>NW_023458556.1:83012112-83014795 GCF_013731165.1 Rhagoletis pomonella
TCGAATTTCAACCCCCTAGTATAGTGGTGGAAAAATAAATAGGGACACGACATTTTATCAAGTTTTGGCTATTTTTCTTTTGTTTATTAATGTTTATTTTTTTAACCATATAAGGTCCAAACTTTAAACTTTGTGTAAAAATTATAAATATTCTGAAAAGTTTCATCTAAATTGCAAACATTTTAATAAGAACTTCTAGGAAAAATTTTAAAGTTTTAAGTTGATTATTGACAATTTTTAAATTTTTTTTAATTTTTCAATTTTTTGTATGGAAGAAAAGGCATAATACCTTCAACAAAAAAATTATTTAAAATCAACACGATTAAGGCGAAATTATACAAATTTTAATAAACTTTTTAAGGTTTGGAGAAATGGTGAGCCTAGCTAGTCGGGTACACAAAGCAGCATAATCAGAATTTTGAATTGATCCTCAAAATCTTGGCTTAATATTGAAACCCTAATTTTCGGTAGGTTGGAGCGTACACTATGTAGGCCTATGTACAAGTATACCTGTGGTCAAAATAATATGAGTGCGGCTTTTGACTATTTGTTGGTTTAATGTCCACAAATTTTGTATGAAAATTTGAAAAACTGCAAACTTCAACAACGTTGCATCAAAGCTCCAAACTTTTTAATCAGAACTAAAAAATTAAGTTTTTGAAATTTTGTTTTTGTTGGCGTTGTTAAGCATTTTTTTCATATAAGAAAAAAAATCAAGCATTCTTTATAAGGACGAAATTACAACTCGCGGAGTTGCCATTACACAAAAAAAAATTTTTGCAATTTTACTATACCGGTTGCATTTTTAGACAAGTTTGTGTATTACAAAACTGAAAAATGCTGTAGTGGATTTTCATTTTGAACCTAACCGAACCATTTTTTTGGGATGGGTTTCGGTTCGGTTTTGGCATTTAAAAATAAAAACGGTTCGGTTCGTGGTTCGGTTCGAAGCCCGAAAAAAGCGACGGTTCGGTTCAAAAACCGGCTCGGTTCAAAACCGATTTGCAGCCCTGGTGTGAACAACTAAATGCACTGTCAAAATGGAAATACACCACCATTTTGAAAGTACATTAAGTTCATGATCAGGGTTGCCACTTTGGTAAATTGTTACCAAAATTGGTAGAAAAAATTTGGGTTGGTAAAAGGGTAAATTTTTTCTCATTTTAGTAGATTTTTGTTGAACTTTTCGTTCCCGATTTATTTTTCGTAGTTATCTTTATTTTAAAAATTTCTTTGCATACTTTTTATATACTTACATACGTGTAAACGTATATCGATATAAGGCGAACATATCGTGCTCCATTCAAAACTAATTTTCTTCAAATTCAGAGTAAAAAATTCGAATATTGGACGAAATTTTTTTGAATTTTTCTAAATGTTGTATATAGTTTGAATCCTTAATTTTTATGGATTTAGTTAAAGCAACAAAAAAATTGTACATGAAAAACATTGCGAATAATAACAAGTAAGTACATTAAATACCCGGCGCAAGTATTAAATATATGATTTTCACCTTTCCGAAAGCTACCGCTACATGGTAAGCCGGTGTGTATCAATTCTGAGTAAATTAGCGTCCTTAAATTTCGAAATATTGAAGTTTCAAGCATTTCTGAAATTTACCGTTATATGAAAAGCCGTAATTTTAGTCCGATTTCAATAATTTTGAACGTTTTGCTTTTATGTGGCAAGCACAATAACCATACCGAGTTTGGTACAAATTGGTGGAACGGTTACATATATGTGATCATAAGTGGGCGGTGCCACGCCCATTTTCCAAAATTTTACCATAAACGTATTTCTTGGTAGAGAATTGTTGCAAGCACTAATTTTGAATAAATTAGCTTTAATATTTAATTTACTGATTTATCGAAGATTTCGTATTTCTCCAAATTACCGTTATATGGGTGGTAGGCGTGGTTATTGTCCGATTTTAAAAATTTTCGGCCATTTGGTATGCTGTAGCAAGACTAACAACTGTGCCAAGTTTGGAAGAAATTGGTGAAGCGGTTACCAATATATACACATGTATCCATAAGTGGGCGTGGCTACGCCCATTTTCCAAAAATTTATAATATTCTTATTTTTCGTGTAAAAGTTATTGTAAATACCAATTTTGAGTGAATAATCTTCAGTAGTTACTAAAATATCGCAGTTTTCGTATTTCTGAAAATTACCGTTATATGGGAGGTAGGCGTGGTTATTGTCCGATTTTGCCCATCCGTCCTACGGCCGAAATAAGTATACGTACCAAGTTTCGTTAAGATATCTTAATGTTTACTCGAGTTATCGTGTGCACAGACGGACGGACAGACGGACGGACGTACGGACAGACAGTCACCGCTTAATCGATTTCTCTTTTCATTCTGATCATTTATGTATACATTTGTCTATATCTATCTCGATTCGTTTTGCCTGTTACAAACAACCGTTATGTG
The DNA here is from genome assembly GCF_013731165.1 of Rhagoletis pomonella. Lineage (NCBI taxonomy): Eukaryota > Metazoa > Arthropoda > Insecta > Diptera > Tephritidae > Rhagoletis > Rhagoletis pomonella. The sequence goes on from NW_023458556.1 coordinate 83,014,548, forward strand.
AACAAAGTTATAATACCCTTGTGCACAAGTGCGCTCGGTTTAAAAAAATCACCAAGTGCCTTTTTGAGTCTGTATATACATATGTATTTGTCTATAATAACTCGAGTTGCAGTTTTTCAAATTATGCAGTTTCGTTATTGCCTTTAGTTTCATCACTTCCGCTTTTGGTTGAAGGAAACTGCGAATATGCCAATAATATGACTCAAATACCGTATAATTAGTTAAATAATAATTTCCTTAAAAACAAT
>NW_023458556.1:83014895-83017495 GCF_013731165.1 Rhagoletis pomonella
TGTGATAGTCTATCCCTTTCTTGCACACACATGGGCGTATTTGCCTTACAGTATGTTCACTCGCTCATACATGTCATCTAGTTGGTGATGTACAAGTGAATTTAGCGATGAAACTATTGGGAAAATATCACGATAATTAATGATTTTTCTGACTACTATTCTAACTTCTAAATAATTGATAAATTAGTGAATAGATGGTAGCGAAATATCCAAAAATACATGAAACCAAATTAAAAATACTATTTGATTTTGTTTATGTGTGTTTTTGTTTTATTTGTAAAAATATATTGTCAAATATTAGCTTAATTTCGCAAGCTTTTTCAGAGCTACTGAGATCTGACAATTCTTCTAATTTTTCATCAGGGTCCGAATTTTCGTCGCTAAAAACAAATTCCTCAGCGCCGTTTGGTCCTTCTGCCTCCATTTCTAGGTTCTCCTGGAATCCCACGTTGGCGTTGTATTGTATTTCAGCACTGTAGTCACTGCCTCCACAGTCGGCCTAAACGCACTGCCCTCAAATTTTTTCTCTCTACCCATATAGAGGGAAAAAGGTTTTTTTATTCATTTTTATATACAAATTAAATACACTGATTCTTATTAATTGTTTCTTTAAATTCATCGACATCTATATTTTGCACCACATCTAACAATGAAATAAAATCTTTATTGATGTATGTATGCACATATGTACTTGAGCGTACAATCGATAGTTTCTTTTTGATATGGTCAGCCGTTTTTTGCAGGGCATTGGTTAAACATCGGAGCGCTATCGATAGTATCGATGTTTTAATCGTTTTTTAAAAACATCGATGTTTTTCTACTATCGATGTTTTTAGGAGATTTGCCATCATTGCTGATTTGGGGCAAGCAAGAAATATAAAAATTAAAGCGTAATAAATTCATAATCTTTTACAGTTTAGCTGAATTTTAACATAAAAGCGTACGAATAAGAGTTTAAGCTAGTTACTACTCATTCGATCTCTAAAAGGGAAAATAAAAACTAAACAAGTAATTTTTAGGAAAAAAAAACCGACTTAAAAAATATATATATATATCTATATATTTCATGATCCAATGAATCGGTTGACGTGGTGCAAAGTTATGCGGTAACATACATAAAAAAAAAAAAAAAAAATATTCCGACGAACTGATAACCTCCTCCTTTTTTGGAAGTCAGTTAAAAACTGAAGAGTACCTTAGATTATTGCCTTAAAGAGCAAATATTTTATTCATTGAATAAGGCATTAATTAAAACACAAATGAATTGTGTTGTTGCCTTATGAATATTTTATATAATTTTTTATTTTTCATTAAGTTAATGCATAACTTCCAGTCATGAATATGAATATATTATGTGGCCTTAAATATAAGTCAAATGAATTGGCAATAGATTTATTAATACATATTTATTGTAAATTAATTAATGGATAACTTTAAAGTAGTAAATGTAATATGTTAAAAAATTATAATATTTATTAATTGACCAGGGGTTGATTCTGACAAAATATTTTTTTATTTTCAGTTTTATTTCAACATAGATTTATTAAAAGAAAAATACTGATAAAAATAAAATATTTCACCCCAACAGGGTTGAAATTTTGAAACTCCTGCCCGTATTTTGTTTGCAAGTCAAATATTAGTGGTATTGTGCTACTATGATGGAACGGCCGAGTAATCATAGTCAACTTATGTACAGTAGTCGAAAAAATTATAGCCGCACCAAATTTTGACCACTTTTAAAATATTATTTTTGTTGTTATTTAATTTTGGTTAGTTTTTTATATTTCGGTCCTTAACAACATCCGTATAAATACAAATATACCAATTGAGTGTCAATGCCTTAAAAAATATGCAATTAAAAAAAAAAATTCAACAAATTTTCGTAAAAATTTAGAGTTTTTAATTAAATTCTGAGTATGCAATTTTGCAGCCCATTGAATTCTAGTAGAATAACGTACAAGTTTCAAATGGCTAAAAATTACGGTTGATTTTTTAGAATTTCTACAAAACCTCGAAATTTGTACGAATGTTTGTTGAACTTTTTTAATATTGCACAAAGTTGGAAATTTAGATTTACACGGGTTTTGTTAAAGAATGAACACCTACAACCAAAATTAAAATTGTTTGCGAACTACACGTAAAAATACTCATTTGTAGCGGTAAGATGAAAATTTTGCACAAGAAAATTAACAAACGCAGCTTGAGTTGGAGTTTACTTGCATAGGGCAATTTGAAGCCAAAATCATTTGTTTTGTTTGAATGAATTCAGGCAAGCCTTCTAATATACAAGCAAACATATTGCACAAAAACGTATACATACTTTATTTAAAACGTAAGCTACACTTTTTCAAGTAAATTTGCAAAGAAGCAACACGGGACACTGCTAAGGGAGCGGTGAGAGAGAGACAACGGTCTCTTTATCGAACTTTTACTTATTGAATCATGAACAGGGTTGCCACTGACAAAAAAAAATGTTTACCATCCATTTGAGAAAAATCTACCATATCTGGAAAATATCTACCAATAAATTTTTTATAGATTTTTTAATAAAAACTATAATTTTGTTATTACAACGCTTTTATCAACTTGCAATGTTGTGT
>NW_023458556.1:83017595-83029638 GCF_013731165.1 Rhagoletis pomonella
AAGGCAAATACGCCCATGTGTGTGCAAGAAAGGGATAGACTATCACACGCCCGGAGAAGTGGTTACTCTTTTCCCCAAACCCATACAAAACTAACCGCTAAACTGACGAAAAGTTTTATTCAGTTTTCCCACTTCTTGCAGGGTGGTGAGTTTACGCAGTAGTTATATTTATCCCTGCAGGAAAACCCCAAACTAGTCAGGAAAAATACTAGTTTACAACTACAATTTCCTAACAGAAACTGAACTACTTCGAAAATGACCAGACTTGTTCCAAGTACAAAACGATTTATTCATGCCCTGTACACAAAATATTATAACTTTTATTTTGGTATATTGTAAACCATTAAATCGAGTACGTATTCAATTATACCAGACCTGTTAAATAATGATTAATATTCATAATGATTATTAATTAAAGCATGTTTTTTTGGATAACCGTTTAATGATTAAATACCGATATTACCACCTTTTTAATGATTAATAATTAATTACTTAAAAAAAAAATTTAATTAATTCATTAATTTTAATAATATCATTATTTTGTTATTTTTGATCATTTTCAATTATTTTCGACTTTTTATTTACACGATTAATATAATTATTTGATTAATTTCTATTATCAATCAACAAGCCAAACTATAGACAAAATTGAAGAATATTTAACTGCTTGAATTATTTATTTATTTTATTCTAATCCAAATCTCAAATTTTAAGCACTAATTATTACTTTAATAAATTTTTAAAAAGAATAGACTGAAATGTGAAAAGTTAATGAATTTAATTTATTTTGATGAAAACAAGGCGAACTTAGCACAGTGCGTAGGCAACTGGCTGAGTCAGTGGGATCGTCGGTTCGTATCCTACTGAAAGAAGTCTGATGAGGAAATGTGGTGATTTCCGAAATAGCTTCACTTCTACCATTTTTTCAAATTATTGTTGCTTTTCCACAATAAGTTCTCATTATAAAAAAACGGCCTCAAGCTCAATAAAAATTGTTGAATATAATTGTTATAAGGCCATAAAATAACAAAAACAAATAACTTAAGGACGAGCACACCTAAAAAGTTAAACATTTTAATAATGGAAATATTAACAAAAACCAACAAAACCAACAACTACATGATCAAGTGAATTGCAGCGGAATAGCTGCGCTTGATTGTAGTTGGCTTAACAAGTGAAATAGTGGAAATAAGCAACAAGAATTAACAAGGCGAACTGAGAACAGTGCGTAGGCAACAACTGGCTGAGTCAGTGGGATCGTCGGTTCGAATCCTACTGAAAGAAGTCTGATGAGGAAATGTGGTGATTTCCGAAATAGCTATCACTTCTACCATTTTTTTCAAATTATTGTTGCTTTTCCACAATAAGTTTTCATTAAAAAAAACGGCCTCAAGCTCAATAAAAATTGCTGAATTTTAATGAAGACTTTTATTTTTATTTTAGTTCACTCAAAAATGAACTGAAGTATTCATTTTATTTTTAACTAAAATATTTTCTTTTGCATATTCAATATTATTAAAAAAGATAAAAATATAGCATTTATTGTACCTGAAACCTTTTACTTTTAATAACATTTAATGAAATATGCATTTAAATTTTTGTTCGAAAGTTTGGAATATTTATGTATTTAGTTTTGCTTTTAATTAATACTCAAAAAATTTAACACTAATTATTGGAAAATCTAAGGCTGCTAAATAACTATCTGTAATATATTAAAGTGTACTTAATCAAAAGTTTTTTATTGTATATTCATGAATTCAATTTATTTTTCGACTCCCAAAATAGTGGTTTTGGTCCATAATTGGACTAGTATTTTTCTGTCTATTTTGTATTCTGACCGAAATCTGACAATTGCCATCCCGTAGGACATCCTCATGTTAAAAATACCAGTTGTTTGCATGGAAAAAATATAGTTGGCTGACTAGTTGGGCATGTGGTTCATACTAGTTGTGAGGTAGTTTACAACTAGTACATTTGACTACAGGGTATGTAACATGATTAATTTTTTGGTTGTTTGTATGTATACGTATATGTTTGTACATATGCAAGTACATCTGTTATTTTGTAAGAGTTTTTGAAAATTCTATGAATATAAAATAAATGCTGCTTAATAATCGTATTAAGTATATGAAAATCCCGTGTCACTGTGTCCGTTTACGCTAATCTCCGAAACCGCTTAACCGATTTTAAAGAAATTTCGTGGGAAGTATTGTTGGTTCCAACTTAAAAGATAGGATACTTTCGAACCCGAGAAAAAACATTTTTTTTCATCGAAAAAGCTAAGCCAAGACTCGTGCAGAAATTGTCAGCAATTATCAGTCTTCCTTCATTTAGAAGCGGTAGTAGAGCGGGAGAAACATCGATGTTTGGCAACATCGATATTTTCGATGTTTGGAATAAACACATCGATGAAACATCGATGTTTTTTCAAAATTTGAGAATTAGGCTATTTAGTCTTTCACTTCGTAATTGGGGAATCAATTTTTGTGGGTGTATATTGTTGGTTCCAACTTAAAAGATAGGATACTTTCGAACCCGGAAAAAAATATTTTCTTTCATCGAAATTTTTTCTATGCTTCTCGCAACGTGCTTCAAAATACCGTGTCGCTATGTATGTTTGTGTTGGGGAGAAATAGCTAGGATATAATGTATTTATACATATAGAGCTAGATTTAGCTCTTTATTTTTCTCTTTAGCTCAGAAATTTAGGTTTTAGCTCCTAGCTCTTTTCAAATTTATCTGGCACTTTTTTAGCTCCAGAAAGTTTTAGTTGTATTTGGTATATATAAGCCAAACTAAAGCGTTGATAAAATGGAAAATTTCGAGATACAGTGTATCCACCATAAACTCTTGTATCTAGGTTAAAGAATTCAAAAATTAATTAGAAGAAAATCCTTTTTCTGATAGCGCGGCAATATCCTTATATACCTTACTAATCAGGAACGGAAAATAATCATTATTTTTTTAAATTTTAACCAAAAAAATAAACAAGTTGTATTCATCGTAAAACAATTCTATTTATACCCACGTATTTGTTGTCGTACGCCCCACTGTAATTTGCAATGATTTTTATTTTTCGAGTTTAACCAATAAAAATTAAAAATAATAATTAATATTTGAGTTTTAATTTTTTGCTCAAAAGTAATTATTATTACTTGATTTTTATTTTTTCGGTCAAAAATAATGATTAATTTATGATTTTATTATTTCGCTCAAAGATAATAATTATTATTGAGTTTTATTTTTTTCACTTAAGAATAATGATCATTAAAAAAAATTAAACACTATACCAGCGCGATTTCTGCCGTATCCTTTTCAGAGGTAGCGAAACCTTAATAAAGGAATAAGCGTCAAAATTTCAGTAAGTTGCGTCTGTATAGCCTTTTCAATTTTATGAATAATCATTATTTTTAAGTGGAAAAATAAAACTCAATAATAATTATTATCTCTGAGCGAAAAAATAAAAATCAAATAATAATTATTTCCGCTGAGCGAAAAAATAAAAATCAATAATAATTATTATTTTAGAGCGACAAAAATAAAACTCATAAAATAATGATTAAATGCTGATTTAAATTATTTTACCCATAATGATTTCCGTCCCTGTTACTAATTTTACCTTTAAAGAGAGCTGGAAGTAAAACTTTCCAGAAAAATTTTGCGAAAAAATTATTCAATTCAAATATCTGAAATTACAGACTTTAATAGTTTGTAAAGTATTTTTAGTTAAATGTTATAAGTGCCATTAGCAACGAATTCGAAATATATACACCTTATTTTGGTTTTAAAAATTTGTTCAGCACTTAAACTTATAAAATTCGTTGTTTTTATTAGAGTTGCCGAAAAAAAAACCTTACGTCAATAAGTGCTCCACCTTAAAAAAATACGTAGCTCTTCATTTTAGCTACTATTAGTATTATTTAGCTCTTTTTAGCTCTTTTCTCTGGCAACACTGATCAACAGCAATAAAAAATTTACCGTTTGGACACCATCCAATTTTATCCATTCCCCTGGCTGATGTTTGAACCGTAACACAGTGCTTCCCTTCCATATAAAATGTGGTCAAAAATAGAATTAAGGACGGATTTAAATGAAAATTCGCTTCTTAGTAAAATTGAGAACGCTAAAATTGGTTTTTGGATAACTTTCATACTTTCACTGTAAATGCAGTTTGAAGTTGAAAATTTGGGTTCTTGTGGCTTTTACATAGGTATGTACATATAGTTCGTTCTATTTCGGAATTGAGGTATCAAATGACAGGGCTTGGCTTGTAGTTGTGCAATATTTTTTATTTTTTTTAAAAGGGTTGCCACCTGTTAAAAATTTTATTAAAATTATTTAATAAGTTAAATGAATTAGATATTACAATATGGGTATCAATTGAACTAGTTTTGAAAATACTTTACCTCTAAATGACACATAGAAGGGTTGCCGCATGTTAAAATAAGTGGAGAGTAAAAACATTCCTGAGTTAATTTAAGAGTCCAGTAATTTAAAAGGAATGTTATCGGAACAAATCACTGATTGACAATGTATGTATTTGTAATAAAAAAACATATACGAGATACGGATTACGCCATCCTATGGTTTGACGTAATTATTATTTTAGTTTAACTAAATACGACTTTACAAACAGGTGAGAGCCCCATTCGTAATATTTTTAAGCTAAAACCTTCTTAAACCTCTTTCGTCTGACTCCCTTATGGTGATACCTATCTATTTTAATTAAATAATTCTTTTAATTCAAGTGGAGTTTGATTTTTCAAACAGGTGGCAACTCTTTACATGTAGTTAATACACATTTCGATTGATACCCATCTCTTAATAACTCATTTAACTTATAAAAAAAAAATTTTATCGAATTTTTTAACAGGCGGCAACTCTTAAAAAAAAATAAACCTTCTATTGTCCATAGGTTAAGCTTTTGAATCTGATACTTCATTTTTGAAAATGGAACGAATCGTGCAGACCTCAAGGCACTGACAAAAAATTAAGAAATTATTTTATGCATTAGCGAAAAACGCATTACTTCAGAAAGTGCAAAAAATTAGCAGGTTTTTATTTCTTTTGAAAACTAAAAGCCCGTACTATTTAAGAAAATAATAAAAAGATTACCTATTTTTACATATATTTTTTATCCATTCCATTAAAGTTTAGAATTTTTTGAAATTTTGTTTAAAAAAATTGTTTTTTGTGGAACACCGCAGGGACACCCTGTATTTAATTTTATTCCAAAATTTTAATTCCTGTTATTCTGTACTATCTATATGGAAACAAAAAATGTCAAACCAACATTTTATTTCAAAGAATATATTTTTTACATTTTTTGCTGTGAAGAGCTTACTCCTGGCTATGCTTTTATTAAAATTCTTAGTATAAAATTTGTCGACTTTAGTGGCTTCCTGGCGGCATATAATTAATTTTTTAGGGAAATGTCTGCTAAGTTCTTTATAGTGGATAAACTGTCTTTACAAAAATGCCAAACAAGTTCCTATTGCAGATAACGAATATTTCGATTTATGCCCACTTAGGCGGCACTGTGCGTAAGCTGAGATCTTTTTTTTCAAATGTAGTGAACAATAATAATAACCTTTTGTAAATGTCTATATCAAATGAAACGTAAAAAATAATATGGGTCTTCACATCGAGCTGGGTATTCGTGATATAGTGATACACAAACAAAATACATGGGAAAAAATTACCGGACACCGAGTTACCAAGTACCAAGCTTCGGTGTGAAGACCTATGATATCTACGATACACGTAATCCGCCTATGTATCGGAGTGTAGCAGGACAACTTCTGCCCGGGCTTACTAGTTGAGTTATAATTTATTTTTGTCAACCTCTTAATTTTTATTACTAAATGACTGGTTTAAAATATCGTTATTCACCGATGACTGCAAAATTACTGACCAGTAATGAATAACATAAAAGACCATTGACTCAATTTTGCAGTATTTAGTGAAAAAAGTGACTGCAACCCTGCAGTTAAAATTTGTTAGTCAATGAATGTGACTACTACAATTTTCAGTCACGTTCATTGCATTACTTAACACCTCTGCCTCAACAGCCAGTGCTCGGACTATACCACATTTGTGGAAAAGATTCCACTTTTTTGTTTGCTAAATTTTTCTACTACATCTACTACCGTAAGCTAAAAAAACTACCACATCTTGAAACTTCTTTTTTTTTAATTTGTTCATTCTTCTATACCTAGGCTTATATTCCTAGATGAGTGGGCCGGGCTGGACTTCTGGAGGAGGGGTGCGGTGAACTTCTTTACGGATGGATTGAAACTGGATGGAAGGGTTGGTGGAGGGGTCTTCTGTCGAGAGCTTTCCATCAGCACTAAGTTCTAAGTTCAGGCTCCCGGACTTCTGCAGTGTATTCCAGGCGGAAGTAGCTGCTATCAAGGAGGCGGTAGATTCACTGCTAAGGAGCGTTATAACATTAGGCTTATTTGGGTTCCAGGTCACAGGGACATTGTGGGGAACTGCGTGGCTGGCGAGGGAAGGAACCCGTGCGTGCCATTGATCACTTGCGGTACACTCTTGGATAGATGGGCCTCATGTCAGCTCAGCGAACGCTGGGCGAATACCACGACATGCGCGATCGCAAGGTCCTTTTGGCCGAGGGTGGACCGGGGCGTTCGAAGGCACTCCTCACACTCACAAAGCCACAGCTCTCACTTCTGGTGGGTGTATTCACGCAGTAAGGCTGAACATTCTACCCGACCCCTTATGTCGCAGTTGCCTGGAAGAGGACGAGGTAGAATCACCTCAACACTACCTTCTTAGGTGCCCAGCGTTTGCGAGGCTAAGGTTGAAGTACTTTGGCTCTCACTCTCTAAATAGCCCCTAGGAGCTCTGGGGCATTGAGATCAGCCGTATTAGTAAATACATAATCGAATCAGGGCGCTTTAACGATAAAGCTTAGTGGGCCGTTGCAAATTGTGGTAACACAAAGGACAATCTTACATTATCTAAGTGAGCTCCTGTTACACGGGGCTGCCACCTTACCTAACCTAACCTATATATCCCTAACTTTCTATTTATTTTATGCGAATGCATAATTTTGGTCTTAAATATTGAGAAGGTAGTAGCAGTTGAGCAGCTCATTTCTTCAAATTATTTGGTCTCTAAAATGTCAGAAATTGCAGCTATTTTTATTTTGTTTTGAATTTAAAATTGTATTATTTAAATTTTTGTTTGTATTTCATATGACACACTTTGATCTTAAAAAAAAATCTGAATATTTTTTTGACGCTTTAGAGACCAAAAGCAACATAAAAATACATGTAAACGTTGTTTTTGCTCTAATACTCCTGCCTGTTTAGTGTGCCTGGATTTAAGGCAAACATCTCCGAACCCCGTTAGGGAGTTTCACTTCAGAAACATGTGCGTCCGAATACTATCAACAGCAACTGATTTAATTTGCTTTACCGGCCGTGTTCACATGCTTGAAAATCTCGAAAGCGAGATAGTTTTGTGGACTGGGCATTGACAGCATACTTTTTCATTTATAAAATGTCGCCAAAAAAGAAGGTTTGAGCTTTGCAGGGTAAATTTGTATTTTCCACCAAAAAAAATCCAGTTACGTGTGGCGCTGATGAAAAATAGAGGTTACATCTTAATATCCTAATATTTTACCATTTACGAAATGAATTTTACTACTAATTGCTTACTTTGCGTACTTTCCTAGTACCATTTTCGCTCTAAGGGATTTCATTCTTCCCCTTTCTCCGTCCTTCGTAAATGCAACCTTTTGTAAGGGAGCGTCAAACCGCGGCTGTGAATAATTATCTAACCTTTTATTACACTATGCGACAGTCAAAATCGGGATGGGATGAAACCAACGGGAAATGTTATATCGGTCAAAAACAAGTTATACGTGGCCCGGCGTTTCGCTGGGTCACGTCTAGGAATCGAGATATATCGATTTGAAGTTAGTAACTATCATATAGGGGAAATTGTTACCTTTGGTGGTCTTTTTTTTGACATAACTCGAGAACCACTAGTCCGATTTTGCTCAAACAAATTTAAAAAAAATTAAAAATTACAATTCCTTTAATCTGTTCATATAACGTTTTTCTATATAATCAACAGTTTTGCCGGTAAAAATAAATGTATGAAGAAAAAAAATATTTTTTGCCTAAAATATAAAATTTTTTTATTTTTTAAATTCATAAAAAATCCAAACGTGTTAATAATAAATAATATATAATAAATATTATCCAAATTCATTGAAACATAAAATCAATATTCTTGTCAAAATGAGATACCTTCACTTAATTGTGAATAAAAGCGAAACGCGTCCATCGATTTTCATGATCTATGTCTCATTTTGCTTAAAGGTTATGTGACTTTGCGTGAAAGTAATACTACTTGCCTTTTTTCCGTTTTGGATTTTTTATGAATTTAAAAAATAAAAAAATTTAATATTTTAGGCAAAAAATATATTTTTTCTTCATACATTTATTTTTACCGGCAAAACTGTTGATTATATAGAAAACCATTATATGAACAGTTTAAAGGAATTGTAATTTTTAATTTTTTTAAATTTGTTTGAGCAAAATCGGACTAGTGGTTCTCGAGTTATGTCAAAAAAAAGACCACCAAAGGTGACAATTTCCCCTATATGATAGTTACTAACGTCAAATCGATATATCCCGATTCCTAGACGTGACCCAGCGAAACGCCGGGACACGTATAACTTCTTTTTTACCGATATAACTTTCCCCGGTAGTTTGAACCCTTCCCGATCACTGACCCCTACCATTTGTCTCACAGTGTTATTGAATATTGTATTTGGTATTTGTGCATTGTAGCTTGCCCAAAGCTTCTAGAAAATGTAGAAGTGTTTGCAGGGATTTAGTCGGTGTTGATGGCAGCGGTCCTGTGACTAGTATGCAAGCCGCTCTTTGAATCTTTGGGAGGTTAGAACTAGTGAGCGACTATTCAGTGATGTCCACTGAGCTGATGCCGTAAAATAATATAGGATGTGTACGAATTCTGAGTAAATGGAAAGGCCATTAATTGTCCATAGACTGAAGGCTTCGCAGTGGCGGATCGTTGTATAAGCTGTGGTGTTCACTTGGCAAAGGCGCAGATACTGTTTTGTTAATACGTGTATTGTTAGGGACACGAATTTCGATACGATACGATACCATATCGATACTTTTGGCATTCGATACCGATATTTTCTACTCGATAGTTTTAAAACGATATTTTTTGGAATCGAGTACCAGAACCCTAGTATCGTATCGAATGTAATAAACTCACTGTTCAATATTATTGCATAGCCTTTTACTTTTCTACTAACTTTTTGCAGCCCTGTAATGTTGTACTGAAAATTGAATTGTTTTACCTTTTGCAACCCTGTAATGACAACTGAGAATTGTATTTTTTGTAAAAAACTCGGTTGAATTCGGAATTTTTAATGAAAAGACACGCGGTTTTTTCACTTAACCTTAATTTTATAACAAGGTTCGTATTACTATTAATATCTTCGCAACACTCACATTACAAGGATAATGCTCTTAACAATTAATAATAAATTGGGCTTTAAGAGCAGAAATGTGTAATATAGTTAGGATTGCATGTTGTGGAATTTGAACCCGCGACTTCGGTGTTTTAAGACAACACCTCAATCTCTACGTGTTGTTACACAATATGTTAGTGTTTGACCGAGATTCTCCTCCGATTTGTAAAGTGCGCCTTAAGTTCTGAACACATTAAAAACAACGAGCTACGGGCCACAGCTTCCAATTTGTTATCTTCATTGTCTAAACGCTTTGTCGATAGCGACATGATTTTTTTGAATGCGTCGGCAACATCATGAATTTGTACGAGTTTGACACAAAAGAAGAGGAAGAACCTGATCTGTCGCTGGAAAAATAGAAATAGATCTAATCTGGCCACAACCACAGTCGTCGCGTAGCGCGGTCGGTGCCAAAATAATTATCTACATAAGAGTACGTGTTAAAATAATTTGACAGCTATGGTCCATAGCTCGGCGTATTCATTGTGTTCGGGCTATTAATGTTGTGGCACAAAAGGGGTCCCTACAGTTTTATGGCGATTTTGTTTTACTGGGAAGCTGTTTTTCATTTTCAAGTTTTGAGCACTTCTAATCATTACACTACAGCGGGCTATATACGAGACCTATATTCATATACATTTTTTGGATTTTGGTATCGATATTTGAAATATCGAGTCTTTTTATTCCTATATTAATGGGTACCCGATATTTTTAAAGCGATACTTTAAATGAGTACCATATCGATACTTTCTGTTCGATATCGTGTCCCTATGTATTGTACATATGTACATATATATAGTATATTTACAAACTGAAAACTTTAGGTTGAACACAAAATTAATACCTTGAGTTTTACGGACAAATGAATGTAGTTTCCTTCATGTAAATTCGCAAGAACATAAATGTACATGCGTACACAGATAAATACGTGTGAAAAGCCATAACCCAAATGCCTGCATAAAACCGAAACGGCGAGCTATTTACTTTTCAAATTTGAGGAAGGGTAGCTGCAATAAACTTTGGCTCACAACCCTCAGCGCTATTGGGGAAATCGAATGGCAAGAAATGTGTGATAAAAAGGAATTTTAGCAAAGTAAATAAAAATGCGAAACCCTTTCGTGCGTATCCTCATGCATTTTATGAATTTTTTCACACTATATTAGGCGTTACATTTATTTTGTTTTTATTTGGTTGAATTGATGCGCTTTGGAGTTTTACCTTCTATACGAGGGGCCAATAAAAAAGTTCAAGCAGAAAAGTACCATTTCAAGCAAAATAATAATCAAAGAATCAAATTGACTTTTAAAAGCGCAAAATCAGCAAGAAATTTGCATATCAATAAACCATTTATTGAAAATTGTCTTCTACTATGTTTTCGTTCAAGTTTAGGTTTATTTGATTTGGATTTCTGTGGGATTGGGAAAGCAAATTATAATACATGTTAAGTACAATGGTAATGAGAAGTGATAATATTCTTTTTGAAATGTGCAATTTATGTAGAATTACTTACGCTGTCTGAAATTTTATTATAAGATACATTTTAGAACAAGACAATTTGGAGGAGAAGAGTATATTACTTACATGCATGCGACATTTGATTAATAAGATTTTGGTTTTCGGAAATTTTCACAATTTTATGCAATCCATATACCCCTGTAAAAAAATTATATGTGCAATACTTCAACTTAGACTAGTTAAATGAAAAACCAATACTAGATCTTTGATGTTTTTTCCCAATTCATTTACTTTATCAAAATAATATAAAAAACTTTATGAATATGCCCTAGTTTATAACAAGTTAATTTAATTGTACCATTATGCTGAAATTTTCGTAGAAAATATTTATATGTGCAAAAAGCAAGTGTAAGGTTACCGACTATTTTTCAAAATATTTTGAAGATAATTTTATTTGTTGGTATTGGATTGTATTTCTATTGCACAATTTTATTTGTTTTACGCTTTGCGGCATATATTTTACCAAAATTTTGTAGTGAAATCTGTATTATTTCCTCCTATTTGTGAAGTTGGGTTTATTTAAGTTTCAACACGTTATAATTCTGTTTTGAACAAGTAAAAATCTTGTTGGGGAGTAGATCTTACAAATTCCCAGTGGTATTAAAGCCCATATTTGAAACTAGTTACTAAAAAAGATTCTTGATATTCATTTTTCCCATAGTGAAAAGATTTTATTTGTTTTCCAAAGCTATATGCTTTTTACTTTAAACCAAAGATTCTTTTCGCCAAGGACAGATTTGCCATGGAAGCCGAATGACTCTCCAAGTTGTGGTGGGCTTCTGGATCAACTATATTGGAGTTTCTTTCATCATTGAAAATAGCGTTTTTCAATTCTTCCCACAAAATTTGTAATTTTTGTAAAATGCTAAAAACGCATTTTCGTGCCATAGAAGGGGCTGTGGTTTAGCGGTCTATTTCTTCATCTTAAGTATCAAAACTGTGTTTATTATTTTTTGTGAACTTTTACTTATGACAGAGAGATTCAAA
>NW_023458556.1:83029738-83044545 GCF_013731165.1 Rhagoletis pomonella
AAAAAAAAATCTGCAAAAAAATAAAAGGTTTTCGAGATCCTTCCCCGCAAAGTACAATTTTTTTTATATTTCTACAAAAAAAATTTAAAAAATCGGTAATGATTGTTCGTTATCTTTGAATCTACAGGGCCTAGCAAAAAGTGTTGTATGCACAGCTTATAGAAAATTGTATTACCTTTTAAAAGCTTCAAACCGTTTTGGAATTGCTTAATTCGTTCTTGAGATATGTATGATTAAGTGGACCCAATTTTTTTTTTTTTTTGCAAAAACGGTAAATTGCAAATATCTCAAAAACGGTGCCATAAAATTAAAAATAACCTTGATTTTCGGAATCAGGGGGTGATTTTACATACGAATTTCATAACGGCGTCTCTGGTAAATTTTGGCCGTCGACCAGTGCTATTGTTTGTGATAATGGTGATTAAAGTTGTTAAGGAACATCAACTTAACATATGAAAATACTGATAAACTAAAGGCTATTATAACCGCATACAGCAAAAAGTTTTACTCTTCTTTAATAGAGCTAAAATGAGGAAAAACATTCCGCACATATAATTATTTTAATGGGGTATGTATGTATGTAATACTCCTATATTGGCAGTATCAGCTGGTACCGTCCAAAAACATTACAGTACAGATATGCATATCAATAAACACGTACAAATACACGTACACATACGTTTATAAAGACCCTGCAGAAAAACACCAAACTAGTCAGAAAAAATACTAGTTTACAATTAGAATTCTTCTTATTTGGCACTACAACCGTTTGTCGGTTTGGGCCGAGACCAAAAAGCTTTTCCAATTGCTTCTCTCCTGCGCGAATTTGCGCCAGTTGGTTATCCCGAGCGCAGACAGGTCCTTCTGCACTTGGTCGTTCCAATGCGTTCGTGGGCGCCCTTGCTTTCGTTGTCCACCCATGGGTGCGGAGTCGAAGGATCTTTTCACCGGAGAGTCGTCATCCATGCGTACAACATGTCCAAGCCAACGCAATCGCTGTATTTTTATGCGCTTAACTATGTCCATGTCGTTAAAAAGCTCATACAGTTCCTCATTCCATCTTCTCCGATATCCGCCATCCACGAAAACAGGGCCGTAGATTTTGCGTAGAATAGTTCTCTCGAAAGCCCCCAAAGCCTTCTCATCTTTGTTCGACATCGTCCAAGATTCTGCGCCATAGAAAAGGACGGGCATGATGAGAGATTTGTAGAGCGTGAGTTTCGTTCGTCGAGAGAGGGCTCTGCTTTTCAATTGCCTACCGAACCCAAAGTAGCACCTGTGGGCAAGAGTTATTCTTCGCTTGATCTCCAGGCTGACGTTGTTGGTGGTGTATATGCTGGATCCTAGGTAGACAAAGTCCTTCACTACTTCAAAGTTATATCTGCCAACAGTGACGTGTGTCCCGTAGCGCGTGGACTCTTTATATGTTGCCAGGAGGTACTTTGTCTTTCCCTCGTTCACCGCTAGACCAACCTCTTTAGCTTCTTTTTCTAAACTGGAAAATGCTGCGGTTACGTCCCTTTGTTTCAGACCTACGATATCGATGTCATCTGCATACGCCAGCAGCATCGTTCTTTTGCTATATATGGTGCCGCTGCGATTCAGATTGGCAGCTCTTATTACGCTTTCCAGCATCAGATTGAAAAAGTCGCACGAGAGTGAATCGCCTTGTCTAAAACCTCGTTTGGTCTCAAACGGCGCGGAGAGGTCCTTCCCAATTTGGACGGAGCTGAAGGTTGTGCTCAACGTCACTCTACATAGCCGTATTAGTTTTGCGGGGATCCCAAATTTGGACATGGCGTCGTACAGGCAGCTCCTCTTCGTGCTTTCAAAAGCAGCTTTAAAGTCAACAAAAAGATGGTGTGTGTCGATTTGCTTATCTAGTGTCTTCTCCAGGATTTGACGTGCTGTGAAAATCTGGTCAATGGTGGACTTACCAGGTCTGAAGCCACACTGATAAGGTCCAATCAGCTGGTTCGTGAACGGCTTCAGTCTTTCACACAGTATCGTCGACAGGACCTTGTATGCAATATTAAGAAGGCTTATTCCGCGATAATTGGCGCTAACGGCGGGATCTCCCTTCTTGTGGATTGGGCAAAGTACACTGAGATTCCATTCTTCGGGCATGTATTCATCATACCAAATTCTGCTTAAAAGCTGGTACATACGCCCCACCAACTCTTCGCCACCGGCTTTGAACAGCTCAGCCGGTATACCGTCGGCTCAGGGGGCTTTGTTGTTCTTAAGCCGCTTTATTGCTGTTCTCACCTCGTCTTGGTCCAGTTGAGGGACGTGAGCTTCGTCCCTATACATTGGTTCGGGTTCTAATTCATCAAACGCGCCATCTGTTTCGCCATTTAAAAGCGATGAAAAGTGTTTTCAAATCTCAAGTGTACTATGGACATCTGTTACCAGGTTTCCATCTTCATCTTTGCAGGAGCTAGCCCCGGTCTTAAAACCATTTGATTGCTGCCTTATTTTCTGATAGAATTTTCGAGCCGCGTTCCTGTCTGCCAGCATCTCAAGCTCTTCGCACTCACGCCTTTCTGCCTATCTTTTCTTTCTCTTGAAAAGGCGTCTCTCTTCCCTCCTTTTCTCCCGGTAACGCTCAATTGTCGCGCGTGTCGCCATTGGCTGAAGGGTAGCTTTGTATGCTGCGTATTTTTCTGCAGCAGCCGCGCGGCACTCTTCGTCGTACCAGGTGTTTCTGCGCGGTTTGTAGTAACCAACAAATTAGAATTGCCTGACTTAAATCGCACTAGTCCGAAAAAGACGAGACTTGACCCGATTACAAAACGATTTATTAACGTCTTATTTTTTTGACTTCAACATTTTAATATAATTAAGTACAGAAAAAATAACTTTTATTTAGGTTTATTGCAAACCATTAAAACGAGCACATATTTAATTATGTATGTACTAAGTATGTAAATTAATATATGGACGTACATTAGGGTGCCAATCGAAAATGCTTTGTTTGGAAATTTCCAGACCATACACCCTAATTTTATTCGTTTTTATGAGAAATATTATTGCCCTTTTTTATAACTTTTTTTTAAAGGTCATTTAGAGGTTGCGATCTGACGATTTAGATCAGAAAATACGATTTTGTCGATTTATGAGTTTTTGAATTACTATTTTTGACTAGATTTCAGAGATCGAATATGATCTGAGAAGAGGATATATAGGCCTTTAAAATGGTATATAATAATCTATTCTCGGACTGGACTTGTTGGGATTTTTTATCGGGTAAAATAAAAAAACTCATATTTCTCTTAATTTTTTTAAATTTTGACCATCGATAATTTCCACAATCTCAAAATATGTAGTACTATCTGAAATGAAATATATTTTTAAATAAACTGGTAGCTCATTTATTCCAATCGTATAAAAATTGTCCAAGTTAGGCGACTTTTCTTAAATAAGTCCCTGAATTTCTATTGTTTATGCACCGGACTTTCAGATTTATTGAGCAGTGTGGCTAACATAATATTCACGCGCGCCACCAATTCATTGTCAAAAATTTCTCATGCACATGCAACTTGTATGGGATCAACCGCAATTGAACGGCGTGCGTATGAAGCTAACTCAATTTCCAATTTTTGTTCTGCGTGACATTTTGATTTGACGTTTCGCTCAATGAAATCAAATGCAAACGCACGCAAGCCAACTTCGGGTGACGCAAAAAAACAAATTCGACGGCATGCGTACCAAAACGCAAGCCGCGAATATTAGGTTAGCCTGTAAGGAATTCATCAATATTTATTCCAAAGTTGATATATCAATCGCTCTTTAGCAAAAAAGGGTTTTTCAAGAAATTTTAGGAAACTCGGGGTGGCACCGCCCACTTATATCATATATGTGCATCACAAAAACTACTTGACCGATCTCAACCAACACATTGCGCTTAGGCTTCTTAAGCGCCATGTTGAAAATTTTAGAAATCGGACAAAATCCACGGGCTCCACAAACGTAACGGTAATTTCAAAAAACCCAAAGCTAGCTATATTTTAGGGGTAGTAGGTTTTGTCCAATTTTAAAACCAAGACGGAACTTAAGGAGGCTAAGCACAATGTGTACACAAAATTTGGTCGAGATCGGTCAAGTAGTTTTTGAGATACACATATATGATATAAGTGGGCGGTGCCACCCCCATTTTCCAAAAATATTTGGAAACCCCAATTTTTTGCTAAAGAGCGATTGTATATATCAATTTTAAATAAGTATTGATGAATTCCTTAGTCACATTGCTCAAAAAATCTGAAAGTCCGGTAGATACCCAATATAAATTCATGGCCGTATTTAAGAAAAGTCGCCTTGCTTCGACAATTTTTATTTGATTGCAATAAATGAGCTATCAGTTTATTTACAAATAGATTTCATTTCAAACCAAAGGTACCCAAACTTATTTTTCTCTTAGACCTCTATTAAAACTTTATTGGTTTCGGTGGACCCCCTGATGCTCGTTTCTAACATATTCCCAAAGCTCATCAAAAAATGTGAAGTTTATATATCTCGATGTAATTTTGCATCTCTTTTGAGTTCCAAAACTAAATTCGGAGTGGCAAACATAAAAATAAAATATTTTCCTGTGTTCTATTTAATAAAATAATGCGATAACACACTTGCAAGTTTTAAAAAACAGAGCTCGTAAAGCCATGAAAGAACTATCTCGCTTTGAGGAGTTATATATTTTAAGAGCAATAAATAAACTCCTCACATGTTCGGCTCACTCGTGAATTTGCATTTGATGTATTTGTCAAATAGTTTATTTGGGTTTATGGCATCATTTGTATTTTTATCGCACCGAGTTTTAAAGTGAGGCGAAAAATATTTATCACTGTTTAAAACACAAAACTTTAAACAACAAAACGGCTAAGCTTTTTACGCTAATCTTTTAATTGAGAATCTGACAATAGAGAAAAGAACGATTCTAGAAAAATCGATAACAAACAAGCAAGCAAGAAGTACAAAAAGTGTTCCACCGTCTCATCCTCTTCAAGGCAAGATAGGCAAATGGACTTGTCATTTACGCGTATCACAGTCAGGTGTTTGTGCCAGATGTCTCATTTCCAGGCACTCGAGTTGCCCGGCATCCAGAGTAAAGCAAGCTCGTTATCTTTACCAATATAATTTAGTCTAGACTTGCATTGCCGAACTAGTTTGGAAGTACTTAGATAGAGGGCTGGCCAATGCCTTAAGTGCAGCTTGGCTGTACCTGTAGACAGTTTTGGAGCCATCAGTGATAATTCGACAATGTGCGAGTGTGGGCTCAGTGCTGGAATTAAACCAGCTTTCCCCTGAGGGAACTCTCTCTCTCTAGAATCTCTTCAACAAAGGTAATGGTGGCGTACTATCCTGTAGCATTGAAAAGACACAAGTGCTTAAATCTCTGCCGCCAGCAATTTTCGTCGCGCCCCACTCATTGTCATACCAGCATCCGGTTCTTTTTAGTCTACAGGAAAAACACTAACTGACGGTAAGTGCAGCAGTGCCTCAAGAGCACTATACATGTCAAGAGCACTATACACCACTAAAAAAATTAAAGTTAAATAAACAGGCTATCAAGCAACCATTTTGGTTCTTTACATCGAAACCAGATAAAACTTCGTGGACCCCTATTTACAACTCATGGACCCCCTTATTTTTTTCACATCACCGTGGACCCCCATCGAGTCTTCCGTGGACCCCTGGGGGTCCACCTGAACGACTTTGGGAATCACTGGTCTTTTAAAGCTCTATCTATAATCTCTTCAACAAAGGTAATGGTGACGTACTATCCTGTAGCATTGAAAATACACAAATGCTCAAATATCTGCCACCGGCAATTCCCGCATCGCCTCACTCAGTGTTATACCAACATCCGTTTCTTTTTAGTCTGCAGGTGGCCTTTTTTACTTCCCAAGTATGATAACACAAAGTGACGGTAAGTTCACCAGTGCGTCAAGAGCTAAACATTAAAGTTAAATAACTAGGCTATCAAGCAACCATTTTGGTTCTTTACTATCGAGGCCAGATGATTTTTCGTGGGCCCCCACTTACAACTCATGGCCCCCATATTTTTTCACGCCAACGTAGACCCCTGTGGAGTCTCCCGTGGACCCCTGGGGGTCCATCTGGACCACTTTGGGAATCACTGTTTTAGATAGTACTACATATGTATATTGAAATTGTGGAAACTATCGATGGTAAAAATTAAAAAAATTAAGAGAAATACGGGTTTTTTTATTTTACCTGATAAAAAATCCCAACAAGCCAAGCCCGACCATAGATTGTTATATACCACGGGTGGGCAAGGCCGAGGCCGAGCCACAAAAAGAAAAACAACAAAAACGAAAATTTTATGTTTAAATAAAACTATTATTAGAAGTGAAAAACATTAATTTTATTAATTTAATTTATAGATATTAAAGAAAGTTCAAAAGATCCCTTTGGCCAAATTTTCAAAATCTGGTTTTACGTCAGTTAAAGCCGTTCGTAACAGTTCTGTTAAATGTTGGTTGGTTCGTTCAAAATCTCCAGTAAAAAATGTCCAACAGCAAATTTCAAACTATGATATGACCCAGTGGGAAAATTACCATTACCTTTTTCTACCAAGAAAAGATTTACAAATACGGTTGAACGAAAAGTTGCATCGCACAACAAACAAAACAGAAAGTTCGAAAACTAACTAAAGTATGTTTTTTTTCAAGTTATATCAGCAGCTGCTGTAGCCGAATGGATGCGTGTTCGACTGCCGTGTTGTTGGTCACGGGTTCAAAACCTGAGGCATGGACATTATTTTTTAAATTTTTATTTAAAAATTCTATTTATTGTTTCGTAAAGCGACATGCGACACAGTACTTTCGTATGACATCGCTGTAGAGAAATTCTTGCATATTTTCGTGCGTAGGTTATAGGGGCCATCCATTACTTTTTGAATTCCCAGACATTGCCTTTTCCCACTGGGGAATTCTCCTCGCATTGAAACTGTTTACCATTTATTTAGACCTAAAATTTATACAGCGCAAGTACCATTTTCATTTAAGCGATAGATTTCATCAATTTGTAAAAAATCGGGACTGGGACTGAATTTTGGGTGGATGGATTTTAGACAAGCACATAATTCATATTTCTTGAAACTATTTTTACGATTATTTTACAATTAATCGATTAATAATTAAATATACAATTGGTCAAAAATAATCGGTTAATTTAATCAAATGATTAATCGCTGCCATCCCTAGAAGTGCCAAAAAATACCGTTGATCTTTTTGATATTTATACCTTTCATGAGCATGAAATGGTATTATAACCTTGGTCCGATGCTTGTAAGTACCAGAATAAAAAGAGATAGACACATTAAAATGTATACATATATGATCAGAACGTCGAGCTGAGTTGATTTAGCCATGTCCGTCTGTCCGTCTGCTTGTATGCAATCTATAGTCTCTCAGTTTTCGAGATATCCGGATGAAATTTGGTAAGTGGGTGTATTTTTATAATGTATTAATCGTTTGTCGGAACCGGAAGAATCGGACCACTATAACATATAGCTCCGTACAACTGATTGTTCAGATACAAGATTTTTCGTTATAACTCCTCCATTTATGCAGCAGGAAGATAAAATTTTGCAATACATCCACCCATTATCAACAGAATACTTACAGTGAAAATTACAAAGATCGGGTCACTATAACCTATAGCTCCCATAAAACTGAATGTTCAGATATAAGATTTTTCGTTGTAACTCCTCCATTTATATAGCTAGGATCATGAAATTTTGCACTGTTATCACTCATTATCAAAAGAATACTGAAAATGGCAAAGATCGGGTCGCTATAACCTATAACCTCCATATAACTGATTTTTCAGATATGAGATTTTTTGTTATAACTTCTCCATTTATGCAGCTAGAAACATGAAATTTCGCATTATTTTCACTCATTATCAACAGAAAGATTACAGTAAAATTAACAAAGATCGGGTCACTATAATCTATTTATTGCCTCCATACAACTGATTGTTCAAATATGGGGTTTGCTGTAAAACTCCTTTATTTGGACAGCTTAAACCGATAAATTTCGTAAGCTATTTTATAAATAATAATACAAAGTGTCCTGAGAAAATCGTCCAAATCTATGATATATAAGCTTTATCTTCTATACCACTGTGTGACCGATCACACAGCAGTGAAAATCACTTAGATTGGTTATATATAAGGTATATCTTCCATACCTGTCATAGATATGATTTTTTATATATGTAACTCCTCTATCTATTTACGCTGTGAATAAGTATATACTTACTAAATTTTTTCGAATGCAGTAATCTGTTAAAATAAAATTTTCAGATGTTCATGAAAGGTATGAAGCCTTCGGCATAGCCGAAGACAGCACTGCTCTTACTTGTTTTTGTCTCATTTGCTTCCGTATAACGAATAAACACAATTTATTTTTATGTGGAAGAAAACCGGCTCACTTTCGGCAAAAAAGTTCTAAAAAATTACGGTAATTAGTTTACGGGTTTTGTTAGGGAATGCTTTAATTGAAAATTCTTAAAAACAAACATTAGTGGAAAACAATATCACTTTGAAATGAGGTGCTATCAACATGATCGATACCTACGGTGACCAGATTTCTGACATAACATATTTTAATAATATAATATATTGGCGCTTACACATATGTTAATGTTTGGCCGAGCTTTTCTTCTGATTTGTGGCGTGCGCCTTGATGTTATCAAACAAAGGGGAGGGACCTACTATTTTACGTTGACTCCGAGCGGCGATTGTATTTTTATGAGAAGCTGTTTTTCATAGCAGAAATACACTCGAAGGTTTGCCATTGCCTGCCGAGGGGCGACCGCTACTAGAAAAAAAACCTTTTCGTTTTTTATTTTTTTGATGTAGGTTTGAACCGGGCTTGAACCCACGTTCTACTGAATGGTAGCGCGCGCTGCTAACCACTACACCACAGCGGCCACCTTTTAATAGTTTTATTTAATACAAGAAAAAGAGAAAAAACTTGAAAAATTATCGTAACAGCAAAGAACATAGATAACAAGAAGGGACAACTCGTTATAATTTTAGCGAAAGTTCGCAACAGGGGCGTGCGCTCTCTTTTGCCCTAGTGCGTTTTTTGATTAGATGCAAAGAGAAGGCACGCCCCTGTTGCGCACTTTCGCCTCAATTATAACGAGTTGTCCCTTCTTGTTATCTACGTTCTTTGGTAACAGCATATATTTCATATAAACGAATTTTTTTATAATTTCACTAAGACCAACAACTTTTCCAATAATATTTCAGAAAAACACAAACGTATTTCAGAAGAGGCCAAATAATTTTCAGAAAAGGCCTAATGAATTTCAGAAAAGCTCAAATGTATTTCAGAAAAAGTCAATTGTATTTCAGAAAAGCTCAAATGTATTTCAGAAAAGGGCAATTGTTTTTCAGAGAAGCTCAAATGAATTTCAGAAAAGACCAAATGTATTTCAGAAAAAGCCAAATGAAATTCAGAATAACACAATTGTATTTCAGAGAAGCTAAAATGATTTTCAGAAAAACACAAATGTATTTCAGAAAAGGGCAAATGTTTTTACGAAAAACACAAATGAATTTCAGAAAAGCCCAACTGTATTTCAGAAAAGCACGAATGTATTTCAGAAAAATATTTTTTAGAATATTTTTGACTAGGAAATCCACTTTTCGTCCTGACGCGGCGTAAAATTGTGGGTCCCTTCCTTTGTGTAATAGCATCAAGACGCACGCCACAAATTGGAGAAGCTCGTCTAAATACTTAGCAAAAGTGTAAGCCCCATAATATATTATTATACTTCTATTTACAAATTAAACCTCTACCCTTCCATCAATCCCCCCCTTCGACCAATTGAACACGAATAATGCAACGCTTGTAACGGCGCGGTTTTATTACAAATGTATGTATGATTGTTACTTGCCAACAGGCAATGCCAAAGTATCTACAAAGAACATAATTCTATAAGAAGAGACAACACGTTATAATTGTAGCGAGTGTGAACATCAGGAGCGTGCCTTCTCTTTTGCCCAAATACGTTTTTTGATTGGATGAAAAGAGAAGGCACGCTCCTGATGTGAACACTCGCTACAATTGTAACGTGTTGTCCATTCTTATAGATTTACGTTCTTTGGTATCTACGAAAAAGCTAAATAAGTACTCAATAGCACGAGCACAATCTGCTGTAGACATTAGCGCACACAAGGGGTGGGTTTTGGGGTTCAAACACCCCCTAAAGCTAATAACCTCAAATACAATCTGTATCTTAAAGCTAAGAATCCAGCTCTCAAGGAAATTATAAGAAATATTTATTATAATTTCTGTTGCTTGAAAAAGCGCTTTGCTTTTGCTGTAAATTTTCATGAGGGAATAAATATACGAGCATTTTTTTTCTTGAGAGCTGCAAACTGATTTAAGAAATATTGGTAGAAGAAAATTTCTTTTCCATTTCTCGTCCGTCCTTTTATATGAATTTTTCGTTTTTCTTGAGAGTTCAGTTAATTTTTTCGGTATTTGAAATATTAAAAAAATTTAGCAATCGTGAAAAATCACCATCTCTATCGAAAACCAGAAATCGAAAAAATGAACATAGAAGTGCAAAAATTCAGGGAATCAATAAATTTAATTTTACTGCCACTTTTTTAAAATTTTTTATTAGGTACTTTTGAAAGTTGAGCGCATCTTGAGTTTATAGAACTTTTTATTAAACAAGTAGTTTTTAAGGAAAGAACACGACCGACTTCAATTCTCATATTCAAATTTAGGGGTACCGTTAATTTCTTCATAATCCAATCATCGGATCTCTAAAACAAATTACGGGACGACTATCGACGACTATTACGGGACGGTACTATCTTTCTAATAAACAAGTAAGAAAGTCTAAGTTCGGGCGGAGCCGAACATTAAATACCCGGCGCAATTATTAAATATATGTTTTCCACCTTTCCGAAAACTACCGCTACACGATAAGCCGGGGTGTATAAATTTTAAGTAAATTAGCGTCCTTAAATTTCGAAATATTGAAGTTTCAAGCATTACTGAAATATACCGTTATATGAAAAGCGGTCGTAATTTAGTCCGATTTCAATAATTTTCAGCGCTTTGCTTTTATGTGGCAAGCACAATAACCATACCGAGTTTGGTTCAAATTGCTAGAACGGTTAGCGAGATACATATATGTGATCATAAGTGGGCGGTGCCACGCCCATTTTCCAAAATTGTATCATAAACGTATTTCTTGGTAAAAAGTTGTTGCAACCATCAATTTTGAATAAATTAGCTTTAATATTTACTGATTTATCGAGGATTTCGTACTTTTATAAATTACCGTTATATGGGCCATTTGGTATGTTGTAGCAGGACCAACAACTGTGCCAAGTTTGGAAGAAATTGGTGCTGCGGTTACCAAGATATACGCATGTAACCATAAGTAGGCGTGGCTACGCCCATTTGCCAAAATTTTGTAATATTCTTATTTTTCGTCTAAACCTCATTGTAAATATCAATTTTGAGTGAATTCTCTTCAGTGGTTACTAAAATATCGCACTTTTCGTATTTCTGAAAATTACCGTTATATGGGAGGTAGGCGTGGTTATTGTCCGATTTCGCCCATTTTCAATACCATCCGTCCCATGCCCAAAAGAAGTCCACGTACCAAGTTTCGTTAAGATATCTCAATTTTTACTCGAGTTATCGTGTGCACAGACGGACGGACGGACGGACGGACAGACAGTCACCGCTTAATCGATTTCTCTTTTCATTCTGATCATTTATGTATACATTTGTCTATATCTATCTCGATTCGTTTTGCCTGTTACAAACAACCGTTATGTGAACAAAGTTATAATACCCTTGTGCACAAGTGCGCTCGGGTATAAAAAAGGATTATTGAAAACGGTTCACGTGGTCCAAAGTTATGTATTCCGGCGAGATGATAACCTCCCTTTTTTTTGAAGTCGGTTAAAAGCGTTTGAGTTCTGTTAATCTGTAAATAAAGTGCAGTTTATGAATTTTAAAACGTTTATTTATTTATTACATACTGTACATAAAACTTGCATAAATGTATTTTAAAGAGGGTATTATCTGAAGCAAATTTTCAGTATTTTCCGGTGATATATTTTCAGAAATATAAAACCCCCCCTAAAATATATTCCTGGGTGCGCCCCTGGCTGTAGATATAGTTTCCTTCGCTGCTGTATTATTTGATCAAATAAAACACCTCTTTGAGGTAAAATTTTCGAGTGACGAAAGCTGAACTAGAAACACAAAATTTGTGATATCAATTTCGTGACGAAAATTATATGCATTTTTTAGCTGCCTTTGAAACGTACGGAAAATATTTTTTATTCATACGAATCGTTGCAAAAGTTCTGTTTTTTATTTTGTGTGTCTAGCAGTAGACGGAATTTCGCAACGTTCCGAATAAAGAAAAAAGATTTTCCGTACGTTTCAAAGGCAGTTAAAAAATGCGTATAATTTTCGTCACGAAATTGATATCATAAATTTTGTGTTTCTAGTTCAACTTTCGTCACTCGAAAATTTTACCTCAAAGAGGTGTTTTATTTATTTATTTTTATATTAAGTGCGGGTGATAAACCCATGTAGCATAGTTAAATACTGTGTAGATACCTGCAACTAAATGGGGGAAAATGTTACAATTTCGGCATGTGACTGAAAAAAACTCTAAAATACACATAAATTGTGGCTTCCAAGACATGTACGAAGTGATTAGCACAGCTGCATCCTTCAACTTGTCAACTCGGGGGAAATTCCCCGATTTGCAGGGAATTTCGGTTTAAATGGCAATCGGAGAATGGGAAATTTTTTTCGGGGAACTGGGTATGTTATTTTTATATCTTAAAGTAACCAAATTAGACGGATTTTTTAATTTTTAACCATTTGACCCTTTTTGGAGCGACATTTTTTCAATTTGAATCGCAATATCTCCACAATAAGAGTTTTCCCAGATATAAGCTATATACCAGATGAAAGCTAAGGTTTTGGGCTAGACCTGTGGAAACTTAGAATAAAATCGACTGACCGGTTTTTGAGAAAATGCCCGAAATGTATATTTTCAGCAGCCAGATTTTTAGTTTTCAGGCGATAACGTTATGACTTATTCTTATTTTATAAACACAAATGATAACGTTAGATAGCCTGTTTTAATACCCTTCTACTGATATCCACATCAATGACATGGACTGAGGAGTAGTGTGGCCTCAGTGGTAGTTTAAAAAATTGCCTTTTTTCGAATTTCAGGCAGCAGCCCTGCCCACAAAGGCATACGAATCAAGACATCCTGGAATAAATGAAGGTACGTACACATTTACCTCTATATCTTTCCAACTAGTAGCCGTAGTATATATAAGGTATCGTTTGAAAGGTATTGGCCTGTAGAATATTACTAAATATGTTGGGTGCAAAAGCCAAAAAACGTTTTTTATTTCGCAACACTTTAGCCTAATTTTTAAGAATCCGGTTAATCGTTTATGAAGCTTGAATACATTTTCTGGACAGACTCTGCAAGACCTTTCCAACGATATCTCAAACATGTCGATTGGACGCCTGGATAAAAACTTCCAAATCTCGTGTATATACATATAAGCGAGTCATTTCAGCATGCTACTGTGGCTGCTTTCATCACTCGCGCGCACTGCCGTGCGCTGTGATATAGAAAATTTGGTTTAAAATCTAAACCGAAATAGAAAATGTTTGCACACAGCGAAATGTGGTGTTGATTCAAACTCAACATATGAAAGCAAAGTGCAAAGATGCTTGATACAATTGGTTGCTACCAAGGCTGTCTGCGATCAATCCCCATCAGACGGAGCATGAAATTTAAGATCTTTTTTTATTCTTAATTATGAAAATGTTTGGGTTTAAAATTTAAACCGAACTATTTATATTCTAAACCCAACATAGGTGCTCTCTTTTTTAATATTGGAAGGTTTGTATTTGAAACTGAATTTAGTTTGGTCATATATGTATGTAGTCCAAAAAGTTTAACCCCCTTATTCTAGAACCCGAATTTTCGTAATTCGTAATTCGTAGCTACGCTACGAAAAACGAAAAATCCACATGCTGCAACCCTTGCGGAAACATGTGCAGCATTGCCAGCTATCAGTTGTTTTTCGAAGATAGCTGAATGAAGGAGAACAAAGTGGAAAGCAATTAAAAAAACACTTATCATGTGCTTATTTATTGTAAAATGGGTAAATTTTACATATTTCGAGGAAAATCATGCATTCTGATGTATTTGCAATTATAGCAGCAGAGTATGCGGGCGCTATGGCAATGGATTCCCAAAGGTATGCGGAGCTGTCGGGCATAGTAACCATGGGCGCATCTATGTCAGCTTCTGGTTGAATTGTTGTTTGTTAGGTCCACCACCTGTTGCGCTTGCTTCTGCCTTCGGCCTCGCTTAGGGATTATAACCCTTACTAAGTAGAATTCTCCTTTCTGCGTTGCGGGGAAGAGGGGCTTCCGCATGTCAAAGGTATACAACATTTCTTGTGCATATCACTCCGGCTACGCCGTCCACAGTATTTTTGCGCAGAACCCACGTCGAAATTTGCAAAAAAGTGCATAGTGCAAACCGAGTTTATTAATAAGCTAGTGGTAGGATATTTGAAACATTTATCTTAAATAAAATGTGAATCCTTTGATTACACGTGTATGTTAAAGTTTTTGTATTCAGGTTATGCGTTTGGACACAACAACCGAAAATCGTTGTACAAATAACTAAACCGGACCCAAGTTTCTCGATAAGGGGCAACAAATATTCTTTTTTGCTCG
>NW_023458556.1:83044645-83046245 GCF_013731165.1 Rhagoletis pomonella
AAAAATCTTTTGTTTCACTACTTTAATTTATTCCTTTGATTAAACATGTTAAATAAAAGCTTATTTTTAAAAAAATATTTTTTTTAAATTACTTTATTTTCTAATTTTTAGTCCATTTATAAAAGCGTTGTATATTAAATAGTTTTATTTTATTTTATGTACAAAATTTTGCAATAGATATTAAAATAATTCAACTTGCAATGAAAGAGAACAGAAGACTATGCAAGCAAAATGTTGTTTGCTTACGTTTTGTATAAACATACATATGTACATACATACATATAGCAGCAGTTAATTTCATTTAAAGAAATGGCGTGCCGTCCACTTCCGTTGTAGCATGGCATATATTTAGGCGCAATATTAAAGTTCTTCTGGCGGGGAAACTTCTCGAGTCTTCTAATTGTATCTCCTTGATATGATGCCTACAACGAGGTTCATATCTAGACTAGGTTGATATCTAGAATTTGCCATGAATAGCTTTGCTCTGGTTTTACGTTCTTTGGCAAATTACGCTCTGTTAGCCATAAATTTTACTAATTTTTCACCGACTTTGAATCAAGACCCCTGGACCATATAGGGAATTCATTTATATTTTAAATTGCATTGTCATCGTGATTGGAACTATGCTGAAAATTTCAAGTCTCTAACTTGTCGGGAAGTTAGTTTAAAATCGATTGGAAATTTCCACGATTTGCGCGGGATGACCAAGTTAAATAAAAGCTTATAAAAAAGCATTAGTTTAATAGCACGAGTGCAACATCGTACACGCGATAGAAGTAAAACTTCTTAAAAAAAAGCACATGTGTGCGCCACACACCCGGTAGAAATCTTAACAAAAATAAACTACGAGACAATCAGACGAATACAGTTGTTTATTGCATCCAAAGTTGGTACCAAGTTGATAAGTTTTTATCGTTTCTCAAAATTTTCTTTTAATTTTAATTTTTTCGAATACAGAGGATATGATCATTCTTTTTTGCTTTATTCCGTATACGAAAAATTATATGTTTCAATCAACACATCGCTTTGAATACATAATTTAGATTTAGATAATATTTTTAGCAATTTAGTTGAGAAAAATAAAACATTTAGATTATTGTTTGTATTTTGGTAGATTTTTTTGCTACCCCAAAATAATTGATATCAAATAAAACACCTCTTTGAGGTAAAATTTTCAAGTGACGAAAGCTGAACTAGAAACACAAAATTTATGATATCAATTTCGTGACGAACATTATACGCATTTTTTAACTGCCTTTGAAGCGTACGGAAAAATCTTTTTTTTATTTATTCGGAACGTTGCAAAATTGCGTCTACTGCTAGAAACACAAAATAAAAAACGGAACTTTTGCAACGATTCGTATGAATTAAAAAGATTTTCCCTACGTTTCAAAGGCAGTTAAGAAATGCGTATAATTTTCGTCACGAAATTGATATCACAAATTTTGTGTTTCTAGTTCAGCTTTCGTCACTCGAAAATTTTACCTCAAAGAGGTGTTTTATTTGATAAAATTGACAACGTAAGAAAACATATCCCGAAGATTTATCCTGACACAGTTCACTTACTAAACGAACACTGAGAGAAAAATCAACCAAAAAA
>NW_023458556.1:83046255-83054441 GCF_013731165.1 Rhagoletis pomonella
CGATTTTTCGTTTGAATACGTTTATGTTCTGCACTTCACAGATGCTTTTTCATAATTTGGAGATACAAAACAAAAATTTTTATTATCATTTTAACATGCTGCCTCTGGTGGGATTAGCAAATAACAGCAAGCATCTCTACACACTCAGCTACAGCTGTTCTATAAATGTGTCTTCAAATGTTCAAGTTGAATCAATTTGCTTCGTCGTTTGATTTGGTTCTGCACTTCACAAAAGCTTTTTCGTAATTAAGAAAAACCAAAAACAGGAAAAAAATAAAAATTATGTATCGCGCTGACGACATTCGTACTGCTGGAAGCTAACAAATAACAGCAAGCGAATATTCAACTTGAATCACATTTCTTATAATCGGCTTATTGGCCATGAAAAAATCAAACCAAATCTTTTTTCCAAATCTGTTTTTAAATCATGTAGTTTTGCGATTTAGGGGTCCAATTTATCCTCTTTGACATGTGCAATACTTTTTTCTAGCCGTGGAAAATAATGAAATATTCTTTTTTTGAGATCATGTATAAAAAGACGTAGTTTAGCTTCAAAACTTAAAATAATTTGAGACAAATCAAAAACATTTTTATTCTCTCCTTGTAGAGACAAATTCACTCAGCTACAGCTGCTCTATAAATGTGTCTTCAAATATTCAAGTTGAATCAATTTTCTTCGTCGCTTGATTTGGTTCTGCACTTCACAGAAGCTTTTTCGTAATTAAGAAAAACCAAAAACACAAAAAAAATTAATAATTATGTATCGCGCTGACGACATTCGTACTGCTGGAAGCCAACAAATAACAGCAAGCGAATATTCAACTTGAATCACATTTCTTACAATCAGCTATTGGCCATGAAAAAAGCAAACCATGACTTGGTTGAAAAAAACATCGTGCTTTTGGCTCAGTGAACAAGTTTAATTAGTCGCATTTTACTATTTTAACTTTCAAACCACCAAATTCAATTTTGGGATTTGCGTAAATTCCAACCAGGTGTTTTCGATCAGCTGTTTTTTTTTATTGGCAAATTGCTGTTGGTAAACATTTTTCCAGCACTTTGTCACTTTGCTCTCTCAATTTCCCCTAAATTTTTGCGTACGCGATTGCAAAAAGCTGATAGTTTTTGATAACTTACCATATTTAACAGGCACGCGAATGCAACTAATTGTGAACGGTATATCTACTTTACGAATTTCATTGTAGAGTACAAAGACTCACATTTATACGTTGTACCAAAAATTTAAAATATACGGAACGCAGCTGTTTTCAATAGCGGATATTTTAAATCAGGTACTTGTTGCCGGAATTCAAGCAATGGCAAAGCTTTATGTTGCATTTCCAGTGCCTTATCTTCTTTTAATTCCAAAAACTCCAACTTATCCTCGCTTTTCTTAAAAAGGAGTATTGTAAATTGATCCTCAATTATGTTACATAAAAAAGGGTTTATGAAGTATGCAAGGTTAACATTTAAACAATTTCAAATCGGCAAATCTTTTTTCAAAATCTGCTTTTAAATCATGTGCAACATTTTTTCTAGCCATGGAAACTGATGAAATATCAGGGGTATTCTCCAAATCTTGCAAAGCCATTGCACGTAGCACGGATTGCACGGATTGCATAAATTGCAAACACACAACAAGAAAATTCATGGGAAACAACATTTCCTATCGCTGCAAAATATGCAACGTCGAAACCCATGTATATATTTTGCAAAATAGCATAGCAAGATAATAGCGACCCTGTGCTAGTTGTTTTGTTGTTGGAATTGCTACATATTTCTCTCATTCCTCTCATCTCGCTCACTTAATTTTTTTTTGCTGTCTCTTGTCTTTGTCTTTGTCTTTGTCTTTGATACATAATTTCGCTGCTTGCTCCCCATGCATGCTACCTCTTTGCAATGGGGTGTTCTCGTACTCTTCGAAATTTGGAATAGTATTTTTGCATTTCGTGCAATCCGTGCATCGTGCAAGACTTCGAGAATACCCCTATTATTTTTTTGAGAACAATAATAAAAAGACGTAGTTTAGCTTCAAAACTTAAAATGATTTGCGATAAATCAAAAAGATTTTTATTCTCTCCTTGAAGAGATAAGTTCAAGTTTTGCAAAATGTCCCATCATATCGGTAAAGAACATTAAGTCAGATAGCTAATTTTCATTCTCCAATTGCGGGTAATATTCCGATCTCAATTTGCGTATGTGTATATAAAAAGAATAAAATAAAAAAAACAACACAATGGAAAAGAATGGTTAGCAAAGAAATATGTATTTTAAAAAGTAACAAGTAAGAAAGTCTAAGTTCGGGTGGAGCCGAACATTAAATACCCGGCGCAAGTATTAAATATATGTTTTTTCACCTTTCCGAAAGCTACCGCTAGATGGTAAGCGTAAATTAGCGTCCTTAAATTTCGAAATATTGACGTTTCAAGCATTTCTGAAAACGTTTTGCTTTTACGTGGCAAGCACAATAAAAATACCGAGTTTGGTACAAATTGGTAGAACGGTTACCGATATACAACATTTTACCATAAACGTATTTATTGGTAAAGAATTGTTGCAAGCATCCATTTTGATTAAATTAGCTTTAATATTTACTGATTTATCGAAGATTTTGTATTTCTCTAAATTACCGTTATATGGGATGTGGGCGTGGTCCATTTTCCAAAAATTTATAATATTCTTATTTTTCGTCTAAAAATTGTTGTAAATATCAATTTTGAGTGAATAATCTTTAGTAGTTACTAAAATATCGCAGTTTTCGTATTTCCGAAAATTACCGTTATATGGGATGTGGGCGTGGTTATTGTCCGATTTTTAAAATTTTCGCCCATTTAGTATGATGTATCAAGGCCAACAACTGTGCCAAGTTTGGAAGAAATTGGTGCAGCGGTTACCAAGATACGCCCATTTTCCAAAATTTTATAACATTCTTATTTTTCGTTTAAAAATTGTTGTAAATATCAATTTTGAGTGAATAATCTTCAGTAGTTACTAAAATATCGAAGTTTTCGTATTTCTGGAAATTACCGTTATATGGGAAGTGGGCGTGGTTACAGTCCGATTTCGCCCATTTTCAATACCAACCTACCTTGGATTAACGGAAACCTACATACCAAATTTCGTTGAGATATCTAAATTTATGCTCGAGTTATCGTGTACACGGACGGACGGACAGACGGACGGACAGACAGACATGGCTTAATCGATTTCTCTATTCATTCTGAGCATTTATGTATACATTTGTCTATATCTATCTCGATTCGTTTTGGCTGTTACAAACAACCGTTTTGTGAACAAAATTAATATACCCTTGTGCACAAGTGCGCTCGGGTATAAAAAGAGCCAAAATGTTCTAAGCAAAGAGAAAGTAAAAAGAGCCGCACTTTGCTAAGCAAAGAGCCGCATTTGGCTCAAAGAGCCGCGATTGCGCACCGTTGTTATATACCATTTTAAAGGCCTATATATCCTCTTCTTAGAACATATTCGCTCTTTGAAATCGAAGCAAAAATAGTCATTCAAAAACTCATAAATCTTCAAAATAGTATTTTCTGGCCTAAATCGACAGGTCGCGATCTCTAGATGACCTTTAAAAAATCTATAAAACTAGGAAATAATATTTCTCATAAAAACGAATAAAATTAGGGGGTAGGGTCTTGAAATTTCCAAAAAAAAAAAAGCATATTCGATGGGCACCCTAACATACATATGTGTTTCTTTAAGGTATTTTTATGTCATCGCTCCATATCTAGCCCATACTACATCAAATTCAAATATTGAAACACAATTTTAAAGGTCAGCTTTACCGATTTCGGCAAAAAATACAAATTTTTACATAGGGGTTGCCATCTTTCTGAAAATAAAGTGAATAAAATATTTAAGTGGCGTGAAATTTTGCAACGCTTTTATCGAACGAACGCCATTTCAGTGCACTTTAATTAAGACGTAATATTTTTTAATAGGGTTGCCAACCGCCTATAAAGTTAACTTAAATATATTACACATATGTGTGTAATTCCAATAAATTATTCCTTTATGTATATCTATTAATCGAATTTTGGAATAGGGTTGCCACCCATTTATCTTAAAAGTTTATTTAAATATATATGTAATTTTTCTGTAAGCTTTGGTCCGTTCAATAGGATTGCCAACTTTCTTCAAATAACACTTATTTAAATACATATGCAAGTTACCTAAAATTTTAAAATACGGGTTTCAATCGAAAGGTATTTGAGAATGCTTTAGTACAGATCTGAACTAGTTTGGCCGAGTTCGAAATCAGTTCATAGCCTGTTTGGACTAGTTCGTGGCAAATTGGAACCTATTCCAGGTTTATTTCGACCTAGTCCAGGACCGGCAAACATATTTATAAACTCTAAATAGAGTCACATCAGAGTCAAAATCACATTTTCCCGCTTTTTATATTCGAAACTGTATGGTGGAAAGTGTGTTCTAATATCTATTTGATACACAAAAAATGATAACGGCTGTATTCTTTGCTGATATATTACATACATATGCTCCATTTAGTTAAACAATATAAGAATATTGTAGTATGTACCACAAAAACGTATATTTTCTATAAAAAATCATAGCTCAGAAAAAAAAATCTTCGCTATTAGAGATTTAGGTTGATTGTAGTTCAAAGTGTCTCTTTCCCGGTAAAAAAGTTTGAGAGAAAAAAAATACGCTTTTTGAACAATTAAATTTAAAAAAAAATATGCACTTTTTGTTTATTGTTAAATAAAAAATTTTAAATAATGAAAATCAATAATTATATCATTCTATCTTGAAGTGACAAGAATTACTGACATTTGAGTAAAAACATTGTTGGAATCTATTAAATTTAGACAAAGCTATGGGCATTTTAAAAAAACATTCTCACTGTCAATTCGAATAATCGATTTTTGCTGAAAAACAAAATCGCGTTTAATTCGGCCGAAAAATTTTTCCGAGCCAAAAGAAAAAATACGTGTCTCATTATTTGGACCAACAAGCAATGTATTTGAGTTTGGTGGAAATTAAAAATCATGCACGTACCTGACCGGTTGTCTGGAAATGGAAAGCATCTATTTAATTTTACTTTTTTTATATAAATCATTATATACAAACTAACCTTTAATTACTTGTTTTTGTTTAAATTGTATTTTTTATGTTTCTTACATAAATATATGTACATATGTACAATGTACATACATATTTTATTTCGAAATAGTAATATCAAGGAAAAATTAAAAAGAAAAAGCTTTCAGTCCCCCTCTATATGTTTTTTTCGCTTGTCTAAACAACATCTATAAAAAATACAATTTTACTGAAGCAGTAAATTACACTAGTGAACAGGGATGAAAGAGTAAGTACAATTGTACAATTGTACATTGGATTTTTGGTTTTATTTTTCTTTTTCCTTTACCGTGCTAATATATTTACTTGTGGGCACGGGAGAAGCTTCGCTTTCATTTTGAAGAATAAACAATTAAATTAATTAAACATCTTACATTGCATTTAGACCAGCCACTACAAAAAATTAACACTTAGCTATCCTCAAATTCGTAATTTTTTCTATTAATTTTAACGCTTATTTTCACTAAGTCAAATTCAATGGCATTTGCGGTCAAATGGGTGAAAACAAATTGTCAAATAAGACTAAAAATATGGTATTTTGATTGATTTAGATCAGAATAGGCCCTCAGGCGTATACATGCGCTGCTAAAGCGGCTTTTTGTAAGTTTTTGGCCCATAATATCATCGATAAAAGTAGGGATAAAGGAAAGAAAGTTGTGTCAAAATATGTCAACAAATTGTGTTGTCAAAATATGACCAATATGAAAACCAGCTTTTATTCGCCCATACAGTCCAGTGTCTAGGATGTCTTCAAATTTGATATTTTCTTTAGATGAGAACTATAGCTATTTGACTCATATTCGCTTTTTGATTTCTGGAAATATATTTAAAATGCTTTCGAAGTTACTTACGGCAATTCGATTATTTTCTCGAAAAATTAGCAGACGCTTCCTGTTCTTTTATAGAAAGCTGGATAAAGAAGTATACTTCGCAAAGTGTGTTTTTTGTCTTTTTTGCCAATATTTTTCAGTAGTCAAAATTAAACAAAAACAACGCTTCTCCGATTCCCATTCGACTATAGTCAATAGATAAAGGCTCAGTTAAAAAAAACCTAAGCATGTTTCAAGTATGTACATCGATCTTTTGTATTCATGTTTTAAATAAAATTTATAAAAGAACTACAAATGAATGGTGTAACTTTTTTTAGGTACAATCTGCCTCATTTAGGTACATTTATTTTATGATATTAGGTACAATCTGAAATTTCCATTTTTCATCCCTGCTAGTGAACCCGTATGGCGCTAAAACGGCAAAATCGTTGCTCAAGAAATTGCATACAATAGGAAACATTTTCAAAAATTGCGAAAATTGTTATTGCATCAATTCACCCTGTATTCATAAAAAAAAACCCTTATTGCACAACTACAGATCAAGTCTTTAATTTGACATCTTTTTTTTTGAATTCGAAAGAACGGTGCAGGTCTGATCTCTTTCACAAAAAATGGCTTCATGTATTCGAATACCCATACTTTGATACATGAATATGAATGTATTTCATTTACCTAACTCCCTTAATTTTAGTTGAATTTTACCTTTTAAACGATGGCAATACTCCTTTAAATTTATTAGAAATAAAGCCTTTTCAAACCAATTTCTGGTAATACCCAAATTTTAATAACTGGTTTAACTTATAAAATAAATTTAAATAAAACCTTTAACAGGTGGCAGCGTTTTAATATCACATCCCATTTTTGAAAATCTAACGAATGCAAATCTGATGACATTCAAAACAAATAAGAAAGTCTAATTTCGGGCGGAGCCGAACATTAAATACCCGGCGCAAGTATTAAATATATGTTTTCCACCTTTCCGAAAACTACCGCTACATGGTAAGCCGGGGTGGTTTTATCCCTATTTTAAACATCCTCTATAGAACTTTCAGTTAGACATAATGAGATAAACCTATATAGTCATATGTAGGCGGTATCACGCCCATTTTCCAAAATTCCAAACAATGTTACTTCTTTTCAATGAATTGTTTTTAGTATCAATTTTCAGTATATTAGCGTCCTTAAATTTCGAAATATTGAAGTATCAAGCATACCTGAAATTTACCGTTATATGAATAGCGGCCGTAATTTTAGTCCGATTTCAATAATTTTCAACATTTTGCTTTCATGTGGCAAGCACAATAACCGTACCGAGTTTGGTACAAATTGGTACAAGGGTTACCGAGATACATATATGTGATCATAAGTGGGCGGTGCACGCCCATTTCCCAAAATTTTATCATAAATGCATTTCTTGGTAAAGAATTGTTGCAAGCATCAATTTTGAATAAATTAGCTTTAATATTTACTGATTTATCGAATACATATTTCGTATTTCTCTAAATTACCGTTATATAGGATGTGGGCGTAGTTATTGTCCGATTTAAAAAATCTTCGGCCATTGTACCAAGGCCAACAACTGTGCTAAGTGTGGAAGAAATTAGTGCAGCGATAACCACGATATACACATGTAACCATAAGTGGGCTTGGCTACGCCCATTTTCCAAAAATGTATATTATTCCTATTTTTCGTCTAAAAATTATTGTAAATATCCGTTTTGAGTGAATAATCTTTAGTAGTTACTAAAATATCGCCTACAAATTCTTCGGGACCTATTAACCCTGTTCGGGCACCAAGGGCCTTCAACGATGTCGCTAAAGACCATCTAGGCCAGTGATTCCCAAATTGGTCCAGGTGGACCCCCAGGGGTCCACGGGAGACTCGACAGGGGTCTACGTCAACGTGAAAAAATATGGGGGTCCACGAAAATGTATCTGGTTTCGATAGTAAACAAACAAAATGGTTGCTAGATTGCCTCTTTATTTAATTTTAATTTTTTTGAGTGGTGGAGGGGAAGAAGTTTACGTGTCTACAGGTACAGCCAAGCTGCACTCAAGGCATTGACCAGCCCTCTATATAAGTACTACTTCCAAACTAATTCGGCAATGCAAGTCTCGACTAAATTATGTTGGTAAAGATAACGAGCTTGCTTTACCCTGGGTGCCGGACAACTCGGGATTGCCTGGAAATGACCTACCAGACCCTTTGGTCACAGTTAGCATAGTCCAGGAAATCCA
>NW_023458556.1:83054541-83056617 GCF_013731165.1 Rhagoletis pomonella
CCAGTTATATCACTCCCCACTTCGACCATCGAAGCCACCATCAGAAAGTGGGTGGATACTTCGCTCAGCAATGACTGGGTGCCATCAAGTGGATGCAGGTGGGCAAAACTCATGTTGCCTCCAATCTCAGAAGGCCTGAGAGACGGTGGAACACTTCTTGAGCTTTTTGCTTGCTTGTTTGTTTATCATCGATTTATCTAGATTCGGTCTTTCTTTTTTGTCAGTTTCTGAATTTGAAGTTTGGAGTAAAAAGCTTTGCAGTTTTGCTGTTTCCAGCGAATATTTTTCGCATCAATTTAAAACTCGGAGCGATAAAAATAAAAATGATGCCATCAACACAAATAAACTATTTGACAAATATATCACATGCAAATTCATGAGTGAGCCGAGTGAGAGTTTATTTAGTGCTCTTCAAAAATATAACTCCTCAGAGCGAGATAGTTCTTTCATGGCTTTACGAGCTCAGTTTTTTTAAAACTTGCAAGTGTGTAATCACATTATTTTAATAAAGAGAACACAAGAAAATATTTTATTTTTATTTTTGCCCTTCCGAATTTGGTTTTGGAACTCACCCGCGATGCATAATTACATCGTTAGATTTAATCTGGACATTTTTTGAGGAGCTTTGGGAATATGTTAGAAATGAGCATCAGAGGGTCCACCGAAACCAGTAAAGTTTTGAAAGGGGTCTATGAGAAAAATAAGTTTGGGAACCTCTGATCTAGTCCTAGCAATTATCGACAGGGGACACCCGGAGTGGAACCTGACGGCGGACAATTGGAATTCCGTCCTTGTGGGCCTCTGCCGGGTCTACAAGGAGATTCTGGGCAAAAACCCCGGACGGCCCCCCCTCCAGTCCGAGACACGGGCCTTTACCGAGGCCGCATAGAATTCGTTTCCTGTGCCGGCGAAAGGTCGGTGAAGCTATACAAGGAAGCCATAGCCATGCTGGGTGAACTGTAGCGCGGCGCAAACCTGGCGGCCGTTCATAGGGAAGAAATTCCTTGTAGGCCCCGGGCCAGGGCTTGGGTGCCAGAAGAACCCGCCAAGCCCGAAGGTATCTTGGAGATAATCCAGCTTTCCAATGATTCACTACCAACCCTCGATTGGAGAGTAGGGAAGGTCAGCGAGGTGAAGGATCAGCAGAGATATATCACGCTTGTGATAAACGAGGAATCTCTGCCCATCCTCGCAGCCAACAATGGAGTAATAAGCTACGGGTTTTACTCCATAACCCTCAAAACCCAAAAAGGGAATGAGGGCATTTCCCAAAACATGGAAGGCACTACAAGTGAACCCATGGCTTCCAACCCTGTTTCTCAGGACGACTCCATAGAAGGGGAGAGTGAACCAGCTCCGCCCCAGGGAAACCTGGACGAACAAGTGGAGACTCAGACCCGGGAGTCCAATGTAGGCAC
Organism: Rhagoletis pomonella; assembly: GCF_013731165.1. NCBI lineage: Eukaryota > Metazoa > Arthropoda > Insecta > Diptera > Tephritidae > Rhagoletis > Rhagoletis pomonella. The sequence continues at coordinate 83,055,960 of NW_023458556.1, forward strand.
CGACAGCGATGCTAGTTCCGTGACTAGCGCTTTATGATCTGTTTTCCGTCGTTAGATCGGGATCTCGGAGGACCAGCTCCTGGCTTCGGACGATGAGGACGCTGACGTAACGGTGGTAGCGCCCAAGGACGACAGCCAGGACACAATGGACGACGAGATCATGAGCATGTCTGACAATGGTGAGGGTCTTACAAATTAACCTCCACCATTCGAAGGCAGCATCGGCTGCTCTGCTCCTGCACCTAGACCAGAGGTTCCCAAACTTATTTTTCTCGTAGACCCCTTTCAAAACTTTACTGGTTTCGGTGGACCCCCTGATGCTCTTTTCTAACATATTCCCAAAGCTCATCAAAAAATGTCAAGATTAAATCTAACTATGTAATTATGCATCGCGAGTGAGTTCCAAAACCAAATTCGGAAGGGCAAAAATAAAAATAAAATATTTTGTTAAAATAAATTTTAATTTTCGATGATAAACAAACAAGCAAGCAAAAAGCTCAAGAAGTGTTCCACCGTCTCTCAGGCCTTCTGAGATTGGAGGCAACATGAGTTTTGCCCACCTGCATCCACTTGATGGCTCCCAGTCATTGCTGAGCGAAGTATCCACCCAGTTTCTGATGGTGGCTTCGATGGTCGAAGTGGGGAGTGATATAACTGG
>NW_023458556.1:83056717-83069406 GCF_013731165.1 Rhagoletis pomonella
TTACTTTCACGAATTTTAAATTTCATTAAGAATTTTTGAAAACTTTGTGGGTATGCATTTTTGTAGCCTATTCAATTTTGTTTAATATTGTGCAAGTTTTAATTAAAAGTAAACGGTAGTAGGCTACACGGAAAGTTGAATAGGTTACAAAACTGCATACCCTAAAAGTTTCTAAAAATTCTGTATTTTCGTGAACTTTAAAGTAAAGTTTAAAGTAAAGTTTTATGGTCTTATTCATAAAAAATAAAAAAGGTTTATAAACTATAAACTGAAAAATGTATGAAAGTGTCATATTATTTAAGCTCTTTAAGCCTACTTTATTTTTTATCAATAAGGCCATTAAAATTTAACTTATTTGGTTTATATTATGTAAGAGACCACACGAAATTTCAGTTTATTTTAAGTGATGGACAAAATTGAATGATAGTAATCCATATAAGCAAAGAAAATTAGGTTGCTAATGGAAGACAAAATTTAAAAAGTGTGTTTTTTAAAAAGTATTCGATACTACGAGTACTTTGGAAAGTATCGAGTAAAATCACCAAATAAGGTATCGAGTATTAAAGTACTCATTTTTATACCCTCAGTATCGATACTTACTCAATATCAATAGTATCGTTCGAACCCTACTTTGTGAATCCATTGCCATAGCGCCCGCATACTCTGCTGCTATAATTGCAAATACATCAGAATGCATGATTTTCCCCGAAATATGTAACATTAACCAATTTTATAATAAATAAGCACATGATGAGTGTGTTTTCAATTCCTTTCCACTTTGTTTTCCTTCATTCAGCTATCTTCGAAAAACAACTGATAGCTGGAAATGCTGCACATGTTTCCGCAAGGGTTGCAGCATGTGGATTTTTCGTTTTTCGTAGCGTAGCTACGAATTACGAATTACGAAAATTGGGGTTCTAGAATAAGGGGGTTAAACTTTTTGGACTACATACATATATGACCAAACTAAATTCAGTTTCAAATACAAACCTTCCAATATTAAAAAAAGAGAGCACCTATGTTGGGTTTAGAATTTAAACAGTTCGGTTTAAATTTTAAACGCAAACATTTTCATAATTAAGAATAAAAAAAAGATCTTAAATTTCATGCTCCGTCTGATGGGGATCGAACCCGGACAGCCTTGGTAGCAACCAATTGTATCAAGCATCTTTGCACACTCAGCTACAGCCACGCATGTAAATGTGCTTTCATATGTTGAGTTTGAATCAACAGCACATTTCGCTGTGTGCAAACATTTTCTATTTCGGATTAGATTTTAAACCAAATTTTCTATATATGAAACCTAGAAACTAGAATTAAAACATTTTGGTTTGAGTTTTAAATGCCCATCGTCGGCAGAGTTCCATATGCAAGTGCCCTGCGCTGGGCATGACTGTCTTAAAGTAACCAAATTAGACGAGTATGTTAATTTTTATCCATTTGACCCTTTGTGGAGCGACATTTTTTCAATTTGAATCGTAATATCTCCACAACAAGAGTTTTCCCAGATATAAGCTATATACCAGATGAAAGCTAAGATTTCGGGCTAAATTTGTGGAAACTAAGAGTAAAATCGACTGACCAGTTTTTGAGAAAATTCTCGAAATGTATATGTTCAGCAGCCCGATTTTTAGTTTTCAGGCGATAACGTTATGACATATTTATATTTCATAAACACAAAAGATAGCGTTAGATAGCTTGTTTTAAGACCCTTCTACTGATATCCACACCAATGATATGGACTGAGTAGAGCGGCCTCAGTGGGAGTTTAAAAAATTGCATTTTTTCGAATTTCAGGCAGCAGCCATGCCCACAAAGGCGTACGAATCAAAACATCCTGGAACAAAACCTTCTTAATTTTTTTGTACTTTAATTCCTGAAAGTTTGAAAAAAATTAATTGATGGTACGTACAGACGCCACTTACATACCAAAGCATCTCGTAGTGGAGACACGAATCAAAACACATTTACCTCTATATCTTTCCAACTTGTAGCCGGAACTTAATATATAAGGTATCGTTTGAAAGGTATTGGCCTATAGAATATTGCTAAATATGTTGGGTGTACCCACATGCCCTCTTAAACCGGCAAAAGCCAAAAAACCTTTTTTGTTTCGCAACACTTTAGCCTAATTTTTAAGAACCTGGTTAATCGCTTATGAAGCTTGAATACATTTCCTGGACACACTCTGCAAGACCTTTCCAACGATATCTCAAACATGTCGATTGGACGCCTGGATAAAAAACATCCAAATCTCGTGTATATATAAGCGAGTCATTTCAGCATGCTACTGTGGCTGCTTTCGACACTCGCGCGCACTACCGTGCGCTGTGATATAGAGGGCTGGCCAATGCCATGAGTGCAGCTTGGCTGTACCTGTAGACACGTAAACTTCTTCCCTTCCACCTATTTTCCACCAAGTAGTATGTGGCTTTGGGGATTACAAATACCTCATCCTGAAAGCCAGAAACATCTTCCCAAAGAGAAAAAGTGAAGCTTATCCCCATTAACTTCGAAAAGTACTCCACATTCTGACCCTGAGTCAGTTTTGGAGCCATCAGTTAAGATTCGACAACGTACGAACTCTATCTATAATCTCTTCAACAAAGGTAATGGTGGCGTACTATCCTGTAGCATTGAAAATACACAAATGCTCAAATATCTGCCGCCGGAAATTTCCGCATCGCCTCATTCAGTGTTATACCAACATCCGTTTCGTTTTAGTCTGCAGGTGGCCTTTAAGGCTTCCCCACGTGTGATGACACAAAGTGACGGTAAGTTCACCAGTGCGTCAAGAGCACTATACACCACTCAAAAAAAATTAAAGTTAAATAAACAGGCTTTCAAGCAACTATTTTGTTTGTTTACTATCGAAACCAGATAAATTTTCGTGGACCCCCACTTACAACTCGTGGACCCCCATATTTTTTTCACGTTGACTTAGACCCCTGTCGAGTCTCCCGTGGACCCCTGGGGGTCCACCTGGACCACTTTGGGAATCACTGACCTAGACGAAAGAGGGGAGGAGCTCGTATTTGTCCAGGAACCCTGGGTAGCAGACCAGAGGATTTGTGGACTCAATTCTGGTGCATATCATGTCGTGTCAGCCCCTGCCGATCAGATCATGCATTTTAATAAAGAAAACTTTTTCTTATCTTCTACTCACACAGTTTAGTGACGAAAACACGGTGAGCATAAGCGTGGGAGTACGGTCCAAACCACTTTGCTGGTCTCATCGTACATGGCACACAACCATGCCACTTATCCCGGTTGCGGGACGTTGTGAAAGAGGCCAATAGAAGCAAGTTTCCAATCGTGATCGGTACCGATGCGAACGCACATCATTCGCTGTGGGGGTCCACGGATACTAACAATCGGGGTGAGTCTCTTATCGATTTTATTTTTTCAAATATCCTAGCAATTTGTAACATCGGAAGTAGGCCAACTTTTATAAGCTCTAACAGAAAGGAGGTACTAGACATTTATCTTGTGCCGAATAGTTTGTCAGAGAATATTAGTGAGTGGCATGTCTCAAATGACCACTCTTTATCCGATCACAGATACATAAATTTCACGATCTCTTTCGAACCACCACCTTCAGTCGCTTACAGAAATAGGAGACGAACCGCCGACTGGAACAAGTTCAGGAGTTTAATCTCGGACCTCCTTTTCAGAAGCGCTTCTCACAGTAAGTCTCGCTTACCGATAACATCTGATGAAGCGTAATCTGTAGACATGCAGCGTACTTCTCTCGGTAGACTAGATTCATCGGAAAAAATTGAAGAAGCATTGGACCATGTCACCAAAGCCTGTAACGCGGCTTTTTCCGGCTCCTGCCCTATTCTAATTCCGAAGGGGAAAAAGAAGCCACACTGGTGGAACGAAGAAATCGCCTCCCTGAGGAATGAAAGCAGGAAGCTCTTTAATAAGGCGAAAAGATCATGGCACTCCTATAAGGAAGCCTTACGAAATTTAAAGAGAGCTATCAAAAGAGCTCAGAGGACATTCTGGAAAACTTTCTGCGACAACATTGACGAACATTTGGAAGGCAACGGGTTACGGAAAGTCTTATCAAAGAGTCCATTTTCTCCCAGTTACATCCAAAGGTCAAACGGCGAGTGGACTTAATCTCGGGATGATATGCTAGAGATTCTTGTAGATACACACTTCCCTGGCTGCAAAGTAGCGCCGAGCAACTCGGTCCCGCCTGGAGGACAACTTCCGGCGGAGGAAGCCATCATTACCCACGGGAACGTGAATAGGGCTATAAGATCTTTTAAACCCTTCAAATCCTCTGGGCTGGATGGCATTTTCCTAGCGGAGCTGCAAGAAGCCTCTAATATATTGTGCCCCAGCCTAAGGGTAATCCATAAGGCTTGTCTCAAACTGGGATATATACCCAAAGCATGGACATTGGTGAAGGTCGTCTTCATACCGAAGGGAGGGAGATCCTCTCATGTGAAGCCTAATGATTTTCGACCAATCAACCTTTCTCCTTTCTTCCTAAAGGTCCTGGAAAGGATAATGGACACATTTATTCGGCAAAATATGGATCCTAGTGAGCTATCTGACTGCCAACACGCCTACTCGAGAGGCAAATCTGTGAAACCGCACTCCACAAAATCGTTTCCGATATTGAAAAATCCTTGGCATACAAGGACCTAACATTGGGTATATTTCTAGACATAAAAGGAACCTTTAATAATTTCCTTCCAGAGGCGATCACAGCACCCATGCTGCAGATCGGACTGGATTAATCCCTGGTGGACTTTGTCCGTGTTCTCCTCAATCGGAGAACTATCTATTCGGAGATGGGTGGAGCTCACATCACAAGATATGCGACAAGGGGCACTCCCCAAGGAGGAGTGCTCTCACCACTCCTCTGGAATCTTACGGTAAACACCCTTCTCAAGCGCTTACAGGGCACCGGCTGCAATGCTATTGCATACGCCGATGACCTTGCCTAACTGCAACCGGTAAATACCCACAAAAAATGGGAGAGCTGTTGCAGAACGCCTTGAGCATCGTGGAAACCTGGTCTAGAGAATGCGGACTGAACGCCAACCCGGCTAAAACGGTCACGGTTCTCTTTACACGGAAAACAAAAATCCCCACATTTCAACTTCCTACCCTAAACGGCGTAAAGATATCGCTCTCTAATGAAGTGAAATACTTGGGTGTCATCTTAGACGGGAAATTAACCTGGCAACGCAACGTAGAGGAGCGGGCCAAAAAGGCCATTACCGCCCTCTATGCTTGCAAAATGGTTATAGGCACGAAATGGGGTCTCAAACCTCACATAGTTCACTGGATTTACACAGCAGTGGTATGTCCTATATTATTCTACGGCGTCACAGTCTGGTGGACATCACTGGATAAATCGCTCACATATTCTAAGCTTACCAAGGTCATAGGGCGGCGTGCATGCTAATCACAGGTGCGCTGCCGTCTACACCCACCAAAGCTATGGAAACACTTCTAAACTTCCTGCCCTGTAGACCTTATTGGGAAGCTACAGGCAAGCTGCAATGCAGTAAGAATAAATGCACTGTTAAAATGGAAAGACACCAGATTCGGTCACACCAACATTCTAAACAACTTCCCCGATACGTTCAGGTCCCCAGACTACACAATACCACCGATGGTGTTCGAGAATAAGTTCTCCACTCGTATCCATTAGAGGGAGGACTGGGAGGACGACTCGGTCTGGGGCCTTCAGGATAACTCCATAGCCATCTACACAGATGGTTCCAAACTAAATCTAAGAGTAGGGAGTGGGATACACTCGAAGGACCTCTCACTAGATCTCTGCTTTAGGCTACCAGACCACTGCAGTGTCTTCCAAGCAGAACTTGCGGCTACAAAAGAGGCTGAACTCTGTCTCAGCGAATCTTCTGTTAACCTGCCTTCAGTAACTACATACTCCGATAGCCAAGCAGCTATCAAGTCACTGGAATGCTACAAGACCTCGTCTATAACTGCGATAGAATGTAGGAAAGGCCTTAACGATCTAGCTTCAAAATCTACTACTCACATCATGTAGGTGCCAGACCACATTCAAGGTAACAGTGCAGCGGGCGAGCTTGCGAGGAAGGGAACCACCTTGCCTGACGTCAACTCCTCTCATGCAGCGGGCATACCTCTATCTACCTGCAAGACATGGCTTAGGACATACTTCGTTGGGAAGGCAAACTAAAGATGGTCGGAAGAACCCACGTGTGGGACGACTCGACAAATCTGGTCTAGCTTCGATAAGAAAAGATCCGACGCACTCATTAGGTTAGAACGCCCTCTACTAAGGCTGGTGACCGGTATTATTACAGGCTTAATGGGAAGGCATGCTAGCAGAATGGGTCTGCCGGCTAATGACTTCTGCCGTGGTTGCCGCGACGAGGACGAAACCGAGAGCGTGGAGCACTACCTCTGTCACTGCCCCGGCCTCATATGGGCGAGAAGACGCTCATTTCATCACCACCGGTTTGTCTGTCTCGCCGATCTAAGTGAAGCAGGTATTTACGAATTCTCGCGCTTTCTGAACACTTTCCACTTCTAGGTGAACGGACGGGTTCGAATTCGAGCTCTTAATTGGTATCACAACGGACCCATAGGGTCCAAGTGTGCCTCTCTCCCATGTGGAATGTAGGCAACCGCTTCAACCTAACCTAACCTACTAAAATATCACAGTTCTCGTATTTCTGAAAACTATCGTTATATGGGAGGTAGGCGTGGTTATAGTCTGATTTTGCCCATTTTCAATACCATCCGTCCTACGCTCGAAAGAAGTGCACGTACCAAGTTTCGTTAAGATATCACAATTTTTACTCGAGTTATGGTGTATACAGACGGACGGACGGACAGACAGTCACCGCTTAATCGATTTCTCCTTTCATTCTGATCATTTATGTATACATTTGTCTATATCTATCTCGATTCGTTTTGCCTGTTACAAACAACCGTTATGTGAACAAAGTTATAATACCCTTGTGCCCAAGTGCGCTCGGGTATCAAAATGTCTACGCGTGTTATAAGTAGAATCCAAACCCATAAAGAGAACATAAAACGTCACGTGCAGTTTTACCCTCCTATGTGAAGTGTCCAAATACTACGTTGAGTTTGCTTGATACTTAAGTATGTGGGCATAGCGGAACACGTATTTGGTGAAGAAGAGCGCCGTCGAGTAACATCGTTCAGGTACGCTCATTTGGGATGTTCTCTATTTTCGCAAGCATGGGTACCGCAAGCATGTGTTCCTATTTTTCGAGTGAATATGTGAAGCGCAGTTTGGTCGGGAACTTGGCAGCTCTCTAATTCGTATTGACGGCATCATTTTAATTTTCATCGCTCCGAGTTTTAAAGTGATTTGAAAAATATTTGTCACTCACGTTTTTAAACACACAAAAATTGAGACAACAAAACCGCGAAGTTTTTTTCGCCAAACTTTTAATTCAGAAACTGACAATAGAGAAGAGAGCGAATCTAGAAAAAGCTTATGAGAAACAACCAGCATGCGGCGCATCAAATTCACCCAGCGGCGCAAATGCACATTACGTAATCGAATACTCCTTCAACACTTCGTGGGCAGTGTGTGGGAGTGAATCAATTACAATCCAGATTACTTTGGCATAAGCATGGCCGCTTTGTGGTTAGCGTCCTTTCATACTGGTTTTGTTTCATGAACCAAAAATACAAGATCACGTAAGAACGCGACGATGTATTTGTAACTGGTTCGGAGAAAAAAAATCGTGGAAGCGGGTTCGTCAGCTGAGCATTTATTTACATCACAAGCACCACTATTTTACACTTTTCTTTAACTAAAGAAGAGTTAATTCAACATAAGAACACGTTTTAAAGCATTTTTATGAATAATTTTACCTAAATTTCGTGTTTAAAGTGGCTGACAACAATTTTGGTTAATTTTGGTTTTCGACGTTTTCTTTGCTTTGTTTACTTTTCGCTCGTTTTCCAGCGAAACAAGATGGCGTAGAACCCGCTCAAAAAATCGATTTTTTCACTCTCTTGTTCTTACGTGATCTTGTGTCGTTCATTCATGGGTTTTGTTTGTAATTGGAAGGTTGGAGGAATTAGAGTACGACCGATTAATCGGCATCGGCATCGGCATCGGCTAGTATCGGCACAAAATTGAGTATCGGCATCGGCATGCGCCTTTTTTCGCCGATTATTTGGAATTTCTTTTCATATGATCAGGTGATGCGACAGACAACAGCCAGCATCAAAAAACATTTGGAGGCAGCTAACAAAAATGAGTTTTTTTGGTTGCAGGTGTTTCAAGTTTTCCATACAAAAGTATGTCCGACACAGACCTGTTAAATAATGATTATTTACATTTTCCAAATGTGGCGGGTGGGTCAACGATGACACCCACACCTCTGAGTTGATGGATTCGTTTCCCAATTTTAGACAAACTATAAATATTTCGTTCAAAGCGCCTTTCTCGTATGTAGCTAATATAATGTTAAGGCCATAATTTCCATTGAAACTTTCTTTGTTAATATTGTTTTTAAACTTATTTGTAGCGCAAATAAAACATGAATTTTTATGTGTAATATATTTTCTATTTTGACTTCAGCGCTACCTAGCGGTTTCATTTTTTACAAATCTATGTCGTAGGTACTATGACCTTCCGCTGGAAAAGCCCATATGTCTACACATTGGAATTTATATGTAAAGCAATAAGGATATATTTTGGCTTTAAAGAGCACAAGTAAGTATGTATTAACTTAGGATGGCATGTGGCGAGATTTCAACCCGCGCCTTCGGTTATGTCATTTTACATACTTACCTCTACATAAGCAAACACTTATTAAAGTTCAAAGTGTTCATTCTTTATTAGAAAATGCAAGGCCGGATCTGAGTCGGTCGAGAAATCCGAGTTTGGTTAGGAATTTCAATTACATAATTTCGTGCTAATTGAATTTGTTTTCTGATATGAAAGTTTTCTATTTGCATGCAGCTGTGCATCCTTCACTCAATTTTATATCCCTCGAACAATAAGTGCAATTCAAGACCTTTAATTTGAGCCAAGGTAGAAGCCTCTAGGCCCTCTGAGAGCCAAGTTATAAAAATTTTAAACCAAACTTCGAAACTGCGGTACTAGTTTTTACTCCGAAATTAGAAAAAAAAGATAGCGTTAAATGGCGAATAAAATCTCGAAGCTTAACTTTAGAATCGTAATAATTTAGCTCTCAAAGGTCCTAGAGACTTCTACCTTGGCTTAAATTAAAGATCTTCAATAGCATTAAAACTGACTTGTTCTTCGAGGGATAAAAATTCGTGAAGGATGCACAGCTGCATGCAAATAACAAAAAATGCAATATATAATGCATTTTTCTAATTGAGAGATTGAATTTTTTTTTTAGGTTTTTTAAACATTGGAATCGTGTTTCTCGTGTCAAAATCTATAATATTAGTATAATAAAAAATCCAAAAATTTTTTTTTTTAATATATCCGTTGGCTTTAGCATGTTTTTTTTCAAAGAACTATTTTTGACCAATTTTTTTAAGGTCAAGGAGTGATTGTGGCTCAATGGCAATATTTTTCCTTGAAAGGTAATTCAATTAGCTTTCAAAGCCATTTTGCCTCATATCAAAATATTGCTTCTGTCAAAAGCGCTACGATTAATTGGCATGAAGTGTTAAAAAACACACTGTATGCCGTCGAGTTAAAGTGAAAGTACATACCATCCATTGCGTCGCCGTCACCGTCACCGTCACCATCACCGTCAACGATGCTTATGCGCCAAGTTACACACTACCGGTTTGAAGTTGCGTCCGAAAAATCATAAACTCGCTGCTAATCTTTGCAAAATTTGCGTTTTACTTCTTCTATTAGGTATTCCTCCATCATTTTTTAAATTTCGTTTTTCTATAAATCTAAAACTTTTCACAAACTGGAAAATTTTACATGTAACTTACTTCATATAAATAAATCGTTTCAACTTTTTTTACAACTGCCGGTGACGGTGACGGCGCCGCAATGTTCGTTATGTAGTCGAGTCGATAAATGTAATTTTGAAATTTTAAAATTACAACCGTGTATTTTTCTCAAAAACATATGACTCAAAACATATGATTTGTAAAAATATAATTCATTTATAAACAATATATAATATAATAAAATAAAATGTCTACCATACTCGGGCGTACAAAATTTATGATTCTTATTTTTTCCATACGGAGGACACTGCCAGCAAAAAAAATTATCAAAAAATTAACGAGATTTTATAGCAACTTGAAACTTGCATTTCATTATACTAGAATTAATTGGCCCACAAAACTGCATACCGAAATTCTGATTAAAAAGTTTGAAATTTTAGTGAAAATAAGCCGAATTTTTCTAATTTTTGTACAAAGTTTGAAATCTGAATTTATATGGCGTTTGTTGTACACCAGCTAAACTTTTATAAAAAAATAATAAACATTAAATAAACAAAAGACAAATGCCAAATGCCAAAACCGGTCAAAATATCGCAATTCTTTTATTTTGTGGACCACTATATGTATGTACATTAGACTGCATCACTAAAAAAAAGTTGCAGTTTTTCCGCCGGGATTACAAAATTTATTCCATTTGAAGATATCCACCAAAATATTTCGGAAAAATATTAAGATTTACGAGAGCTAAACCGAGAGCCCCTGAAAATTGAGTTTTTTATGAATAAAAACATTTTCTTAAAGAAATTTTTGAAAAAATCCCTTCAGATGACAGAACAGATTAAGTTTAAAAAATCTTTATAAAAATATTTAAAAATCTTTTCACCGGAATCGTAATAATGAGATTTTTGATGATTTTTTTTTAACTTTTTGCATAGATTGATTTACGAAAACCTTGAATAACTGGGCAAAACTATTCTGATTTAGACTTATGAGGTCTCAGTAGAAAGGTATTGCCTCACTCTTTTTATTTCTGTGCAAAAAGAGGCATTCGTGTCAAATTTTTCAAATACTAACACATCTTAATTCAACTTGGAATGATACCTCACAAGTCTAAATCGGAGAAGTTTAGGTTCAGTTTTTCAAGTTTTTCTTATACCAGTCTATGAAAAAAGTTAAAAAAACAGCGTCAAAAATCTCATTATTACATTCGCAAACGTCAAGCTGTGAAGTTCTGCTTATATTGTGCCTTGATTGGTCTTTGTATTTTGCAAAGTTTATTGTGCTAATTTTGAGTAAAAGTTGCTATAAAAAGTGCCTACGACCATCTTAGTGTGATAATAACCGAAGCTAAGTGAAAGTTTTGTGATTTTTGTCGTTTTTATTAAATTTAATTAAATTTCACTAGCTTACATCTAATCTTGCCGAGTCATTTGTTGTTATCATTGTTGTTGTTATTCCTTTGTAGTTAACTGAGATCGTTTCTATTTTTGCACATTTCTTTTTGCTCTTTTTGTTTACTTCGTTTAGTATTTCTTGTCACAGCTGTTTGCGCTGCGTTTATTAAGTGTCACAATACAGTGACACTCAAACTGTTCGCTACATATATTTTTAAGCTAAATACATCAGCTCCTAAATTGTTGTGTGTGTTGTGTTAAACTTATTTTGCTAGTCTTTTTATTAAAATAAGTGTTATTAAATCTTTCAATATGAAGTGTGATCTTGATAACTGCCAAATTAAAAGCGAATCTGAACGCTACTTATCGTGCTGGCTCTGTGATGGTATTTGCCATCTAAAATGTGCTGGTTTGACAGGAAGAATTCTGGACGCTATTAATGATGGCAAAGGTCTTCGCTGGTCTTGCTTAAAGCACAGGTCAACCGAAGTTGATCTCTTTAAGTTGTTTAGGCAAACCAGAAATGGGTTTTCTGAGGTAGGGAGAGAGTTGTCGGTACTGACCGAAAAATTTAAACATTATGAAAATGTATTTAAATCTTTTAAATGCTTAGATACCGTACAATCTATGAAGGACATTCATGTGTCAAAACGTAAGCGTCTTCATAGTCCGCCTAATGAAAGGACCGTTCCACGTCAGAACAATCTTCCGAATGACTTAATTAATCTTTCTTCTCCATGTCCACAGACAACGGAGTTATCTTCCTCAAAAGAACATATATCAAAGTCTGCTTCTAATAATAACGACCCTGCAGTATCTTCCCCGTCCCCCGTTGAAGTTGTGGCACCGCCATCTAATCTTCCAACGCTTACTCTACCCTCAATTAGTAACTCAGTTACTCAACCCCGTCCGCCGGTAATCGAGTCTGATACTAGGAGACTGGTTGTGGTTCCCCCAAAGAAGTCTATATTTCTATCTAGATTTTCGAGGGATACTTCCGAGGACGATATAAAGTTTTACATCTCGTCCAAAGTTAAAACTGTCAACTTAAGTATCAGAAAATTTAATTTTAAATATGAAAGAAATATTTCTTCATTTAAAATAGACGCAAATTTAGAAAATTTTGACATGCTGCTTAGTAGTTCTTTATGGCCCTCCGGCGCTTTCGTTCGTGAATTTGAGTATAGGCCCAACAAAAATAATAATTTAGCAAATATTCCCCGTCAGAATACAGAACCAAAAAACTGATTACTAAATCTGCTTTAAGTATTTATTATCAAAACGTAAGAGGCATAAATACTAAATTAACGAATTTATATCTTAATGGCCTTGAATGCAATTATAATATAATTTCTTTTTAATATTTTTATTGAGCTTTGTACCACGATTGTTTATTAGGAA
>NW_023458556.1:83069506-83071594 GCF_013731165.1 Rhagoletis pomonella
TCGCCGTCACCGTCACCGTCACCATCACCGTCAACGATGCTTATGCGTCGAGTTACACACTATCCGTTTGAAGTTGCGTCCGAAAAATCATAAACTCGCTGCTAATCTTTGCAAAATTTGCGTTTTAGTTTTGCACTTCTTCTATTAGGTATTCCTCCATCATTTTTTAAAGTTCGTTTTTCTATAAACCTACAACTTTTCACAAACTGGAAAATTTTACGTTCAAACATGTAAACAAAACACAGAATAGTTGTCACTTGACGCAAATGCATAAGCAAAGTTGAAAGTTGAAAGTTGAGCTAGTTTGTGTGTCACCGACTCCATCAGCTTTGTACATGTAACTTACTTCCTACAAAAATCGTTGAAACTTTTTTGACAACTGCCGGTGACAGTGACGGCGCCGCAATATACGTTATGTACTTTCACTTTAACTCAATTCCAATTTTTGTTCTGCGTGACATTTTGATCTGACGTTTCGCTCAATGAAATCAAATGCAAACGCATGCAAGCCAATTACGGGTGACGCAAAAAAACAAGCCGCGAATATTAGGTTAGGCTATTACAGCAGAAATAAAAATTGCTAGCGCAGCACGAGTAACTTGAAATATATTTTCGAACTCGATTTCCGCCTTCAATTGCAGTCACCTCTTGCAACTTTTATTTCTGAAACTGATTTCCGAAATGAGACAGAAAGGTCTTTTGGCTGTTGACACGTCAATATAAAATTTCTTCTCAATTTGACAGCGAATTGCGTGAACAAGTTGGAAATATTGCTTCTCTTCGGTGCCGACTGATGTCAACTGGAAATGCCTACTGAAGCCAGGGCTTGAATCGTAACATACGATATCGTGACGACGTGACGAGTAAACGTAAAAACACACCTTTCGGGGCATGTCATACGTGAACAAATTGCTTATATCGTGATTCGGTATGATGAAATACGGTAACGAGTGACGAGCGTACTCGTTCGTTCGAAATGTCATTCGAGCACAAACCATCAATCGAGTGGGAACGAATTTAAACAAAAATGCAAGTATATTGTTAAAAAATGTGTATAAATAAAGTTTTTAACCACTTTTATTATTATAGGACAAATTTTACTAAACTAAATCATGCACAAAAAGATAAAATGGCGGAGTTTATGGCCGAGCACCCCAACTTGGCCAAAAATAACTTTCCCAACTCCGCGCAAGGGAGAGATACCTCAAATAGACTATGGGAGGAACTTTCTAGGCGTCTAAATTCTGTCGGCCCCCAGTTAAAGATCCCAAGATGTGGAGGAAGGTTTTTATATAAATTTCGCATTAAATTTAATTTGAGGGAGGTTTTGAAATTTGCAATTGCTTACAGGTTTTTTCGGATCAAAAATACCAGGCGAAGAAAAAGCTCTCATACAATAAGGTATCTAAACACCGAATAGAGGAGGACCCTATAGCGAGAAGGCCATTACTGCCACTGAGGAGCTAATAATTGAGGCCACCGGACTGGAGGCTTGTGTTGAAGGCAACTAAAGTGCCCCAGCATTCGCATGCAACAATCATCGCGAGAAATAGAGCTCGAAATAAAGCGATTAGAGCTAGAAACATTAGCCATTAGTTTAAATGAAAAGCAAAACATAATATGAAATTTATAAATTAGGTATAAGAAATATTTAATAAACTTTTTATTTTTTTTACATGTACCTGAAATATTTTTTGTTTTAATGAACTATTATTAATGTTTTTAAATGAATTACGTATTTTTTTATGAACTGTAGTGTTAATTTTTTTTACACTTGCCAGTTCACACAATTTCATTAGTTAAATTAAAAAATAAAATTTAATAACAAAAAATTAAGAATTCTTTATTTATTTTTACATAGGGCATTACGGGTTTTCATTTCACGTCAGTTATATTTTACATATGCATTAAAAATATTAGTTTAGGATACTTTTATACGAAAATAGTTAAGTAACATTTGAAAGTGAATGTCTTATTTGGTCTCTTATGGTTTGACCAATTGTAGTGAGTTAATTTGATTTAAATGCCACAACTGCGGATTTCATCGGACTCATTATTAGGAGGATCGTATTTTATATTAAATTTCAA
>NW_023458556.1:83071694-83107844 GCF_013731165.1 Rhagoletis pomonella
TTCCTAATAAACAATCGTGGTACAAAGCTCAATAAAAATATTAAAAATAAAATGTTAACAAGCCACAATAACATTGACAAATAATATAATTTCTTTGACTGAAACTTGGCTCAAACCTCACACTTTTAATTCAGAGATTCTTTCAAATAATTATCATATCTACAGAAAAGATCGGGAGGACAGAGTCGGCGGTGGCGTACTCTTTGCCGTAGACTCTTCAATACCATCTGAAGAAGTTAGTCTTCCACACATTGAATCTGCAGAATTCAAATGCATTCGTGTTCAGGTTGGAAGGGGGTTTACTTACTTAGCTCTATGCTATATTCCTCCCCGATCTGACTTATCAGTGTATTCACAACATGTATCTTTGCTGAAATCAATTAATTCAATGATTAAACCCTCTGATTCATTGATTGTGTTGGGTGACTTTAATTTACCAAATGTATCATGGAACATCATTGACAATGATATTGTACCTTTCTCGTCTAGCCCGTGCAACAACGTATTTTTAGAGGAGATGGTAGAACTCTGCCTGAATCAAGTTAATGTACTTCGCAATAAGTTTGGCAAAGTATTAGATCTTGTTTATGTTGATGATGCATCTAAGTCGGCTGTAAATAAATGTGACCCACTAGTTTTGCCCGAAGATGTCTACCACCCTGCTATTGAGATATCTTACGAAATTATAAACGATGGTCAAAATTGCGATGTCCAAACATACGAACCAAATATTCGCTTTGATTTTTCGAAAGCCAACTTTAAAAAACTGAATAAAGAATTGTCTAAATTGTCGTGGCCTATATACAAAGAAAAAGTTAAGCAAAGCGTTGCACATTTTAATTGTACTGTACATAGATTATTTGAAAAGTATGTGCCTCAACGCATGTGTGTTCCTGAAGAACAAACACAGTTATGGTTCACTAAAGAACTGAGAAACTTGAAAAACAGAAAGTCACGTTATTTTAGATTACACAAAAAAACCGGCTTACACTCATACTATGTAAAATACTCACTTTTGCGTCACAAGTTCTTTGAATTAAACAAAAAGTGTTATAAAGATTACTTGTGTAAATCAAACGACGTATAATATATAACCCCAAATCATTTTATGATTTCGTAAACTCCAAGCGAAATGTACGTGGGTTTCCTTCCGCCATGAAGTATCAAAATACCGTCTCTGGTGATAATCAAACAATTTCTAACATGTTCGCTCAGTTTTTTAAATCCAATTATTCCACTAACTCCCAAGCATACTTTGACTATCCTTTTAAACTAAGTCCAATTAACTCAATACATAACCCTATAATATCTCCCGATGATGTTTTAGTTTACCTGAAGTCCTTAAAGCAGTCTTTTAGTTATGGTCCTGACCAGATCCCCACTTGTTTTCTTTGAAATTGTGCTGATTATCTCTATGAGCCGTTAACAGCCTTATTTAATTTGTCTCTTAAAGAGGGCGTTTTTCCAACTGTATGGAAGGAATCGTTCATAACCCCCTTACATAAAAGCGGTAGCAGGTCTTCAGTGGAGAAATACCGGGGCATAGCTAAGCTTTCTGCAATTCCTAAATTATTTGAAGCAATTATAACAAATCGGTTGACGCATTCTATCACTTCAAGCATTTCATACAGTCAGCATGGATTTTGCAAGGGCAAATCAACTTCTACAAATTTACTTGAATTAACATCCTATATCTCAAAAGCATTTAGTGAGAGCAAAACTGTTGATGTTATATATACTGATTTCAGTAAAGCATTTGACAAAGTGTGCCACTCGTTGCTCATCTATAAACTTGATCTTCTTGGTCTTCCACCTAATTTTCTACGTTGGATCTCTTCATACCTCTATGATAGATCACAAAAGGTATTGTTTAAAAATACTATCTCTGAAGTCATTGATGTTACTTCAGGAGTCCCTCAGGGTAGCCACCTAGGCCCGATTCTGTTCTTGCTTTTTATAAACGATATTTCTACAGATATAAAATTCTCCAAAATTTTAATGTATGCAGATGATGTAAAACTTTATAAATCGTACGTTTCAATTGAAGAAAGGTCTTTGCTACAATCAGACTTAAACAGCATGGCTTACTGGTGTAAAGTAAATCTTATGCCTCTAAATCTTAAGAAATGTAAAGTAATGTGCTTCTCGCGAAGAGCTGTTCTGCCAGTTTCTTATATAATAGGTAACCATAACCTGGAACAGGTATACAATTTTGTGGACCTTGGTATCACAATGGATCCTAAGCTTAATTTTAATCTTCACATTAATGTGACAGTCAACAAGGCTAAAGGTGTACTTGCATTTGTGAAACGATGGAGAAAAGAATTTAGTGACCCTTATATCACAAAACCCTGTTTACAACATTAGTTAGGCCGATTCTGGAATACGGCTCGGTGGTTTGGAATCCAAGGTATCAAATTTACTCAGACAAGATAGAATCAATTCAAAAACAATTCCTACTTTTTGCTTTAAGAAATTTCCGATGGGATTCTCAATATAGTCTTCCACCTTATACTTGTCGCTTAAAACTTATTAACCTTCCTACACTTGCCAGTCGCAGGGAAATGCTTGGTATAATTTTTATGGTTAAATTACTGACAGGCTCAATTTCAAGTCCGTCTCTTCTGGCTGATGTAAGCTTTAATGTTCCCTCACGCGTATCAAGACACTTTTGTCCCATATTTCTGAAAGCTTGTAAAACCAATTTTGAATTGCACGACCCACTCCGTTGCTTATGCCAGGATTTTAACTCTCATTCCAGCACGTTTGATATATCAGATCCGCTTTTCAGCATTAAGAAAGCGATACTCTCCTCTCTCAATAAGTGAATTGTTGACATAAATACATAAAATCAGCTGATGAATTTAGTTCTGTAGCTGAACAGTTTTAGATCTCGACACTTAACAAACTCCTGCCTATCGTGACTCGGCACAAAAAATTTAAAATATTGGTTCCGTACGTCATGCGGACTGCGCCCCTCGTGCGGATGGGCGGGAATGGAGGGTAAAAACCGTTGGGATATTATTATTACGATTCCGTTTAAAATTTTTTTAAAGTTTTTAAAAATATTTTTATGCAATTTTTTTAAACTTAAACCGTTTAGTCATTTGAGGGGATTTAAAAAAAAAACGTTAAAAGACTATTTTTATTCATAAAAAACTGCATTTTTGGAGGTATTTTCAAATCAAATTTTTCACATTTTTTTCAAAAAAATCGTTTAAAAACTATTTTTATTCATAACAAGTAAGAAAGTCTAAGTTCGGGCGGAGCCGAACATTAAATACCCGGCGCAATTATTAAATATATGTTTTCCACCTTTCCGAAAACTACCGCTACACGATAAGCCGGGGTGTATAAATTTTAAGTAAATTAGCGTCCTTAAATTTCGAAATATTGAAGTTTCAAGCATTACTGAAATATACCGTTATATGAAAAGCGGTCGTAATTTAGTCCGATTTCAATAATTTTCAGCGCTTTGCTTTTATGTGGCAAGCACAATAACCATACCGAGTTTGGTTCAAATTGCTAGAACGGTTAGCGAGATACATATATGTGATCATAAGTGGGCGGTGGCACGCCCATTTTCCAAAATTGTATCATAAGCGTATTTCTTGGTAAAAAATTGTTGCAACCATCAATTTTGAATAAATTAGCTTTAATATTTACTGATTTATCGAGGATTTCGTATTTTTCTAAATTACCGTTATATGGGATGTGGGCGTGGTTATTGTCCGATTTTAAAAATTTTCGGCCATTTGGTTACCAAGATATACGCATGTAACCATAAGTAGGCGTGGCTACGCCCATTTGCCAAAATTTTTTAATATTCTTATTTTTCGTCTAAACCTCATTGTAAATATCAATTTTGAGTGAATTATCTTCAGTGGTTACTAAAATATCGCACTTTTCGTATTTCTGAAAATTACCGTTATATGGGAGGTAGGCGTGGTTATTGTCCGATTTCGCCCATTTTCGTTAAGATATCTCAATTTTTACTCGAGTTATCGTGTGCACAGACGGACGGACGGACGGACGGACAGACAGTCACCGCTTAATCGATTTCTCTTTTCATTCTGATCATTTATGTATACATTTGTCTATATCTATCTCGATTCGTTTTGCCTGTTACAAACAACCGTTATGTGAACAAAGTTATAATACCCTTGTGCACAAGTGCGCTCGGGTATAAAAAACTGCATTTTTGGAGATATTTTCAAATCGGTCCAGTTCACGTAAATCTTAATATTTTTCCGAAATATTTTGGTGGAAATCTTGAAATATAATAGATTTTCCAATAATTCCAATGGAAAAAGAGTATGGATTTTTTTTTTTGTAAGGGGAGTGACGCAGTCTAATGTACATACATATGGGCATTTCTCAGAAACTTCGAATTTGTATGTGAAAAAAAAATTTTTCTTTTCAAATCGTGAGCACATGTCGGAAATTTTTTAGTATGCGTTCTTTCAGCTGCTAGAATACGAAATGCAACGTGGAGCAATGTTTTAAAGCAACGCAGCAAGCGCTATTAAAGTTTTTTTTGCGTTTGTTTTTTTGTTAGTCCGATTTCGAAAATTTTCAACATATAGCTTTTTAGTGCCAATGTCAATAATTGTACTGAGTTTGGTTCAAATTGATTAATCGGTTACAGAGATACAAACACAGCGAACCAAATAAAAACTGGGACGGGACTTTTTAGTAAGTTTTGGCTATTTTTAAATATTTTATTTAATGTTTATTATTTTTTTATGAAAGTATAGCTGGTTAATTAACAAATACGAAATAGGTCCAAATTTCAGACTTTATGCAAAAATTATGAAAATTCTGCAAAGTTTGACCAAATTTTCTAACCTCTTGATCAGCATCTTTACAAAATTTTGGTATTCAGCTTTGTAGCCCATTAAATTTTAGCAAGCAAATTGTAAATTTCAAATATCATTTTTTTCATATAAAAAAAATTTCCGAACACAAACTGGCAAAAATCAAAGGTAAGTCCTAGCATCTACAGTCCAAGCTCTTTCATTTGACACATCATTTTCGAAAATCGAACGAACGGTGCAGATTTCATGACATGGACAAAAAATGCCTTTGGTGTTATATGTATAAAAGTTGTCCGATAACAGTTTTAGGTACGCACCAGCTACAGTATTCCATAAAAACCGCGAGTGTAAGAATTTAAAAAAAGGAGTCATGCCACTTTGACTCTTCATAACTTCTTTTCTATTGCAAGCACATACTTCTAACGGGGTGCATTCGATTCTCCTCTCCAAATACTACCAGTTAATTATAAACTCAAACCTGGCCAATCAACGCACCAATTTTTGCAACGTAAAAGGAATAGGATATTTATGAAAATTTCTTTTGTTTTGTTAACTCCGTTAAGTCAACTGATTTTATGAATTAATACATTAATTTGTAATTTTTTATGGAATCGGCATCGGCATCGGCCGATTCTTTCCCCATAAGTCGATTAATCGACATCGGTACCTGAAAAAAAATTGGAATCGGTCGGACTCTATAGATACACTCAGAAAAAGGTTTAGTTATAATTACCAAGATTTGGTTATAAGGCCCAGTGGCATAGTTGGATATGGCGAAATAAATATCTAGTTCACGAAAGTCTGCAATTTACTTGAGACTTCTAGTTGGGACAAATGTAGATTTGTTAATAATTACAAAACGACTACCTTGAGTGGACAATATTGTTAGTTGAATAAAACCATTGTTGAGCAAATATAAACAATGCTTTGGTTGATACAAGTTTTCAATTAATTTTGTGAACTTGCTGTAGACGTGAATCAGCTAACCGTTTATTATTGGAAAAAAAGTTCTCAGTTTGACACAAATAAAAATTTACTCGATGGTTGTTGTGTTTACTTTCTTCTTTTTTTTTGCATATATTAAGCATAAAAAATACATACATATTTACATAAATAGTTACTAGTGTAAATAATACATATGCATATGGTGGTAAGAGTTTCCTAAAAAGAAACGATGAAAGAGGAATAGTCGTGCGAAAACCCAGGTCAATATCTGCTGGAAGTGCTGGTTTAAGTATACTGCTTTGCTTTTTCATTGGCTAAATAGATACTTTCAAATTATAATTCACACAAATTATATATCCACTGAGAAACCCCGGTTGGCATCAAACTTTATATTTTTAAATAACTATGCGCACACCGAAACAACTCGCGGCGATGGCAAAACTGAAACTGAGACAAACAAGCCTGGGCATGT
Source organism: Rhagoletis pomonella (assembly GCF_013731165.1). Classification (NCBI taxonomy): domain Eukaryota; kingdom Metazoa; phylum Arthropoda; class Insecta; order Diptera; family Tephritidae; genus Rhagoletis; species Rhagoletis pomonella. The sequence continues at coordinate 83,077,929 of NW_023458556.1, forward strand.
CATAGCACACACTTTTCTTTCTCTACCTAGCGCAGTGATCGACATGCCATAGCTTACTGAGCGCTCTGTGACCACACGCGTGTTCCACCCAAGAATGATAGAATACAAGATTGCGCCAATGAGAGAGGATTTTTGAGCGTAATTTTTGCGTGACGTCATCTTGGTGCAATTGCGAGAGAGAAATGCCAAAAAGCATATAAAAATATGTAAACAATGCAGAAAAATGTGGTCATTTTAATATTACATGGCCCAATTTTGCAGGAATCAATAAATAAACAAAGATTAATTAATTAGGAACACGTAGCAATAATTTTGGACATGTAGCCCTTTACGTAAGTACGATTTTTAGCACATGAAAAAATTGATGTATTAACAGTGTTTACAATTTCATGTAGGCCAAAAGGAAGGTGTGCAGCAAAGTGAATTTTTGGACACCTCTTCCTGTAGAAACTGCTTTTGTATATATGCCATTGCCAGCAAACTAAACCAGCAACCAAGAATGACAGAATACTACTACCACTTTATTCTATCATTCTTGACCAGCAAATGTCTACATTCACCATGGAGATGTACCTACTACAATTCCCAAAGGAAAGGCCAACGTGGTTCCATGTATAAGCTCATAGCTCACACACATAGCACAAAGCTCGATTTGGTGTTTAATGCATCGCCGGCAGAACTGTTTCCACTTTTTCGCCAGGTTTGCGTCCGTAGGAAACGAAAAAAAACTTATATCGCACGCATTCCTTTTGTTTTCACTATTACACTTTGCCACTGCACACTTCGTTTTGCTTTGTAATGTCTCAATAATTGTTTAAAACCATATATGTAATACTCCTATATTGGCAGTAAGAGCTAGTACCATCCGAAAACACTACAGTACAGATATATCAATAAACACGTACGAAAGAAAAGGAACACATACGTTTAAAGGGTAAACACACCAAAACTGCGACACTTTGGGAAGCTTATAACTTACCCAAAACGAATTCAATATTTTGAAATTCAAATACCATAAGTTGACCATGACCTTAGTTGAACGTAGAAGAAATTTCATTTGAATTTGAGTCCTAGTATTTACCAAACCCTTCAACTAAATTAACGATTTTGTGCAACCTAGATGAATATTAGAAGCTTTAATATAATTAGTTATAATTACCAACCCATGGTAATAGTTCCCAATCCTTGGCCACAGTTCCCAAATATTGTCAAAATTCGGGAACTAAATATCTTTAGATGTCGAAACTAATCCTTTTTCTCAGTGTACTGACTTGTTTTAAAGATAAATTTAGTTAAACAGCGCTGTTTCTTTTTAAATCACAAAAGAGGAAATCAAACTTGATTGCACTTGAGTTGATTGTAGTGAGGAGAAAGATGGAAGCTTTATTCCTCAGTGATACATTTTTGCTATCTCTCTCTTAAAATACTTCTTCTTCTACTTATTTGGCGCTGTAACCGCCTAAGCGATTTTAGCCGAGTTCAACAAAGCACGCCAGTCGTTTCTTTTCTGTGCCAACTGGCGCCAATTGGAAATGCCAAGTGAAGCCAAGTCCTTCTCCACCTGGTCTTTCCATACCAGTGGGGGCCTTCCTCTTCCTCTGCTACCACCAGCGGGTTCCGAGTTGAACATTTTCAGAGCTAGAGCGTCGGTGTCCATTCGAACGACATGATCAAGCCAGCGGAGCCGCTGTATTTTAATTCGCCGTCGCCAACGCGTAAAAGCCCGTAAATCTTCCGCAAAATCTCTCTCTCGAATACTCCAAGAGCCGCCTCATCGGCTGTTGTCATTGTCCATGCTTCTGCGCCATATACCAGCAGGGGATTGATGAGTGACTTATAGAGTGTGGTTTTCGTACGTCGAGAGAGGACTTTACTCCTGAATTGCCTACTCAGTCCAAAGTAGCACTTGTTGGGAAGTGTGATTCTGCGTTGGATTTCCATGCTGGCAATATTATCGGTGTTAATGCTGGTTCCCAAGTAAACGAAATTCTCTACTTTCTCGAAATTATAACTGTCAACAGTGACGTGGGTGCCAAGGCGCGAATGTGCTGACTGTTTGTTCGATGACAGGAGATACTTCGTCTTGCCCTCGTTTACCACCAGACCCATTCGCTTTGCTTCCTTATCCAACTTGGAAAAGGCAGAAATATGATGTCATCGGCATAAGCCACCACTCAAAAAAATTAAGGTAGGTTTTAAAAAAGGGAAATTAATGCTAAATATAGAGGCTATCTGATCCATATGCCGGCCTAACAAGCTGAAAATTTGTTTTTCAAGCCCATGGACCAAAAAATTGCAAAATCGTTTTTCCGCGGTATCTGTCAGGATTACATGAGAACCGTAGCTCCAGGAAATTTTTAAAGACCTCATTGTTTTTTAAGTCTTTTAATTATGGAAATTATCTTTACTACAAAAAATTAATATACATTAGGAAAATTATTTAGCAAATCGTTAATATCTTGCTAAGTAATGGACCGATTAGCATACAATTTTAGTACATGAAAGACGGCTATGGAGTGGTATTGAGTGGCATTATCAAGTTTGGCCTAGGCGGATTTTTATTTTTTTTTTACTGTTGGTTATCTCTTTTCAAGATATGCCCATATGTTTGTACACATGTATGAGAGAATATGTATACGCGCATGCATAAATGGAGTCAACAATAAGTTGTGAAGCATGAACCAAGCGAACTGATTACATATTTCACAAAATTATGATCGATGAATCAAATCTAATAAAAAAATCGCCACCCACAGTAATAGATCAACTATAGTAATTTTATTTATAATAACTATGCATGTCGCAGTTTCTCCTCTACCTAACCGACATGGTATCAGATTCCAATGGGAAGTTAAATATCACTATTTTGCTGTGATTATAGCTCATTTTATCTTACTGATGTTGTGGCTTACAAAGTTACAAGAGCTGTCAACTGTCAACATGGCTACAGTTTCATACCAAATTGCCTAAGTGCAAAACTGTATTCGTACAGACAAGTAACAAATCAGTAGAAACTACTACAAGTTATTATAAACACCTAGCACGTGTAGTCATATATTGTACATACATATCTAATTGTGTATGCACATGTGTATTAGGATGTCCCACGAAAAGTTTTACAGCTTTCACAAGCAAATCCAAGAATTTGGTTTATTTTATGGCTTCCGCCATAATATTTTGTCTTAATTCGGTGTCATTTGCTCACTGAAACGATTTCAAAACACTTTCTGAAGGTGGTTTGTTACACAATTTTTAACTGAAGCGCTTTTCCTTCAGTCATTACCTTCGCTATTATAAAATAATGTCAACTTTCATCCAGTTTTCGTGGGCAAATTTAATAACTCAGCAATAACTTGCCAAATTTTCGTACTCAAGGTACCATGAAAAAGATACTTCTTCCACCAACTTCCGTACGTGGTTATTCGTGATCTGAAAATAGTTATGATACTTTAGTTTTTCCTGAAAAGAAACTGAGACGATAAAGGAAAAGGGTTCAAAAAGCATCAAAGCATTCGTTAACAGTCCCGAAAGGACGATATTTTTATTGCAATTTATGGCACCTTTTTATTGCATTTTTTATGAATACTTTGGAATTGTTGGTAAAGATTTTGAAAAGGTTTATCTGCTTAGAAAATTTTCCAGAAAAACAAAGTTTTTAAAAGTTTCGCTGAAAATAGCCAAAGAAGTCATGATGGTGCGATTCATACATTTCATCGAACAAACTTTATACATACATACATATTTAAGCCTCCATAGCGTGAGGTAGTCTAATGTACATACATACATATATATGTTTATAGTTACATACATACATACATATGTATTTAAGTAACTGCACCCTTCGATGTCAGCTCCTCCTTTCCTACTTCACAGCAGTGATGCCAGATATTCTCTGCTAAATTACCCACGGAAATCGGGAAAAAATTCCTCAATTACCCACATCATAAAAATTTATCCCACAAAATTCCCAAAGAATTCAAACCCCATATTTCAACAGTAAAAAAGTAACATTCATATACTTAGTTACCTTAATATATATATACATATAATATTCTTTCGAAATGCAAAAGTCAGTAGATTACGCACTAAAGGCCTTAAAGAATTCTGGAAATTCTTAAAATTACCACTGTTACAAATTATTTGCATTGTCTAAGCGAATTTGGTTTTTGGTGACTTTAAAGTTGAAGCACTTGCCTGTTTTTGATTCAAAAGCAACCATTATTTTATGTACATACATGTACTATTTAACATTTCATCAGATAATAATTTAAAACCCAGTTACAATTGGAAAGGTTCTTTTTTACTCAGCGACAGAACGATTAATTTCGTAAGTGTCGACTATTCATGTATTTGATCAATTATGGATTGATAATAAAAATCCCTATTTTCTCCCTTTTAATAATTTTTGTTTTAAAATATCCCTCATATACGGAAATTACCCACAATCTGGCATCACTGCTTCTCAGATCTGCTTAGTTCAAATTTATACAGTGCCGGCCACTTGAATAGCGGCCCCTATTTACAGGGCAGGATTTAGAGGTCTGGAGGCCTCGGGGCAACAAAAGGGTGGAGGCCCCTTGCCCCAAATTATTTTCCAAATAAAATGAAAAATTTTTTCAGTCGAGTTTTCCAATAAATAATTTATTGTGAAACCAAGTATAGATTATTTTATTATTTAACGAATAACATAAATATAATCGGAAACAAGAATTATCTAAAATTTAATTTTAGCGTTAACGAACGGAACTTTCCGAGCTTTTTTCGCCGAAGTCAAAAAACATTTCCTCATGATTGCTTATTAAAATTATTAACGCGATTTAGCATATTTACAACGACAAAATTTAGTAACCGAAAATTCAGAAAAGGAAAAAATGTATCTATCATTTTTTTAACCCAAACATATTTAAGCCTATGTAAAATACGTTGCTATTCCGCGACAAAGGGTAAGTAGACTAAAAAAAAAACCTTATGTACGCACAGAGAGAGTTGAGATTGTTTTTCCCGCCACACGACCCACGTGCAAGCGCGTCATCGAACGAATGCATTAGGGTTCTACATATGATGATTTTGATAATGAAACGATTGTTGTGAAAAAAAAACAATTATTTTTTATTTGTTGATCAAATATAATTAATTGAATCAGGCGTTACTTTGCGGAAATCCATTTCAAGCTAATGTAAATTACATATATATTATTGAAAGAACAAAAATAAAGAGTCCAGACACGGAATCGAATACCCAACCTCCAAGGCTGCGGGCGAGTACCACCCCACTCAGCCATTGAGCCATTGAGATACTTCCTCAGGATGGGAAGTAAATTATCAGGGCCATTTGAGATTTTGATATTTTACTGATTTCCTCTTTGGGGTGAACAAATATATGTAGATCGATGATTTCTGTTAATATTTAATGTAATCATGTTTGTACAAAGTACTGTAGGTAAAGGTAAAACGCGAAAAAAATATGAAAGGAAAAGTTGTTTACTAGTGTTTACTAGTCTGAATTTTAAATTTTTTCCCGAAGTCTCTATTGTGGCGGCCCTTCTTTTGTGGAGGCCCCGGGGCTGTAGCCCCGATTTCCCTCCCCTAAATCCGGGCCTGGCTTTTGATCCTCCTCAGTATTGACAATTTTTCTTTCGTTTATTTAATATTCCTTCATTTTTTTAAATATAGTTCATTCTAAAAAAAACATGTAAATCCGTTTTTAAAACCTTATACGAAATTTAAAAAACTATACAAATTTTCAAAAATTATTAAAAACAATAGGCAAATAACAGCGTAATATCTTCAAAAACATAAAATTGTCAAGAATCTACGCGATTCTTTAGAAACTTGAAGCTTTCAATAAATTTTATATAAAGTTTTAAAACCGGATTCACATGGTTTTTGCAATACAGTTTTACCGGTAAATTCGTCCGTACCGTAAAGTTAAAAAAGTGGGCATAAAAGCAATAGAACATTTTTTTTAAATAATCTTCAAAATCGAATATCTCGAAAACGGCTAGTTTTTAGACATCATGTCATATAACCAATTAAATCAGAAATTACCAAAATACTAATGTCCTTAAGAATCTGCGACGACTTTCGCGGTAAACATGTAGAATATATTTAAACAAGTAAGAAAGTCTAAGTTCGGGCGGAGCCGAACATTAAATACCCGGCGCAAGTATTAAATATATGATTTCAACCTTTCCGAAAGCTACCGCTACATTGCAAGCCGAAGTGTATCAATTTTGAGCAAATTAGCGTCCTTAAATTTCGGAATATTGGAGTTTTAAGCATTTCCAAAATTTACCGTTATATGAAAAGCGGCCTTAATTTTGGTCCGATTTCAGTAATTTTCAACGTTTTGCTTTTATGTGGCAAGCACAATAACCATACCGAGTTTGGTACAAATTGGTGCAACCGTTACCGAGATACATATATGTGATCATAAGTGGGCGGTGCTACGCCCATTTTCCAAAATTGTACCATAGGCGTATTTCTTGGTAAAGAATTGTTGCAAGCATCAATTTTGAATAAATTAATAATAATAATAATATAATAGATTGGCGCTTACACATATGTTAGTGTTTGGCCGAGCTTCTCCTCCGAATTGTGGCATGCGCATTGATGTTTTCACACAAGGCGGAGGGACCTCCAGTTTTACGCCGACTCCGAACGGCGATTGTATTTTTATGAGAAGCTGTTTTTCATGGCAGAAATACACTCGCAGGTTTGCCATTGCCTGCCGAGGGACGACCGCTGTTAAGAAAAAACCTTTTTTCGCACTGCTTACCACTACACCACAGCGGCCGAATAAATTAGCTTTAATATTTTCTGATTTATCGAAGATTTCGTATTTCTCTAAATTATCGTTATATGGGATGTGGGCGTGGTTAATGTCCGATTTTAAAAATTTTCGGCCATTTGGTATGCTGTACCAAGGCCAGCAACTGTGCCAAGCTTGAAAGAAATTGGTGCAGCGGTTACCAAGATATACACATGTAACCATAAGTGGGCGTGGCTACGCCCATTTTCCAAAAATTTATAATATTCTTATTTTTCGTCTAAAAATTATTGTAAACATCAATTTTGAGTGAATTATCTTCAGTAGTTACTAAAATATCGCAGTTTTCGTATTTCTGAAAATTACCGTTATATGGGAGGTAGGCGTGGTTATTGTCCGACTTTGCCCTATTGAAAATGCCGTCCTACGCCCGAAGGAAGTGCACGTATCAAGTTTCGTTAATATATCTCAATTTTTACTAGAGTTATCGTGTGCACAGACGGACGGACGGACAGACAGTCACCGCTTAATCGATTTCTCTTTTCATTCTGATAATTTATGTATACATTTGTCTATATCTATCTCGATTCGTTTTGCCTGTTACAAACAACCGTTATGTGAACAAAGTTATAATACCCTTGTGCACAAGTGCGCTCGGGTATAAAAAATGATGAATATTAAATAGGCAAAAGGAATACTGTCAATACTTGGGATCAAAAGGGGACGCTAATCAAGTGCCGGCACTGTATCCTCTTTGATTTCCAAATATTCATATGTATTGTAAAGGCCTGATTATGGCAACTTAACTTAATTTAACGGAACGTAGAACTTAGAGAATCAAAACGAAACAGATTTCGACGTGGCATTAAGTAACGTTAAGTTTCGGCTTTTCAATTATAAGCAACATCCATTTAACAGAATTTTTAAGTGAGAGCCGTAAGTTACGGTAAGTGCCATAATCAGACCATAATAGCTCAGTTATGCATACGTGGCGTTGCATGAGTGTTGTCACATAAGGAATCTGTTAAATGAGCTTTGCGTGTAAGCGGTTACCCAACGCATAGAACTTCCCATGTAGAAGTCTGTTGGGTTTTGATTTTTACGTAAACATTTTATAGCAGTGCAAAGTACGCATAACTGGGCTATAAGGCTTATATGGTTGACAAACGAGCTCGCTTATTTGCCTAAACAGCCTTTATTTGCTTTAACTCATGCATTTTCCTCTTTAAAATACGCATAAGTAGCCGAACAAATGCACACAATTTTTGGGAGTTAACTCGGATCCGGGGAATGTCGATGACAACACTGGTAAACGGCCAAACAAAGCAGGCGAGTTTGGCGTCCGCGGTAGCCGAGTGGTGAGAGTTGCCTGCTACAAGCGTGTAGCTGCCAGGTTCGATTCTCGGTTGGAGCGATTGGGAAACAATTTTTATTATTTATTTTTTTATTTGATTAATATATTTAATTTTATGTTCATATGCTTTATTTGCTGCTGAAAGTAACGTTAAAAAAAATATAGAACTTATAAAAAAATGAACATGAACGAAATAAATGAAAATTCTGCTGAAAATTTAAATGAAATTCGTGGGACTCGAACCCACGACCCTCCGGCACGTTAATCTGCAATTCCGCCGCCTGTCAGGGCAAAATTATTATGCGCATTTGTGTGCTAGTTTATCTGCATAAGCACGCTTGTCTTTCTCGTGTTTTACGCTATGTCGTTGATGTGCATTTCACGCATTCATGCATGCATACATACACACATACTACATATTTTGTAGAAAAGATAAGATCATTTTTGGTAGTTATTATTGAAAGCTACGAGATACCTGATGATGAGGACGATAAAAATGTGGCGAGATAAGAAAAAAGAGCTAAGGGGGACGGGAATCAGTTGTCAACCAAAAGCGCATCGAGTTACCAATTTAACCCTCATAGCGCGAATGAAGTTTTGTTTACTCTTACATCTATAGTCAAGTAATTAAATGTCAATTTCGCGTACACACAACACAGCTGACACGGCGGCGGCATGGGGACGCGTAAATGACACGTGCACAGCGGTAGGCATTAGCTTTAAGACTTAATTTAAGTATATTATCGACAAACAAATCTCTTCCCACCACTCTTTTACATTCACCCCATTTAGCTATGTATATACTCACACTAGTTACTGGTTTTCTACATATGCGCATCATGAGTATAAATGTATGCACAAACATGCGTACATATTTGTGAATCTATTCCCTGCAAAAATCGTTGGACCATGTAGTCTATTTGTGGTATATTAGAGTACTTACAAAAGTGTTCCTCTGTAATGCTGTAGCGGACCAACTCGTGTCCTTGTTACCCGATCACTGCTCGTATTTTCACGAAATGTGATTGAAGTTGAGCATTTCAAAGCACATTTGCATGTCTGGCTGTAGCAGAACGTTTATTAATTTCGAAAAAGCATCTGTGAAGTGAAGAACAAAAACGATTTTTTAAAAAATAATTTTTTCTTCGCGTGTTATTTTATGTACAAAAAAATTTATAAAAAATCGATAACTGGATAACTAAGACAGTTATCGGAAAAAAATATATAATTTTTTCGTCTTATTTTTAGAAGATTTACAAATAAAACTCATCAAATAGAGACTTATTCTAAGTCATTCTCGAGCCCCTATTTTGGACCCCAGGGGTCCCATAGGTCCGACCGCCAAAAAACTTTTGGTTTTCTGAAATTCCCATATTTTAACGGTTTTTAGGTTTTTTTTTTCTAAGGCCCGCCCAAGTAATGCATTTTTGCCTAAATATTTTTATTCTCACTAATATTGAAAAAATATCTCAACTTCAAGAGGCCATAGAAAGGAAATTCGAACTAACTTTGCAAAACCCTTTGGCATTTTTGTTTATCCAGTGGTCTACTTTCATTCCACGTTGGAATTATTGAGGCTGACGGCGATGTGTCAAAATTTGTCTCACAGTGTTACCGAACCATTTATTTGCAAGTCAGACGAAGTGTGCCTTAGACATAGACGATAGCGACAGTTCATAAGAATGCTTGGAAACAAAATTAAGGAAAGCTTTAGAAAGTTGCAGTAGCCCACCTAAGTCACAAAACTTTGTAGCCATTCAGGGAGTAACATTCTAACCGGAGAAATCTATTTATTTATACCCCGTGCTTGGAACTATTTCGCCAACCAGTATTGAGTAAGAAAGATGTTTTTTCCTAAACTGGTTATTCTTGCAACAAAATACGGTCTAGTCTTGCTTAAATTTTTCTGAAATACTATTTAAGAATTGAAATAGCTCGAATATTTCCAGCCCTAATCGCCGAAATATCGCAACCGACACCATCCGCGAATTTTACTGTTTGGCGAAGTATTATTATAATCTTTTATGCAATATCTTTTATGCTTTGTGAATAATAATATTTCTAGGAAATAAAAAATAATAATAAAATATTATGCAATAAACATACATATGTATCTACAGTCACTCGCAGAAGTAATCGTAATTTAGCTGTTTCACAATATTGAAAATATTTTCCATTATAAACATTTTCATTATTTTTTAATTAAAATGTTGTTAATTGTATAACATAAAGTTTCAAACGTTGTACAAAATTCAGCAAACTGGAAAAAATTTCATCAAATTTTAAACTTTTTTAATAAGAACTTTTAGAAATCTATGCAGTTTTATAGTCCATTTGTTTCAGTGTAATAAAGTGCAAGTTTCAAATGGCTAAAAATTACTATTGTTTTTTTAAAAAGTTTTTTGCTGACGATGGTGCGCATTTTGTTTGGAGGCGACGTAACGCTTTAGGTCGCTCCATTTGTGTAACAACATCAAAACGCAAACCCCGAATTGGGCGAGAAACTGGGCCAAACACTTAGCAAAAGTGTAAGCGCCAAAATAATCTTCTTCTTTGGCTCTGTAACCACCCAGCGATTTTGACCGAGTTCAATAGAGCACGCCAGTCGCTCTTCCTCTGCGCCCACTAGGGATGGCAGCAATTAATCATTTTATTAAATTAAACGATTATTTTTGTCCAGTTTACGATTTAATTGTATAGTAGTTTTGTGTTTCATTAACCGATTATTAATCGATTAATTGTAAAATAATCGTAAAAATATTTTCAAGAAATATGAATTCTGTAGTTGTTACGGTTGCCAGACGTACTGATTTTATCAGTACAGTACTGATTTTTCAACTCTTGTACTGATTTTATTAATTTCTTCAATCAGTACGCTGATGTCCTGATTTTTCAAAATTTGTTACTGAATTTTCAATTCAGACAAAATACTTTAGGATTTTCTTAAGGTTTTTACATTATGTTGGAACTTCCTTAAACGGTACTGTAAAAAGTAAGAAGAAAATAATTTAATTATAGTCGACATGTTTTAGATAGTTTTTGATATGTCCAAGAAATTAATATAACAAAAAGATCAATCGATTTATGGGCATATCGCCGGGTCGTTATGTACCTGTTGCGATAATATGATGGAGCTTAAATTATTTAAAAGAAAGCTGACATTTTTTTTGTCAAGTGTTTTTAGTTATCTCGAAAATTTATTTCAGTTCAATAACAACAAATTTGATATTAAGTATAAAGTTTGTTTCCTGGCGCAAAGAGAGAAACCGGTTTCTAATTAAAACTTTTGAAATTGAACTTCTAATTAAAAGTAGTTTTAAAATGAAATGTGTAGAATTCTTTGACTATTTAAACACTGAAAATGGGAATGACCTCATTATTGCTCTTCAAAAATGACATAAATATAAAATAATTTATTGGCTCCTGTGTATAATGATGTGTACACTCATTTTAAAAATGAATAACACTTTTATTTTTTATGAACTATATTTTATTTATATACGCTACTTTTTTGTATCTACTCGTATGTACCATATATTAGAACGCACCAGAAAAGTCAAATACATATGGTGCAAGAGCACTATTAGCATCGGTCTCAGTAATGAAGTTCTTGCGAAATGAAATAATGTGCGCATATGATCTTATGGAAACGGGTAGCGAGTCGTCACTAGAATCAATAGAAAATGAGTTCGATCTTTGGGTCCCTCATGAATCTCTTGTACACAAACGAAGGCGAAAAGATGATGATTTGGGTCACCAACAAGATGAAATGAGTTTTTATTTAAACTGTCAAGTCCTAGAATATCATCGACCCAAAACTTTACGGACTTTCGAAAAAAACATGCCATTTAGTTGGTACCTCGGTGCCTGCTGAGCGCCGTTTTTCAAAAGCTGGTGTAACAGCCACCAATAAACGCAACCGCTTAACACCAAAACGCTTATTAAAATTTTGGTTTTGCAAACTTGGTTAATCTTTCTTCTTCTGCTTTCTTCTTCTCTTCTCTTCTTTATATATGTGACAGCATTGCATTTAAAGAAAATTATTTAAATTCATTTAATTCGCAACGATCCGGCAGCATTAAAATCACCAGCGAGTTTATTCGCAATTCCTTTTGTGTCGTCTTCTTCATTGGACCTTCGCGCTGATCAGACGTCAGAATTAACCACGTGTTAAGAATTTTTTAATAATAATTAATAAAGTTTGTAAAACCTTTCAAAACGCAAACATCTAATTATTGTTTCGAGTTTGAGTGTAAGTCCAGATACACTAAATTGGTGACCCCGCACTACACCACCAAAATCCCACCATGCAAAATACCACGATTATGAACGACAGTGGTGTTCCATCGTCTACGCCGGATGTGCCACGTGAAAACGTTGCTGTGGTATATTCTAGGCTCCCCATTCCGCCGATGTCAAGCGCGAATATAGAAGCACGGTTCACAACCATGGATTTTTGGTTCATCGCATCTGGTATAGTAGCTGACAAGCAAAAAGCAGCAACTAGTTTAGCAGCCTTGGAAGCAAGCGTAATAGCACAGCTTAGTGAAGTAATCGCTACGATGCCTACCAACGACAAGTATAATTTCATAAAAACGAAAATTTTTGAGCATTTTTCGTACAGCGAAACCCGTCGACTCAATCGCTTACTGTCCGAGATGCCCCTGGGCGACAAAAGACCCTCTGAGCTTTATAACGATATGAAGCGTGTGACCGGCAATGTCATCGGTGAGACAGCGCTAAAAGGACTATGGACGAAACGCTTGCCCGAAATAGCACAACCTGTCGTAGCCGCTTCAACTGGTACTGCAGCAGAATTTACGCGCATATCCGACACGATCGTTGACGCACTCACTCCGAATCAAGCCAACGTAGTAAGTACAAGCTACAATAGAGAAATTCATTAACTCCGAACAGCAATAGCCGAGCTCAGCTAATCATTTCGAAAGTTTAGTGTCAGGTCTCGCTTTCGTTCCCGAAGTCGCAGGCAATCACATGGTACACGGTCAGATAGCCGAAGTTCGCTCAACAACGGTAGCGAATGTTGGTATCACAAGAAGTTTGGCGCGGACGCACGAAAATGTCGCAGCCCGTGCCGCCGCAAACAGCATAACGTACAACCAATTTCTCAAACTTGTACAACAACACAGTTCTGACGCTCGTAGCAAGCGAAGACTCGGCCACACCGCTTTCACTCTTTCGCTTACAAGTCAGAGATAAAATTTAAAAAAAAACTGTTTTAGTCGATACGGGCACCGACATCTCGGTTTGGCCTTTAACCTCAAAATATTACGACATGCGAACAACTACTATTCAACTTTATGCCGAAAATGGTGCGCCTATTAAAGTCATCGGAGAGAAGCGTATAAAACTAGACCTGGGACTGCGTCGATTTTCATTGGTCCTTTGCCATTGCGGATGTCACGTCGCCTATCATAGGTGCCGATTTTATTCGACACTATGATTTACTAATCGACATCCGGCGCAACCAATTAATTGATAACGTAACAGGTATTAAATCCGTACATTTATCCTCTGTTCGGTGCAGATCAAGACATACGATCAAACCCATCCGTTTGCATCAATGATAGCTGAATTTTCTGATTTAACGCGACTGACACCATATAAGTCTGTTTGTAAGTCAAACACCTTCCATCGTATTGAGACAATAGGACAACCTGTGTTTTGCCGCCTCCGCCGTCTGGCTCCCGAAAAACTAGCAGCCGCTAAACGAGAGTTCGAGTTCTTGTTAAAAGCCGGTATATGCCGCCTTTCAAACAGCAACTGGGCGAGTCCATTGCATATGGTAGAAAAGAGTGACGGCACGTGGTGGCCATGCGGGGACTATCGGGCACTCAATGCCCAAATGATACTAGACCGCTATCCCTTACCGTATCTCAGCGATTTTACGAATGGTTTACGTGGGAAAACGATTTTTTCTAAAACTTATCTGCAGAAGGCATTTCATCAAGTGAAAATACACCCCGATGACGTAGCCAAAACCGCAATCACAACGCCATTTGGTTTATATGAATTTTTATTCATGACATTTAGTCTATGCAACGCCGCACAGACTTTTTAGCGGCTGATCAACGAAGTGTTGCGCGGGTTCGACTTTGTTTCCCGTATATAGACGACAGCTTCGTTGGATCGTCTTCAGTTGCACAACATCGTGAACATCCCCGGCAAGTTTTCCAGCGTTTGCGCGAATACAACCTCGCTATCAATCTAAAAAAAGTGCGAATTCGGTAAAAACCAGCTCGAGTTCCTCGGTCATTTCGTAAACGCTGAAGGAATAAAACCCTCACAACACAAGGTGGAGGCCATAAAAAGTTTTCCGAAGCCATCCGTGGAGATGGAATTAAAGAGATTTCTCGTCATGTTGAATTTTTAGAAAGTTCTTGCCACACGCCGCAGGGTACCAATCACCGCTACAGAAACTAATCATCGGCAACAAAAAAGACTATAGTCGACCAATAATTTGGACTCTCGAAGCTGAAAATGCGTTTGAAAAATGTAAGGCCGAACTGGCCAAAGCCACGATATCGCACACCCCGCCGCCGATGCTTAACTAGCACTCCACGTCGACGCTTCCGATTTCGCGGTTGGCGCTGCGTTACACCAAGTCATAGGTGGTAATCTGCAGCCACTGGGGTTCTATTCAAAAAAGCTCACGACTGCCCAGTGTAAATATAGCACCTAAGACCGCGAGTTGACAGCCGTATACCAAGGAGTTTGCCACTTTAGGTATATGATAGAGGGACGAATGTGCTATATAATAACAGATCATCGCCCTTTAGTATACGCCTTCAATCAAAAAATTGAAAAAGCACCGCCACGTCGAATGCGTCAACTAGACTTCATTAGTCAGTTCACCACAGACATACGATATATGCCTGGAAAAGACAACGTGACAGCTGATTTTTTATCAAGAATTCAGTCATTAAATGAAGCCGTTGACTCGTGCACAGCAGGACGACGAGGAAATTAAAGCGCTACAGGGAGGTACACAAAATTCATCTCTAATTTTAAAACCTGTTTCCATACAAGGAAGCCACT
Organism: Rhagoletis pomonella; assembly: GCF_013731165.1. Lineage (NCBI taxonomy): Eukaryota > Metazoa > Arthropoda > Insecta > Diptera > Tephritidae > Rhagoletis > Rhagoletis pomonella. The sequence goes on from NW_023458556.1 coordinate 83,093,110, forward strand.
CACTTTTGATATGCGACACGTCAAGCTTAGCAGTAAGGCCATACATTCCAAAGCAATTTCGTGACCAGATTCTTTCCACCGTGCACAATTTATCTCATCCTGGTGTCCGTTCTACGTGTAAGCTTGTAACAAGTAGATTTGTTTGGTTAAGCGTTTGACAAGATGTCGCGCGGTTTGTACGCAACTGTGAACCGTGCCAACGTTAAAAAAATCCAGCGACATACAAGGAAACCCGTACTAAAATGCGAACCCCCCAAGGAAAGGTTCGCACACATCAATATTGATATCGTTGGTCCATTTCCTTTATGCGAAGGATAACGATATTGTTTGACAGTCATAGACCGCTACACTCGATGGCCATAAGCAGTGCCTATGCCCCATATGTGTGCGGAAACCGTCGTCAAAGCACTCGTTTTTAACTGGATAGCGAGATTTGGAGTTCCAGCCCGCATAACGTCTGATCGAGGCAGACAGTTCGAGTCTGCTGTATTTACCGAGTTAATGAGAGTTATCGGTGCGAGTCATTTACGCACGACTCCGTACCACCCTCAGGCGAATGGTATCGTTGAACGGTTTCATAAAACCTTGAAAGCCGCGGTTCTATCCCGCGATGCCAACAAATGGATATATAACTTACCGTCAATTTTGTTAAGTTTGCGTGCCGTTTTTAAGCCGGATTTGAACGCTACACCAGCCGAACTGGTATACGGAACTACGCTCAGAATTCCAGGGCAGTTTTTCCATAGCAGACGAATGACCGACCCATCTTCCGAAGCAGTTTCAAAATTTCGTGAATCAATGCAGAGATTGGTTCCCACTGATACCACACATCACACTTCACCACCCGTCTTTGTCAGCCAACTTCTTGCATCGTCCAGTCATGTTTTTGTAAGCAACGACGCTATTCGACCGTCGCTTACACAGCCGTACGATGGCCCATACCCGGTAATACAACGTTCGTCCAAATACCTCACTATTGTTATTAGAGGTCGGCAGGCGAACATAAACATCGATCGGCTCAAGCCAGCCTTTTCTGAAAACCTAGATTCACAAGATCAGCATCGAAGTAATTCGACGAAACCTACCCGTACAAACCGTCGAGTAAAATTTTACGAACATAAGCTAGATTTCGTCTAGAAGGGGAGTAGTGTGGCAGCATTGCACATTTAAAGAAATTTATTTAAATTCATTTAATTCGCAACGATCCGGCAGCATTAAAATCACCAGCGAGTTTATTGGCAATTCCTTTTTTGTCCTCTTCTTCGTTGGACCTTCGTGCTGATCAGACGTCAGAATTAACCACGTGTTAAGAATTTTTTAATAATAATTAATAAAGTATGTAAAACCTTCAAAACGCAAACATCTAATTATTGTTTCGAGTTTGAGTGTAAGTCCAGATACACTATATATATATAAAAACTAGCAAATGCCCGCTTGCTTCGCGGCGCCTAATAAGATCTTCTGCGTTGGCCAATTCAAAAATAGCGTTTAAAAGCAAAAGCAGTCTGTAAAGTAAACATTTTTAGTTTAAATTGAAACGACTAAAAAACGGAATCCTCCTCACATATATGCCAAGAATAGTAGCGCTGTGATTCCATATGGAATACAAATCCCTTTCGATGTAAGGCGTTTTACCTATGGTCTTATTTTCACCTGTGAGATCTCTGCCAAGCGCGCGTAATATTCTTCTATGATCTTGCAACCTCAGCATTAGTCCGGTGTACCATGTAAGCCAATAAAAGTTCTTATACGGAAACTCAAGAGCACAGATGAGCGTTTTCAATTATAGGAGGGCCAAGAATGCTCACTGCCTCACAGAATGAAAAGTTTTCGCGTACATTGACTAAATGAGTCATGTGATCTCATGAATATCGTTCAAATGAAGCCATTGATATACCTATCGTTTTCCTTCTTGGGCGGATGTGATCGAATCTTTCCTTGTCAATTCGCCACTTTTACAATTCGTCTTAATATTTATGAATTGGTTTCTTTGAGTCTTACTGCTCTAATAACACCTGCCTCGAACAACTTCGTCAATCGGAGGTAGATGCAAGATCACGCTTACGCAGTCTTACGGTCTTTATATGCATACTTAAACGCGTCCTTGATTTAGCCATCTGAAGAGTAAATTCGTCTAAGATAAACATAAGGCCAAAGCAGAACAAACCCCGGGGGGTTTCTATATATTTCGGGTGCAGCGTCATCCATTGGGTCCCTTTTGTGCAAAACCTTTGCTTGTCATGAAATGAATACGAATTATGAATTACAATCAGATTTTATAAAAAATACGGATTTTCTAAATACCTAAACTCCAGCGGTCCATTTTTAGCAAGGGAATTTTAGGAATTTAGGAATTTAGCTGCGAATTTGAAAGAAATCTGGTCTATTAAAGGTCTATTTTTGGGAAACGTGTTTGCCTTCATTTTGGTAGCTTACATTTTGAATTTAAAAGAAATCGGTTCATAAATACGATTTTTATAAATAATTCCACCTACCGAGTTTTCTGGTAACCTATAATAGGACTTTATATGCAAGGTATAACCTCTGAAAATTTGACTTAAATCTATGCAGTAGTTTTTGAGTTAACTCCGAAAAAAGAAAACGGCTATTATTTTATATATATGTATCAGGGTTGTTGCGAATATTCGCATTCGCATTCGCAACCGCGGAGCTTCCGCATTAATTTTAACATTCGCATTCGCACGTACGTCAAAGAGAACATAGTCCTTTTAACAATATTTTTATTTTTTTTTGTGTGCTTTCAATACCTCCATTGGCTTCTTTCTTTATTATGATTTTTTTGGACCAATCTTAAAAAAACTACTAGACACAAAAGAAGAAAGTGTGCACTGTAATTCTTAACCAAATTTTCGAGATTTGCTTTTGATGTTTCATATATTCGTTTCAATAATTTCAAATGGGGCTTTTTAGGAATTTATGTTTAGCAAAAACATTAAAAACAGTAATTTTGTTTACTTGTCGGGCAATATTTCTTTCATAGGATCCTTCGCTAAAAACTTCTGTGGTAAAACTGCCCCTTTTCTATTTAAAGTCAAAGAGTAAGCTCCTTCAATAGGGATTTCCAGCACAAATGATCAACGTCTGGCTATAAAGAGAATCGATGCTCAAATAATTAAAAGGCTATAGGTGTATTAGATAAGAATTACGTAACTATCTGAGAATCAAATATTTATAAAAAACGGGGTGTTTTTCTACCTCCCTTTTATTAGCTCGGGATGTAACTATGTAATATTGATGCGCCTAAAAGATGCACCGATTTCTGTTCTCAAGTTACATACCTGATGACAGTACGAATGGAAATTATAATAGCGAGGTTTTAGTTTTTTGAACTATAATATTATTAATAACAATATTCTGATCCGATTCGGCTGGCAGCCACGACTTTGAAAACAGAATTTTCTTCAAAATTTTCATTCCTGGAAAATAATAATTTATTTTCCATATCCACCTATTTAGCTCGCTCTAAGCACAAATTTGCAAAGCAGTCGCAGAAGAAAGTATTTGTTAGAAACGAATTATAAAAACTAAAATCGAAAAATACTGATAAAGTTACAGATTCCCCAAATTCTGAAACAGCCGAAGGAATGAGAATGAAGAATTCTCTTGAAAAACCTAACACATCTGGTTTGGCTTGTAAGCGCTGTTTAACCCTCTAGTAGGCTGAACCGCCTCCAGACTGTCGTTAACTAAACACGTAAATATTTAGTGCACCTATAATAATTGTTTTCTATATTCGAAAAGCATGATCTTTAGAAAAAAAGCGTACCTTTACGACGATGTAAATTTTAATCCGTTATGTCAATCCGTTTTATTTTAATCGGCAGTTGACGCACAGAATGTGAAAGACTCGGGTAAAATTAATTATTTCTTGCTATTAAGTAATTTCGTAATTAAAGAAATTTTTTCTTTTGAAGCATTTTTTGATACAAAAAAATCAGTGGGTTAAAAGCACAGTATTTTGATATAAGTTTTATAATTATGTCACCATTCGAAATGGAGAAAATTGCTTTCGAACACAGACCGTCTACAGACCGGCTTGCCGACATATAAAAACCCAGTTTGCATTTTTGACCGTCTGCAGACGGGATTGTCGGTTCGTAGGTCAACATTGTGTAAGAGAAAGCTGAAAATATGTGTAAGTATATCGGCGAGCCCGTCTCCAGACGGTCTTGGTTTTTCTACCCTGTAGGAAAAAGTTACTGTCACAGATCGAAATGAACATCATTTTTGGATTTCTCGTGCTAAAATCACCCATTCCTGAATTTTTCAACTCATACAAAAATTGGCCTACTAGAGGGTTAAGCAACGATCTCGCCGTTATGCTAGATTCTAATTGTTTCTTAAAAATACTTGACATTCGCGTTCGCATTCGCATCCGCGGATGTTAGCTGTTAGATATTCGCATCCGCATTCGCATCCGCGGATGTCTAAAATTCCACATTCGCAACATTTCTAATATGTATATAGATTAGTACGCCATAATACTTTTTAAACGCTTTTTTCAATAAAACATAGACCGATTTGAAAGATATAACTTCGTCAAATCCAGAAATGTTAACTCCGATATACAGGGGGCGAGGAACCTTTCGCATACGCTACGCTATACCTACAAATATATATGCGTTAGAGTCTAACACATATGTATGTGTATATGTATATTAGTACGCCGTAATACTTTTTGAACGTTTTTTTTTCAATAAAACATATACTACGTTTATATGCACGTATTATTTGCAAATAACAATTTGCAAAATGGTAAAACTTGCCGTATAAACGCTGAGTTAATTTTTTATGTGCTTATGCAAACGTCAAGCTGTGAGGTTGTACTTTATTGTGCTCTGATTTTGGCTTTCTACTTACTAAGTTCATTGTGCTAATTCTGTGTTAAAGTTGTGATAAAAAGTGCTTATGAGCATCAGAGTGTGAAATAATTGGAGCTAAGTGAAAGTTATTGGTTTTATATTAAAGTAAATTTAATTAAATTTCACTAGCATACATTCTAATTTTGCCGAGTCATTTGTTGCTATCATTGTTGTTGTATCCTTTGCAGTTAACTGAATTCATTTTGTTTTTGCACATTTGTTCTACTCTTTTTGTTTACTTCTTCTACAGTGATACTCAAACTGTTCGCTACATTTATTTAAAGCTATTTACATCAGCTCCTTAATTGTTATAATTTATTTTGTTTGTCTTTTATTAACGAGTGTATTACATAAATCTTTCAATATGAAGTGCGATCTTGATACTTGCCAAATTAAAAGCGATTCTGAACGCTACTTATCGTGCTGGCTGTGTGATGGTATTTACCATCTGAAATGTGCTGGTTTGACGGGAAGAATTCTGGACGCTATTAATGATGGCAAGGGCCTTCGCTGGTCTTGCGTAAAGTGCAGGTCAACCGAAGTTGATCTTTTCAAGCTATTTAGGCAAACCAGAAATGGTTTTACAGAAATAGGAAGAGAATTGTCGGTACTGACAGACAAATTTAAGCATTACGAAAATATGTTTAAATCATTCAAATGCTTAGATAACTTGCAATCTGTTAAGGATATCCGTGTGTCTAAACGTAAGCGTCTTTATAGTCCATCTAAAGAAATTGCTGCCGTTGCACGTCAGAATAATCTTCCGACGGACTTAATTAATTTATCTTCTCCGTGTCCTCCAGCATCAGAATCCTCAGCCTCAAAAGACCGTGTAACGAAATCTGCTTCGGATAATAAGGAGCCTGAAGTATCTTCCCCTTCCCCCATTGAAGTGGTGGCATCATCTCCAAAGCTTCCACCGCCTTCCCTATCCTCAACTACTAACACAGTAACTCAACCCCCTCCGCCGGTAGTCCAGTCTGATATGAGGAAACTAGTTGTGGTTCCGCCAAAGAAGTCAATCTTTGTTTCTAGATTTTCGAGAGACACTACCGAAGACGATATAAAGCTTTATATCTGATCAAAAATTACAACTGTCGACTTAAGCATCAGAAAATTTAATTTTAATTACGAAAGAAATATTGCTTCATTTAAAATTGACGTAAATTTAGATAATTTTAATGCGCTGCTTAGTAGTTCTTTTTGGCCCCCCGGAGCTTTCGTTCGTGAATTCGAATATAGGCCCAAAAAAGTAAATAACTTAGCTAATATTCCCCGTCATAACACTGAATCAAAAAACTAATTATTAAATCTGCTTTAAGTATTTATTACCAAAATGTAATAGGGTTAAATACTAAATTAACGAACTTATACTTTAAAGGCCTTGAATGTAATTATAATATTCTTTCTTTTACTGAAACTTGGCTGAAACCTCACATTTTCAATTCAGAGACTCTTCCAAATAATTATCATATCTAAAGACAAGATAGGGAGGACAGAATCGGCGGTGGCGTACTCTTCGCTGTAGACTCTTCAATACCATCTGAAGAAGTTAGTCTTCCACACATTGATTCAGTAGAGTTCAAATGCATTCGTGTACAGGCTGGGAAAGGGTCTATTTACTTAGCTCTATGCTATATCCCTACCCGATCTGACACATTGGTGTATTCACGACTCATCTCTTTACTGAAATCAGTTAATTTGCTGACTAAACCCTCTGATTCAATGATTGTGTTGGGTGATTTTAATTTACCAAGCATATCATGGAACATCATTGACAATGATATCATACCTTTCGCGTCTAGTGCGTGCAACAACGTATTTTTAGAGGAGATGGCTGAACTCTGCCTAACTCAGGTTAATGTACTTCACAATAAGTTTGGTAAAGTATTAGATCTTGTTTATGTTGATGATGCATCTAAGTCCGTTGTAAATAAGATCCACTAGTTTTGCCCGAAGATGTATACGAAGTTATAAGTGATGGTCAAAATTGCAGTACCCAAGCATACGAACCAAATATTCGCTTTAATTTTTTGAAAGCCAACTTTAAAATGCTTAACAAAGAACTGTCTAAATTGTCGTGGCCTGCATTTAAAGAAAATATTGAACAAAGCGTTGCACTTTTTAACTTTACTTTACATAAATTATTTGAAAAGCATGTGCCTAAACGCATGTATGTTCCTGAAGAGCAAACATAGTTATGGTTCACTAAAGAACTGAGAAATTTGAAAAACAGAAAGTCGCGTTATTTTAGATTGCACAAAAAAAACCGGTTTACACTCATACTATGTAAAATACTCACTTTTGCGTCATAAGTTTTTTGAATTAAACAAAAAGTGTTATAAAGCTTACTTGTGTAAAATCAAACGGCGTATAATATATAACCCCAAATCATTTTATGACTTTGTGAGCTCCAAGCGAAAAGTACGTGGGTTTCTTTCCGCCATGAAGTATCAAAATACCGTCTCTAGTGATAATCAAGCAATTTCTAACATGTTCGCTCAGTTTTTTAAATCCAATTATTCCATTAACTCACATGCTAACATTGACTATCCTTTTAAACTATGTCCAATGAACTCAATAAATATCCCAGTAATATCTGCCGATGATGTAGTAGCTTATCTGAAATCCTTAAAGCAGTCCTTCAGTTATGGTCCTGACCAGATCCCTACTTGTATTCTTATAAATTGTTCTGATTATCTCTATAAGCCGTTAACAGCGTTATTTAATTTATCTCTTAAAGAGGGCGTTTTCCAACTATATGGAAGGAATCGTTCATAACCCCGTTACATAAAAGCGGTAGCAGATCTTCAGTGGAGAACTACCGGGGAATAGCTAAGCTTTCTGCAATTCCTAAATTATTTGAAGCAATTATAACAAATCAGTTGACGCATTCTATCTCTTCTAGCATTTCATATAGTCAACATGGATTTTGCAAGGGCAAATCAACTTCTACAAATTTACTTGAATTAACATCCTATATCTCAAAAGCATTTAGTGAAGGCAAATCTGTTGATGTTATATATACTGATTTCAGTAAAGCATTTGACAAAGTATGCCACTCGTTGCTCATCTACAAACTTGATCTTCTTGGTCTTCCACCTAATTTTCTACGTTGGATCTCTTCATACCTCTATGATAGATCACAAAGGGTAATGTTTAAAAATACTATCTCTGACGTCATTGATGTTACTTCAGGAGTCCCTCAAGGTAGCCACCTGGGCCCGGTTCTGTTCTGGCTTTTTATAAATGATATTTCTACAGATATATAATTTTCCAAAATTTTAATGTATGCAGATGATGTAAAGCTTTATAAATCGTACGTTTCAATTAAAGAAAGGTCTTTGCTACAATCAGACTTAGACAGCATGGCTTACTGGTGTCAAGTAAATCTTATGCCTCTAAATCTTAAGAAATGTAAAGTAATGAGCTTCTCGCGAAGAGCTGTTCATCCCGCTTCTTATACAGTAGGTAACCATAACCTGGAACAGGTATACAATTTTGTGGACCTTGGTATCACAATGGATCCCAAGCTTAATTTTAATCTTCATATTAATGTGACAGTCAATAAGGCTAAAGGTGTACTTGCATTTGTGAAACGATGGTCAAAAGAATTTTGTGACCCTTATATCACTAAAACCCTGTTTACAACATTAGTTAGGCAAATTCTGGAATACGGTTCGGTGGTTTGGAATCCAAGGTATCAAATTTACTCAGACAAGATAGAATCAATTCAAAAACAATTCCTACTTTTTGCTTTAAGAAATTTCCGTTGGGATTCTCAATATAACCTTCCACCTTATACGAGCCGATTAAAACTTATTAATCTTCCTACACTTTCCAGCCGCAGGCAAATGCTTGGTACAATTTTTATAGTTAAATTACTAACAGGCTCAATTTCAAGTCCGCTTCTTCTTGGCGAAGTTAGCCTTAATGTTCCCTCCCGGGTGTCAAGACACTTTTGCCCCCTATTTCTGAAAGCTTGTAAAACTAATTTTGAATTGCACGACCCACTCCGTTGTTTATGCCAGGATTTTAACTCTCATTCTAGCACGTTTGATACATCAGATCCGCTTTTCAGCATTAAGAAATCGATACTGTCCTCTCTCAATAAATGAATCATTAAAATAAAGACATAAAATCGGCTGATGAATTTAGTTCTGTAGCTGAACAGTTTTAGATCTCGACACTTAACAAACTCCTGCCTATCGTGACTCGGCGCAAAAATTGAAAATACTGGTTCCGTACGTCATGCGGACTGCGCCCCTCGAGCGGATGGGGGGGAATGAGGGTAAAAACCGTTGGGATATTATTATTATTATTATTATAACGTATTGATTAGTGGTACTATTTGCAAATAAGCGCAAGACGCCGCCATTCTGAGGTTTATTTTCCTTTTTCGATGGTCATCTTATTGCCTTTTTATAATCAAGACGTTGCCATTTTTAACTTTATTTTCTTTTTCGATGGTCATATTATTGCCTTTTTATAATCAGGCAATATTAAATAAGAATTTTTCACCATCGAATAAACAGTGAGATTGCAAATTATTTTTATTTGCAAATAGCTTACGTATACACGTAGTAATAGACCAATTTGAAGGATATAACTTCGTCAAATCCAAAAATGTCAACTCGGTATACAGGGAGCGAGGAAACTTTCGCATACGCTACGCAATACCTACAAATATATATGCTTTAGAGTCTAACAAATATGTATGTATGTGTATGTACTCGCAAAATAGTACGTATTAGGCTATGGCGACCCCAAGTGAAATTGTTTATGATTAAAAGTTAACTTTTTTATAATAGCCGTGTTTTATTTGTCCAGAAATTTTAGCTATTAGCTTATTTTGTATGGAGGACTTACCCAACATAATTATATTGGCTTATGAAAAGCTATCAATCAGAAAGAGGCAAAAAATTTCCTTTAACACTATTGGCAGTCAAACAACTGTCAAAATTAGGCTAACATATAGGAAATAAGCTAATTTCGTTTTATTTGACCAAGATTTAGCTACCTGCTTGTGATGGTTGAATAAAACATGCCTAATGTTAGGGAATTGTGACACCAATTTTATTTAATTAATTAATTTCTTCAAGGATTTTTTAAACAGCTTTCATGGGATATTTTTATGTTTTCGTTAGGTGTGATTTTCATTAGTATCTGTAGTTTGTATTATTTCTTGTCATTGTGAAATTTGTATACCAACTCTTCGTTGATAATATCATCACTTCGTTTGATAAGATTTTGTAAATTCTTTCTTCATTTCAACTGTTCGGCTTTGGATAAGTGGAAACATAAAATAAATCTCTTGTAAGGCTTTCCCGAATTATGTAATATTTCATATAGTTCCAATATTTGCAGTCTTTACTTTTAGATAGAGCATAATCCTATTGAAAATATTTCTAAATCAAGATTTCTCAAATGCTTTTAGTTTGGTACCCATATTGTAACATTTCATTTCTTTTACAAATTTAATTGAGTTAAATTTTCAAACAGGTGGCAACAACCCTCCTTAAATACATTTTCGACGGTAGGTCTTTTAAAAATTCTTTAGTTTGATACCCACATTGCAATATTTCGTTAGTTTAATCATTTTAACTGAGTTAAATTTTCAAATAGGTGGCAATCCTCCTCAAAAGTATTTTTAAAAGTCTTCTTTTTTAAACCTCTTTAATTTGATACCTGATCAATTAAATTGAGTTAAATTTCAAACAGGTGGCAATCCTCCTCAAATGTATTATTAAAAATCTAAAGTTTGATACCCAAATTGCAGTATTTCATTTATTTTGTCAATTCAACTGAGTTTAAATTTTCAAGGAGGTAGCAATTTACACAAAAATATTTCCAGCAGTTATCTTTCTTAAACCTCTTTTCCTTAATAACTTTTATTGTAATATATTATTTAGTTTATCTATTAAATTACGCAAAATTTTTTAACAGGTGGCAACCCTCCTTCAAATATTTTAAATTTTAGCCCCTCTTAAAGCTCTTTAGTTGGATACCCGCATTGAGAATTTCATTTACTTAGGTGGCAACCCTCCTCAAAAATATTCCAGTTATCAGTTAACAGTTATCTTTCTTAAGTCTCTTTAATTTGATACCAATATTTTAATATTTCATTTATTTTATCAATGTAATTTAGTTAAACTTTCAAACAGGTGGCAACCCTCCTCACACATATTTTCGGCTGTAAGCCTTTTTAAAGCTCTTTAGTTTGACACCCACTTGGCAATATTTCATTTATTTTATCAATTTAACTGAGTTACAATTTTCAAATAGGTGGCAACCTTCCTTAAAAATATTTACAGTCATCTTTCTTAAACCTCTTTAATATGATACCTGTATTATAATACCTGATTTATTTTATCAATTTAATTGAGTTAAGAATTTTCAAAGCAGGTGGCAACCCTCCAAATTTTTGTGATATAAATGATCATGGTATATTGTAACATTTCATTTATTTTTTTCAATTTAATTGAGTTAAATTTTCAAACAGGTGGCAACCATCCTCAAACATATTTTCTACTTTAGGTCTTTTAAAACCTCTTTGGTTTGCTGCCCACATTACAATATTTAATTTGTTTAGTCAATTTAACTGAGTTAAAATTTTCAAATAGTTCGCAAACCCTCCTCAAAAGTATTTCCAAAGGTCTTCTTTCTTAAACCTCTTCAGTTTGATACCTATATCAATTAAATTGAGTTAAATTTTCAAACAGGTGGCAACCCTCTTCCTCGAACATATTTTCGGCTGTAAGCCTTCTTAAAAATCTGAAGTTTGATACCCAAATTACCGTATTTCATTTATTTTATCAAAATAACTGAGTTTAAATTTTCAAAGATGTGGCAGTTTTACTTAAAAATATTTCCAGCAGTTATCTTTCTTAAACCTCTTAAATTTAATATCTATATTGTAATATATCATTTAGTTTATCAATTAATTTGCGCTAAATTTTTTTAACAGGTGGCAACCCTCCTTTAAAATATTTTAGACTATAAGTCCTCTTTAAACTCTTTAGTTTGATACCAGCATAGCAATATTACATTTACTTTATCAATTTAACTGAGTTAAAATTTTAAAATTGGTGGCAACCCTTCTCAAAAATATTTCCAACAGTTATCTTTCTTAAACCTCTTTAATTGGATACCCATATTGTAATATTTCATCTATTTTATCGATGTACTTTAGTTAAATTTTTGAACAGGTGGCAACCCTCTTCAAACATAATTTCGGCTGTAAGCCTTCTTAAATCTCTTTAGTTTGACACCCACATGGCAATATTTCATTTATTTTATCAATTTGATTAAGTTAAAATTTTCAAATAGGTGGCAACCCTCGTCGTAAATTTTTCCAGCAGTTATCTTTCTGAAACTTCTTTAATTTGATACCCATATAGTAATAATTTATTTATGTTATCAATATAATTGGGTTTAACATTTTTCAAATAGGTGGCAACCCTCCAATTTTTTGCGATATCATTGGTTCTGGTATTATACCGAACAACAAAAAAAAATTATTCAAATCGGTTCAGCCGTTCTCGAGTTTTGACGACCGTGACATACGAACACAACATTTTTATATATACATATATAAGATAGATGAAATGTTTTTCGTATGATGGCGATGCCTGACCAAACGGCTGAACCGATTTAAATTCTGTAAAAAGTACTTTTTTGAAACTTTTGTGTGGAAGCTTTTTCGATAAAAAAAATTCAAAACTTTTTGTTGTTGTTGCCAAAAACTTAAGAAAGCTGAGATGTCACAATTTCACAATTCCATAGAGTTTTCTGTATATTGTATGTCACTAAACTACTAAACGGCTGGACCGATTTGGTTCATATTTGGAACATATATCAGTACCTTGAAAGTAAATATTTCTACCAAAAATTTGCTCACTAGGTGGCGCTGGGGTCAGGATATTCCTAAAAATTTCATTTAGTTGCAGATTTTGCTCATATTTAGAACATTTGTTAGACAATTGAAAAGGAATATTTGGACTAAAAAATTTCACTATAGGAGGCGCTGAGGTCGGGATATTCCTAACGTTCTTATACACTGGGAGAATGATGGACATCGACACATATACGTACGTCACAATAAAACGTTGAAACCCCTTTTTTTAGCGCACCAATATACCTCTTAAACCAACTAAGCAGGGAACTGAATGAAACTTGGCACGGATGCATAAATTGTAAGTACCCTACTTAAGGCGAAAACTGGGAGCTATTGGAAAAGGGGGCGTCGCACCTCCCATACAAACTGATCATCTCCTAACGCTTATCTCCGGAACCGCTTATGCTAACGTCCTGAAATTTGACACAGCTACATATCGATGGCTGAGTGGGAGATCGACCTATCTCGGCAGCCAGTTCGAAAACGCCCTATCTCAGAAAACTTTTCAAGAACGCCCTACTTCAGAATTTGATTCAAAAACGCCCTATTACAGAATTCTTTTGAAGAACACCCTATCTCAGAATTCGGTTCAAAAACGCCCTATCTCAAATGAAAATACATTGAAAATAAGCCGAGATAGGGCGTTTTTGAATCGGCAGCTGGAATAGGGCATTCTTCTGAGATAGGGCGCTCTTGAAAAGTTTTCTGAGATAGAGCGTTGTTGAAAAATTTTCTGGGATAGGGCGTTTTCGAACTGGCTGCCGAGATAGGTCGATCTTCCACTCAGCCATCGATATGTTATCAATACCGCACTTATGGCGAAAATTGGCAGGTATAGGAAAAGGGGGCGTGGCATCTCCCATATAAACTGAACTTCTCATATTGCTTATCTCTGGAACCGCTTACGCTAACGTCCTGAAATCTGACACAGCTACATATGTTGTCAATAACTAAGCTGACCAACCGTCCTCCTTTGAGGTACCGAGTATCGATCAATACTTAAAAGTACCGACTCAGCACAACCCTACAAAATACGTGAGTGCGAAGAGCTTGAGATGCTTGCCGACAGAAAAAACACCCGACATTTTTATTATAGAGTTGAGCGACTTACGGAAGGTTTCAAAACTCCTGTAGGAACAACCATGACGACCTAGTGACCGATGTCCCGAACGTACTCAAATTATGGAGGAAACACTTTTCGATCCTTTTGAATGGCAGCAGCACTGAAATAAGCGGAGAAGACGAACCCGAGCCCCGAGTCAATGACGATGGAGTCGATATCCCAGCGCCTGACTATGATGAGGTACGAATAGCGATTATGCTGATCAAAAGTAACAAAGCTGCTAGAGCTGATTGCATTTTATGAGTGTGGCTTCAGATCAGAATTGAGGAGGACCTCTCCGAGCCGTTTGATAACAGTGGAGGTTTCAGACAAGGTGACTCCCTTTCGTGTGATTTCTTTAATCTGATGTTAGAGAAGATAATAAGAGTCGCAGAATTGAACCGCTCAGGCACAAAACTTAACACGACCGTACAATTGCTGGCGTATGCCGACGACATCGACATTATTCTTACAAATAAGGGCTACGTCTGTTACAAATAAGGCTTACGTCTGTTCTAAAAATATTCAACGCGGGTCGCGATGGTGGAATAGGAAGGCTCACTGCGATGGAAGGACCAAGTGGATAAGAACTTGGCTTCACTTGGTATTTCCAAATAGGCGTCAGTTTGCACAGAAGAGAAACGACTTGCGTACTGTTTTGGACTGGGCCAAAATCGCGCAGGCGGTTATAGTGCCAAATGAGAAGAAGAAGAAGAAAAACTTTGTGCGTCCCAGATGTATTTGCTTAAGCGAGGCATGTGGTCTAGACCCATCAGCAATGTATGTTTTGTCTGGCAAAAGGTTCAGTTGGTTATTTTTATGTAACTTGCGCTCTTTAGCTTTCACAAAGTTT
>NW_023458556.1:83107854-83113449 GCF_013731165.1 Rhagoletis pomonella
CATTCGCCTGAAAAAAATAAATTTTAACCGAATAAACAAAATAGAAAAACGTTTTGTTATCAGTTTTCGGCCTCTAATGACAGAAGGCTTAACCTTTTTTCATAGCAAAAATCTGTTAAAAATTAGAGTGTCTGCATTGACCTTCAGTAAAAGATCAGGACAATTTAAGTGTGGGTCAGCACTCCAGGACAATTTGTGTAAATCAGGACAAATCCTGTAAAACCAGGACGTCTGGCAGCCTTAACCTAGATATTAAAAAAATTTATAATTATTTGACTACAAAGAAAATTTCCCATTTTTTAATTTTGTACCAATAGCCCAATATAAAAATGTACTAATCTGTTCAAATGTACCAATCGAGTGACATTGCCTTAAAAATGAATGCAATTTAAAAAAAATCAACAAATTTTTAAATTACACGGGTTTTGTTAAAGAATTAACTATATTTTTATTAAAAAAAAATAACCAAATTTAAACAACAACGAAAATAATACGTTAAAACTTGGCAAAAAGTTATTCGGCTATAATTTTTTGACCACAGTATGTATTTTTTAATATCTTTAATTGGACATGCACATTGTACATAAAGGAAGTACACAACAAAATTAAAAAATATTTGCCTTTTTTCAAAGCTGATTTTGCCTTTTTTTAAGTTTTTAGTACCAGAACACCTAAACCAATCTTTGAAAAAAGTTAAAAAACAGCATCAAAAATCTCATTATTATGATTCCGTTGATACAATTTTTTAATATTTTTATGTACACTGCCGGAACAAAGTACTGGCACAGCAATTTTTTCACAATATATGCAACAATTTTTATTCTAATATTTTCCCGCCAATTGGGTTCATTCAACAACAAAAAACATAAAAATATAATTCCTAAACTTTGTGCAAAACTCGCGAAATTCAGCAAATTTTCATCAAAATTTTCAACTTTTTAATCAGATGAGTATGCAGTTTTGCAGCCCATTAAATTCTAGCAAAAAAATTAAAGTTCGGAGCTAGTCAAAAATCGCGTTGACTTTTGAGATTTTTTTTTGTTGAAGGTGTTTTGCATTTTTTCCATATAAAGTATTTTCGAAAAAAATTGTTTGTATGAAAGGGACTACGTGAAAAAAAATATCAAAAATCAACGGTAATTCCTAGCTACTTAAAACTTGCACATTATTATAATAAAACTGATTGGGCTACAAATCTGCATACTCATCTGATTAAAAAGTTGAACATTTTCATGAAAATTTGCTCGCGAGTTTTGCACAAAGTTTAGGAATTACATTTTTATGTTTTTTGTTGTAGAATGAACCATATTTTTATACGAAATTAGCGGAAAAATATTAGAATAAAAATTGTTGCATATATTGTGAAAAATTTGCTGTGCCAATACTTTGTTCCGGCAGGGTAGATTTTTTAAGCTTAAACTGTTTTGTCATCTGAGGGGGTCAGAACACCTACAACCTCCCCCCCCTAAATACGGCCTTGGAGCGATTGTTACTTTCTTTTTAGTTTTTGGGAGAGGGTAAAATTTTTAGTGAAAATTTTGAAGGATTTTTTTAAATCTTGCACAAAGTTTGAAATTTTAATTTTTATGAGTTTCGTTATAGATTGTCCTATCTACATACATACATACCTATATACATAAAATGGTAGCTGTTTTTGGTGTTTGGTTTATCTTCAAAAACCACTGGGTAGAGTTCAGTCAAATTGTTGGAGGTTATACCTTTCACATATGGTCCTATTGTAGACTAACTACTAGAAAACTAGCTTGGTGGCACTGGAGTTGAGTCATTTATAAGAGTCGTATTTATTGACCGATTCATTTCATGATAAGCAACGGTTTTGCAGAAAAGGGACCCCAGGATGGCGCTGAAGCCGTATTATATATGTAGAAACCCTTTTCAGATGGCTAAATGAAATTGTGTAATCGCACCTTTGTCTGACGCCCTCATACACCTTTAATGCGATCTTGCATTTACCTCCGATTAACGAAATTCCTCGGAGCGGCCGTTATTACAGCAGTAAGAATCAAAGAAACCAGTTCGTATATATTAAGACAAATCTTAAAAGTGGCGAATTGAGAAGGAAAGATTCGACCAAATCCTTCCGGTAGGTATACCCACAGCTTCATTGGAACGATATTCAAGAGATCACTAATTTAGCCAATGTACGGGAAAACTTTTCATCCTGTGGGCTTAGGTTTTCTTATAAGGACTTTTATTGACTTACGCATCGGACCAATGTTGTAGTTGCAAGATCAAAGAAGCTTGGCAGAGATTTCACAGGTGGAAATTAGACCATGCAAAGCTCATGACATCGAAAGGGATTAGTATTCCATATGGCATCAAAGCGCTACTATTTTTGGCCTATGTATGAGGAGGATTCTGCTCTTTAGTCGTTTAAATTTTTTTACTTTACAGACAGTTTTGGCTTTTAACGCTATTTTTGCATTGGCCCATGCAAAAGTGGTTATTAGACGCCGCGAAGCAAGCGGGCATTGGCTAGTAATAAATAATTATCGCCGCTAAAATTACTCAGTAATGTAAATTTTATTAGAAATGTTAAAATATAGCTATTAAAAATTTATAATAATTTACCCTTATTAATTTACCGACTTCAAAAAAAGGAGGAGGTTATCAATTCATCGGAATATTTTTTTTATGTATGTTACCGCATAACTTTGAACCACATTAACCCATTTCGACAATCCTTTTTCTGGTGCCCAAGGGGAGGCCCCATACCAATTTGGTTTAGTCCGATCATTTCATCATGAAGAAATCAACGGTACTTCTAAATTTTTATATGAGAATTGAAGTCGGTTGTGTTTTTTGCTTAAAAATTACTTGTTATTTTAACAACTGAGTTGTACCAAGCCCTACAAAGAATTTATATTGCATAAAGTTTATTATGAACTTATTGAAGAGTTAAAATACAAATTTGTTAGTTACCTTAATTGCATGCAAATTTTAAAATGCGACTTCGTCTTTACGCCAAAATCGTTATTTTTTCATTATTTTTAACCGACTTAAAAAAAAAGAGGAGGTTATCTATTCGTCGGAATATTTTTTTATGTACATATGTTACCGCATAACCGATTTCGATAATTCTTTTTTAATTAAAAGGTGGTACCTCAGAGGTGGTCCCATCCTAATTTGGTTTAGATCCGATTATTGGATCATGAAGAAATTAGCGGTAATCTTAAAGTTTTGCATGAGAATTGAAGCCGGTTTTGTTTTTACTAAAAAATTACTTGTTTATTTAAACAATAGTCTTCGAGTATCTTCTGCAAATCGATAAATTGTTTTAGTGATGATTTCATTTTTGTTTTTTTTCTATCTGTGAACGCTAAGGATACCTAAATCTAAATTCAAGTACAAACTAAGGGAAAATATTAAAAGATAATAATTATTTTATCTTTTTTAAGTAAATGGCAGTTTATCAGACTGTAAGGCAATTAAGGAATCACCCAATTAAAACTCTACAAAATTACCTTACATGAAACCACCCTATAAACTTACGATATTTGAAATTTAATGCAACCCTATCTGAATGTAAATAATAGCAGCTAAGTTTAGGGGCTAAATGAAAAAACGAATTGGCGTCAGAGAAATAAATAAAATATTTGTAAAACTAAAAGAAGTATGTACTATTTTTTTAAAGCGAATGTGGTTGTCGGGTGTGAATATTTGATTTAAAATAAAAATACATAAAAGTGCCCTTAAATTGATTGAAGTTCCCGGCAAAGTACCGGAGGTGTGCCGCCAGCAGACAGCAGGTAACAGGAGCGCAGCGGAGTAGCTGCAACAGGTCCGGTTAAGCTCACGCTTTTTAGAGCGACCACTCTTTCTGAAGAACTGGAACCACAACATGGCGACCGTGCCACGCAGCAGTCTTATCCGGGTCAGGATGAAAGAAGTAATCTAAACCCCCGGTTCGTGGTCGTGGCTCGTGAGGTTAATGCCGTATACGCTTCAGCGGCGTATGGTACATTTCATATGTACAGTCAAGCCAACGCATATGTATGCAAGAATGATAGAATACAAGATTGCGCCAATCGAGCTGAGAGCAACTGGCCATGACGTCAAAATATACCAGAATGAGAGAGCAAAGACGAATTCAATAAGAAAAATACGAAGAATCGAACAGCTGGGGCGAAATTGAAAGGTTTGTTTACAAAGTGCATAATAAATCGCGGATTTACGGAATTATTTAATTTTAAATGGTAAATTGGTTGTTTAAAAGTAATGAATGTGTACATCTTAAACGCAATGCAAATCGCTGAAAGTGTTAAAAAACTGCAATCATTATAATGATTTGCATTTTTTCAGTAATTGAACAAATACCACCGGGCCGCCAGCGGGTCAGTTGCTGGTAACAATTTGCAGAACGATTCCACGGTGATCGTTGCATCGCCGTCAATTAGTGAAATCAGTAACCAAGCTTTTAAAATAAAGGAAAACCTCCTACTCCGCTATACATATAATTACTTTCATTATTTAGCTACTTTTCCGGCAGCCGCACAAACGCTGGCCCAAGCCTGCAAATTGTTGCCAGCAACTGACCCGCTGGCTGCCCACTGGCATTTGTTCAACTACTCAAAAATGCACTTTGTAAACAAACCTTTTGGGTGTTGGTCACATCAAGCGGCTCATCTGGATGAAATGAAAAGGCTGTTAGATGTAATGCAGCAACGTGCTCCCGATGTTGAACATCACTTCAAAGAAAAGTCAAATGAGTTGGAAATGGCGCAGCTTATCATACGCCAGTTGTCGGATAAGGCCAATGTAAACCAAGGCCGCAATCGGATAGAGACCTCGACGAAGACGCAATTTATGTACGAGCAACAGATTAGAGACTTGCAAGCAAGTTAGAAGTAGAAGTGCATTTGAAGACGTTTACATTATTATGTTTACGCATTTCTTACAGGCTATGGTGCAACAATTGACGTATGCCAAAGAAAGGAATTTATGATGGTCACAAATATATTGGCAAAAACATAGCAAGTGCATATGCCAAGTTGGAAAAATTGATAATGCGTGAGTATAAAATGAATAGGTGTTCTTAATTATAAATATTACTTTACCTTTTCTTTTGCAGTGGCCAAAAATAAGAGTCTTTTTGATGATCGACCGCAATAGATTCAAGAATTGACTTACATCATGGTGTATGCGTTACAATCTAAATTAGCCAGCATGGGCACCGACTTCAAACAGATACTAGAAGTGCCTATAGAAAATCTCAAACAACAAAAAGCGCGTCGGGATCCATTCGGGCAGTCACCAATTGCTGCTAGCACTGTTCGCTCGAGTACAGCGAAACAGGGCTCCTTGCTGTTAAGCGAAGAGAATACGGCCGTAAGCATTGACATGGCCGCAAGTGATACAACACCATTGCTGGGTGCAGTCGGAGGTAGTGGAATACAGACGCAGCAGCAGATTGCATTATATCGTCGGTCCCTACGAAGAGTAGCACATTTCACTATTCGCGTGGAAGACTAGCACATTTCACTATTAGCGTGGAAGACTAGCACATTTCATTATTCGCGTCGAAAAGTAGCACATTTCAGATTTTTGCGTGGAAGAGTAGCACATTTCGTTATT
>NW_023458556.1:83113459-83114377 GCF_013731165.1 Rhagoletis pomonella
GTGGAAGAGGGATACGCAAGGCAGTTCATATAAGGTTGTAGCAGCCGTTAAAAAAAAAAAGTTACATAAATATGTATGTTTATACTATAATTATTTTTCTTCGGTCATGCTGAAAGTTTAGTGTTGTATATGGAGCCTTTTGGCCGGTTATTACAAGTAAAATAAACGTTTATTTTTCCTCCTACACCTTTCGACATTCGCGTCTTTCTCAGGGAATCTTTATTTATAAATAAATACGAAAAAACATATACATACAGTATCATATCAAGAGCACCCCGTTTCAAAGTGATATTATTTATGTTATGTTTATTTATTTACTTAAAAAACCTTCAATTAAAATAAAGTCAATTCTCTTAAAAAAATCCATATTGGCCCAAGTTTAAAGCCCAGGAGAATACTAAAAAAACTCAACAAATTTTCAACAACGCAAACGCAAATGAAATATTTTCCTTCGAAGAACTGTCCAAATATTTTCATTGGCAAAAAATTAAGATATCACATGTACGGAAAATTACAATAAAAAATAGCAAAAATCAAGTAGACATGGCAGTAAAATACGACTTTATGCAAAGCGAGGAGAAGTTGAACCTAATGAAAAAAAATGTTCAATGGTCAACCATGAAACACTGTGAATTGCCTAAAGCTTACATGGGAAAAATACCTTAAAAAAAAAAGAAAAGTGGATGATATTCAACAAATGATTAGTAAACGGTATATACCGTCTGAATTTCATGATTTTCATAATACAATTAAAGAAATATAGAATAAACGTTTGAATTTTCAATATATATTATGCTTTTATGATTTACTTTAAACCGGAGACGTGAAGTTTTCGCGGCTTAACAATCTGAAATATGCTACTCTTCCAAGCGAAAATCTGAAATGTGCTAGTCTTCCACGCAAAAATCTGAAATGTGC
>NW_023458556.1:83114477-83116394 GCF_013731165.1 Rhagoletis pomonella
GAAATGTGCTAGTCTTCCACGCAAATAACGAAATGTGCTAGTCTTCCACGCAAAAATCTGAAATGTGCTAGTCTTCCACGCAAATAACGAAATGTGCTACTCTTCCACGCAAAAATCAGAAATGTGCTAGTCTTCCACGCAAATAACGAAATGTGCTAGTCTTCCACGCAAAAATCTGAAATGTGCTAGTCTTCCACGCGATTAGTGAAATGTGCTAGTCTTCCACGCGAGAATCTGAAATGTGCTACTTTTCGACGCGAATAATGAAATGTGCTAGTCTTCGACGCGAATAGTGAAACGTGCTAGTCTTCCACGGTAATTTGAGATGTGCTACTCTTCGTTGGGAGCGACGATATGATGACTCCGATAGTTACGTGCAACAGCGGGCTGAGACTATGCAGAACATTGAATCGACTATTGTCGAGCTAGGCGGTATATTTCAACAATCAGCACATATGGTTAAGGAGCAAGAGGAGACTGAGCGTATCGATACAAACATACAAGATGCCGAATTGAACATAGAAGCGGCGCATGGTAAAATATTGAAGTACTTCCAAACTGATGATAAAAATCTTTGCAGTACTGATATTCTTTTTCATATTCTTCGTAGTTTTCCTTATATAATAACGAATATGTTTGTGACACGGCAAGATTTTAACGAATTCAGATGTGCGGTCTTAAAGTTGTGGGTTTTTAAATACATAAATATATAATATCCTATTCATATACATACATATAAAAAACACTAATGTAATAACGAAATTAAGTCTTATATGCCACGTGAAACACGATAGCTTTTAGAACCAGTCACGTAGGGTTAGACACTAATTCTGCCAATAATAAAATTACTTCACTTAGTTTCACTTTTTTTCAAAATTTTCTATAAAAAGTAGAGATGATCCTGTGTAATAAAACGAGAACCGATTTATGTAATCATAAATATATAAAGAAAAGTTTAAAACTAAATAAAATAGAAATTGTTATTGGCAATAAGTACATGTGCTTGTTTATTAATAATTCAAATATTATGTTCAAACAAATTTAAGAGAAAGGTATGCAATTTCAAGAAAAAAGCAATTGCTTAGTTTTTATGCATACGGCTTAACATTTCCGGTAGGAAGCAGAAGGTCAGTATGTATAAATAAAAAGCTTTATCAGGGGAACGTGTTATATTTTCAAATAACAAATAAATAAAAAATAGATCGTAATGAAATGTTGCCGTTTATTGCATGTGATCTGATGCCGGATTCAATTTATAGGTTTTCGTAGGTAGCTCGTTCTCGAAGTCATCAGTGGTTCGGGCGTTGAAATCCGTTGGTCTCCGGCAGAACTGGATCCACTTTTCCACCAACTCGATGTCGGCCGGAAAAGTAAAAAAACTGCACCCAGATCCTTTGGCACTAACACTAGCACAATTAACCACTGCACACCTCATTTTTATACCCGAGCGCACTTGTGCACAAGGGTATATTAATTTTGTTCACATAACGGTTGTTTGTAACAGCCAAAACGAATCGAGATAGATATAGACAAATGTATACATAAATGATCAGGATGAAAAAAGAAATCGATTAAGCCATGTCTGTCTGTCCGTCCGTCTGTCCGTCCGTCCGTGTACACGATAACTCAAGCAAAAATGGAGATATCTCAACGAAATTTTGTATGTAGGTTTCCCTTAATTCAAGGTAG
Organism: Rhagoletis pomonella; assembly: GCF_013731165.1. Lineage (NCBI taxonomy): Eukaryota > Metazoa > Arthropoda > Insecta > Diptera > Tephritidae > Rhagoletis > Rhagoletis pomonella. The sequence continues at coordinate 83,116,167 of NW_023458556.1, forward strand.
GTTGGTATTGAAAATGGGCGAAATCGGACTTTAACCACGCCCACTTCCCATATAACGGTAATTTCCAGAAATACGAAAACTGCGATATTTTAGTAACTACTGAAGATAATTCACTCAAAATTGATATTTACAATAATGTTTAGACGAAAAATAAGAATATTATAAATTTTTGGAAAATGGGCGTAGCCACGCCCACTTATGGTTACATGTGTATATCTTGGTAACCGC
>NW_023458556.1:83116494-83117977 GCF_013731165.1 Rhagoletis pomonella
GTGAGCTTACCCGGACCTGTTGCAGCTACTCCGCTGCGCTCCTGTTAGCTGCTGTCTGCTGGCGGCACACCTCCGGTACTGTGCCGGGAACTTCAAACAATTTGAGGGCACTGTTATGTGTTTTTATTTTAAAACAAATATTCACGCCCGACAACCACATTCGCTTTAAGAAATAATACTTCTTTTTAATTTTTTACAATTATTTTATTTATTTCTCTGAACCGTGTCCGTTTCGTTGTAATGGCGCTGATCGAATGACGCCAATTCATTTTTTCATTTAGCACCTAAACTTAGCTGCTATTATTTACATTCAGGTAGGGTTGCATTAAATTTATAATATCGTAAGCTTATAGGGTGGTTTCATGTAAGGTAATTTTGTAGAGTTTAAATCGGGTGATTCCTTAATCGCCTTACACTATAGATACTAATACAGATCATCATGTGAATTTCATACAGAATACAGCTTGTAGCCAAAGGCAGTGGCATGTACTTAAGACTCATTTAAATCTTGTTGTCTCTGTTGGAGCAGCTCCGGGTAATGGACCATTGAATGTGGCTGCAGTTATGACCGCCATAACCAACGGAGTCTCCAAGCAAATGCATGTCCTGAATTTATACGGTAGCAATTCATAGCAATTACTATTGTATGTATGTATGATTCATATTTGTGACACTCTATACTTTGATCAAATCGATATTAAGTATTTCTGAGGAGCTCCGGGTAATGGTCGCTCCAACTTTGGTGTGCTTAGACAGCTCATGGCAGATGCGCTGGCAGGAATTGGAGTCTCTATAACTATACAAAACTCGTTTTTTTTTTAGTAAAAACTTAAATATATTCGGAATTTTACTTGATAAATTCACAAAATTTACGTTTTTTCATAAAAATATAATCTTAGAATGGATATTTTGGCGAGTGTCGACTGGCAGTAGAATAGAAATTTGTCGATCGAGTCGATCATCTTTTATTTTGCTATTGTGTAACTTGATCGATAAAAATTTGAACTATTGTGAATGGTTGACAGAATTGTAAACAGCTGTTTGTTTGTTTACATTTGTTTCTTTAGTGTTTTATTTACATGATTTTGAAATTAATTGCTTTTATTATAAAATTAAAAAAATGGACACAGTTGAAATATGGTTTAGTGATGAGGAAGATGATGTGGAAGCTAATAGATTAGTAGAGTTGGCTAAAGCAAGGAGGGAATTGCGAGATTTGTCGGATCCCTTGGAGTTGGAAGCTGAAGTGTATGCACATATGTGAGTTTTATGAATAGAAGTTGTGTTCCCGATGCTTCACGGTTGTTAGGCTTTACATGATTTGCAGGAAAAGGTGTTTTCCTCATTAATAAACTTTATGGAGGTTTAAGAAATACGGTACGGTTATTTGTACAATGATGTTGGGTATTTGTGTCCAAACGTGTGACCCGAGTTTAAAAAACTTGAACATACAAGTGTAGTGAAAGAATTCCACTTTAATTCA
>NW_023458556.1:83118077-83120406 GCF_013731165.1 Rhagoletis pomonella
ACTTTGATTGAAATATATTATTTAGTTTATCAATTAAATTACGCAAAATTTTTTAACAGGTGGTAACCCTCCTTCAAATATTTTAAATTTTAACCCTTCTTAAAGCTCTTTAGTTGGATTCCCGCGTTGCAGTATTTCATTTACTTTATCAACTTAACTGAGTTAAAATTTTGGAAATATATCATTTATTTTATCAATTTAACTGAGTTAAAATTTTCAAATAGGCGGCAACCTTTTTTAAAAATATTTATATCAGTCATCTTTCTTAAACCTCTTTAATATGATACCTGTATTATAATACCTGATTTATTTTATCAATTTGATTGAGTTTAGAATTTTCAAAGCAGGTGGCAACTCTCCAAATTTTTGTGATATAAAGGATCATGGTATATTGCAACATTTCATTTATTTTTTCCAATTTAATTGAGTTAAATTTTCTAACAGGTGGCCACCATCTTCAAACATATTTTCTACTGTAGGTCTTTTAAAACCTCTTTAGTTTGCTGCCCACATTACAATATTTAATTTGTTTAATCAATTTAACTGAGTTAAAATTTTCAAATAGTTCGCAAACCCTCCTCAAAAGTATTTCCAAAAGTCTTCTTTCTTAAACCTCTTCAATTTGATACCTATATCAATTAAATTGAGTTAAATTTTCAAACAGGTGGCAACCCTCTTCCTCGAACATATTTTCGGTTGTAAGCCTTCTTAAAAATCTGAAGTTTGATACCCAAATTACCTTATTTCATTTATTTTATCAAAATAACTGAGATTAAATTTTCAAAGATGTGGCAATTTTACTCAAAAATATTTCCAGCAGTTATCTTTCTTAAACCTCTTAAATTTAATATCTATATTGTAATATATCATTTAGTTTTTCAATTAATTTGCGCTTAATTTTTTAACAGGTGGCAACCCTCCTTTAAACTATTTTAGACTATAAGCCTTCTTTAAACTCTTTAGTTTGATACCCACATAGCAATATTTCATTTACTTTATCAATTTAACTGAGTTAAAATTTTAAAATTGGTGGAAAACCCTCTCAAAAATATTTCCAACAGTTATCTTTCTTATACCTCTTTAATTTGATACCCATATTGTAATATTTCATATATTTTACCGATGTACTTTAGTTAAATTTTTGAACAGGTGGCAACCCTCTTCAAACATAATTTCGGCTGTAAGCCTTCTTAAATCTCTTTAGTCTGACACCCACATGACAATATTTCATTTATTTTATCAATTTGTCTGAGTTAAAATTTTCAAATAGGTGGCAACCCTCGTCAAAAATATTTCCAGCAGTTATATTTCTTAAAACTCTTTAATTTGATACCCATATTGTAATAATTTATTTATTTTATCAATATAATTAGGTTTAACAATTTAATAGGTGGCAACCCTCCAATTTTTTGCGATATCATTGGTTCTGGTATTATACCGAACAATACAAAAAAAAAAAAATTATTCAAATCGGTTCAGCCGTTCTCGAGTTTTGACGACCGTGACATACGAACACAACATTTTTATATATATAGTAGATAGATAACTTTATTGAGCTTGAGGCAGTTGTTAATGAAAATTTTTATGAAAAAAACAACAATTTACATTTTAGGTAGAAGTTATAGCTGTTTCGGAGATAACCACATCTCCTCATCAGACTTCTTCAACTGGGATTCGATCCAACGACCCCAGCCGCCTAAGCCAGCAGCCTACCCACTGAGCTAAGTTCGCCACGTAAACTGTTGTGGCTTTTTCCACTTTTTCATTTGTTAAGCCAACTACAATGAAGCGCAGATATTTCAATGCTATTAAAACATAACATGTGGTTGTTGTTTTTGTTGGTTTTTGCTAATAATTATATTTGTAGAATGTTTAACTTTTAGGTGTGCTCATCCTTAAGGTATTTATTCTTTTTATTTATGGCCTTATAACAATTATATTCAAGAATTTTATTTATATTTAACAAATAAAAAAGTGGAAAAAGCAACAACAGTTTACGTAGGTAAACTGCTGACTATGGCGGCTGGGGTTGCTGGATCAAATCCCAGTTAAAAATGTCTGATGAGGAGATATGGTGATCCCGAAAAAGCTATAACTTCTACCAAAAATGTAAATTGAGGTTTTTTCACAAAAATTTTCATTCAAAACGGTTTCAAGCGCAATAATATGGTTGAATTTATATTCAACCGATTTTGTGCACTTGGTAAATAAAAATTTTTTATAATTTGTAAATTATTGATTATTTATAAAGAATTGGAATTCTAGCACAGAAATCAAAAGTTCTTTTCTTGATAAATTATCAAGATCGAAAATGATATTGACAAGCGTT
>NW_023458556.1:83120416-83121091 GCF_013731165.1 Rhagoletis pomonella
AACCATCTTTAAGAAGCTTAACAAACAACTGTCTAAATTTTCGTGGCCTGCTTATAAAGAAAATATTGAACAAAGCGTTGCATTTTTAATTTTACTTTACATAAATTATTTCAAAAGCATGTGCCTAAACGCATGTGTGTTCATCAGAAACAAGCACAGTTGTGGTTCACCTAAGAACTGAGAAATTTGAAAAAAAGAAAGTCGCGTTATTTTAGATTATACAAAACAAGTAAGAAAGTCTAAGTTCGGGCGGAGCCGAACATTAAATACCCGGCGCAAGTATTAAATATATGTTTTCCACCTTTCCGAAAGCTACCGCTACATGATAAGCCGGGGTGTATACATGTTAAGTAAATTAGCGTCCTTAAATTTCGAAATATTGAAATTTCAAGCATATCTGAAATTTACCGTTATATGAAAAGCGGCCTCAATTTTAGTCCGATTTCAACAATTTTCAACGGTTTGCTTTTATGTGGCAAGCACAATAACCATACCGAGCTTGGTACAAATTGCTAGAACGGTTAGCGAGATACATGTATGTGATCACAAGTGGGCGGTGCTACGCCCATTTTCCAAAATTTTGTCATAAACGTATTTATTGGTAAAGAATTGTTGCAATCATCAATTTTGAATAAATTAGCTTCAATATTTACTGATTTATCGAAGATTTTGTAT
>NW_023458556.1:83156091-83156330 GCF_013731165.1 Rhagoletis pomonella
CTCAAATTCCATTTCGTTTGATTTTTCAATTTCTAAGAATCAGTTGACTCTTCTGTTGAATTCATCTTTTTAACTCCAATGCATTTAATAAACCAATGTAGCAATTTTTATTTTAGTCGTAGTTTATCTTCGAACTAATTTTGAATGATTTGTATTAGCACTAAGATATCATTTAATATATACTTTAGATTTAAATAATCATTTTTAGTGATGGGCGAGTCCGAGATGTTTAAATGATC
>NW_023458556.1:83156430-83157561 GCF_013731165.1 Rhagoletis pomonella
GGTTGGAGCATTTTCGATGACATTCGTAGTTAAAAAGCGAATCACTTTAAAAGGGCATCCCTTGGCAATTGGACAAGATATACGTGTTATCTTTAACTCCAAATGTTTTTCGAATGGTAGACATTTTTTTTATATAAGAGATTGGCGTCTAATTTCATTTTTTGGAAGAGTGCAAAACTCTTCGTAGTACCACTTTTTGGCCTTTGTTCGTTTGGGACCTGAAAACGAAGAATGAATGAAAAATTCAACAATTATCAATTAAAAATTCACAAAATATAATAACCTACAACACTTACCGGTTGGCCTCGTGGAAAATTATGAATGACATTTCCTTTCATTCGAGGGGTGTTGCCAAGTGAGGTACAGAAGTTTACGATATTAGTGTAAAATATCTCGCCCCTGGAGTATGTGGCAACATGCCTCTTTTTAACGGCGACATCTACTGCTCACTTGCTACAAGGTTAATCCGAGAAAAATATTTGCATGAAATACATGCAAATTGAATAAAACCTCATGCAATAGGCTATTATAATTTAAACCAATAGTGTATGGAACCTTTCCGTATGAAACACCGCGTAAAGCAATCCACGTTTAATCAAAGCGCCATAGCAGAGTTCTTTTTTAATACACTTAATTTTTAATATACCCTTTTTTTGGTTTTAGTTTTTTGCTCTTTCCCTTTTTTTGGTGTGGCAGGCCAAGGTGAGAAGAACCTCACCATAATCACCCAGTGAAACTCAGTACCATAGTAACGATACATGGAACGCTTTCAAGAAAGTTTTCAACTTGCCCGAACTTCATTAGCACTTTTCATTGTTGGTGCAAGTGCTTTCAAACCAATCGAGTATGGCGAGATTTTGTCGGCTTTGTGCAAAATTATTAAAAGAAATGGCATGATGTAGATGTATTTTCATAATGAATTGATCGCTGTGTGGTTGCTGTGCGCACTTTAAACTGTTAGCAAGGTCTGATAAAAGCATACGAATGTTTAACGCCCATTTTTCGCTGTGTAAGCAGGCAAAGGTAGTATCACAACTTTTGACTTTGAAAACTATAATCAGTGTGCAAACCTACCACATATTTTTATGTATTTATTTTTTTTCACATCTACCACACTGATGATAACTGCTT
>NW_023458556.1:83157661-83160822 GCF_013731165.1 Rhagoletis pomonella
TTTTTTTAAAGCGAATGTGGTTGTCGGGTGTGAATATTTGATTTAAAATAAAAATACATAAAAGTGCCCTCAAATTGATTGAAGTTCCCGGCAAAGTACCGGAGGTGTGCCGCCAGCAGACAGCAGGTAACAGGAGCGCAGCGGAGTAGCTGCAACAGGTCCGGGTAAGCTCACGCTTTTTAGAGCGACCACTCTTTCTGAAGAACTGGAACCACAACAAGACTAACCAAAGTAAGCTGAAAAGGACGTTCACAGTTGATAAAATTATCGAGGAACAACCGACGAGTAAACTACTACCAAAACTACCGAAATGGATGTGAAGACTAGTGTTGCCAGATTTTTGTTCCAGCCATACGGGACAAATGCATAATTTGTCCCAAAAATACGGGATTTACAAAAATTTAACGGGACAAATGAGAAATAAAGGTTTTCCTTTAAAAGCCCAACTACGAACAATTAACAAAGGTGATCAATTTCAACGAAGTAATGCTCAGATTAGTTATAATCTTATGATAAATTTCGTTTATTTCAGGGCAACACTTTTTAATTTATGCAAAAATATGTAGGTATGTACGTAATCATATAATTTACAAAACCATAAAATCAAAGTAAGAGATACAGTTGCGGTCAAAATAATAGCAGCAAAATTCAAAATGATGCCGTTGACAACTTATCTTTATTTATTTATTGTTAATAATTTTAATTTAAAATATGGGTCTTTCTATATCAGATACCACATAAATAAAAGTTTCAAAGCATGCAAAAAGTTCATAAAAATTAATTAAACTTAAAAAATTTTCATAAAAATATCGATATTTTTAATTAGATTTCCTAGAACGATTTCGAGTATGCGGTTTTATAGCCAATTTAATTGCAGGTCGCTAAAAATTGCTATTGATTTTTTATATTTTTTTGTAGAGGGTGTTGCGCATGGTACAATAAAAACAGGTAGAAGCCAAATTGACATCAAACCTACAAAAGTCAAAGTTTTCGGGAGAGTAAAAATAAAAATGAGCGTGTGTAAAGAAAAATAAAAAAATTACATTTCGCTGGTTGACGTTTTTAAGTAAATTTGAAGTTTTGTATTTATTTATTTATTTTCTTTAGTTAAAATTTGTTAATTTGTATGTTCTTTTCCATTTTTTTATACATTGAAACTTTATATTTATAGTACCTGTTTTAATTTTGTATAATATACAAATGTATGTATAAAGCGATATATGTACTAGGCATAACGTTGGGCAATCAATAAAACAACGGAACACAAATAAGCGCGATCATTTATTAAGCTTTCACAACTTGATTTATGAGTTGCAGTGTTGTTGGAAGGACTTTCCGGCATAAGGGTAATAGGAAGAGCACTTGGCATCAAACGTGCCTTTCCTGTACCTCCTGGTGCATTTATGAAATCTGCTGCTTTAAAATGCTTAACGCACAGCAAGGCATTTCGCTGCTGCTCTACCCCACAGCTGCTTTCCCAACGCTCCTTACGCCAAGGGCATTGAGGCACGTTAAAAAAATTAGTCATGTCTGCATTATATTTAACACCACATAAAAAACAACGCTTCAGGTGCTGCATTTTTAACACATACACTAAGTATAAACCGCACAACACTACAATAATGCAAATGTTAATTAAAATTTGTTTTTAACGAACATTCAAAAAAAACAAACGACATGACATTTTAAGCGTAACGAAATATAGGAAATAAAATAAAATCAAGTTGAAGTTTAAAGGTTTGGTTCTCATGAGAGCAACGTCATTTTGGCTTCTACCTGTATTTATGTGCCTTGGGTGTTGCGCATTTTCTTCCATATAAAAGTCAGTTTTGTTCATGCATTATCTGGAAGGAAATTCGCAACACCCTCCACAAAAAAAAATTAACTGTGATTTGTAGCTATATTTCTCTTACAGAGTAGCATGCAATAATGCTTGCTAATGACCTACTCACAATAGCCGCGACCATGTTGAGTAGAAGTTTACAGGTTGAAAAGTATAATGAAATTGTCGAAAATACGGTAAAAATCTTGTCCCGGCGGAACATTTCAAATTTAATGCAAAATACGGGACGTCCCGGCAAATACGGGACATTTAGCAACGCTAGTGAAGACACTCACAATTTTAATTTATTGCATAAATTTTTTGAATTGGAAATTAATTATGAATTCATAGAAAGAAACTTACAATGAAAGTTTGCAATTTTCCCAAGTAAACGAAATTCTCAACTTTCTCGAAATTATAACTGTCAACAGTGATGTGGGTGCCAAGGTGCGAATTCGCTGACTGTTTATTTGATGACAGGAGATTCTTCGTATTGTCCTCGTTGACCCCAAGACCCATTCGCTTTGCTTCCTTATCCAATTTGGAAACGGCAGAACAGACTTCGCGATTTTTTTTTAACGATGATTTCGAAGTCATCAGCAATTGCACGCTCGTATAGTAATTTGCTCCTGAGCGGTTCAGTTCTGCGGCTCTTGTTAGCTTCTCCAACATCAGGTTAAAGAAATCACATGAAAGGCACACATGAAGGTCACATTGTTCGAAACCTTGTTTGGTATCAAACGGCTCAGAGAGTTATTATCCAATTCTGACGGAGCTGACGGTATTGCTAAACGTCATTTTACACAGCCGTACACTGAGGGAAAGAAATATTAAAATGAAATAGAAACGTAATTGATCTTACTATAAACGTCAACGAAAGTACTGTATATTGGTAAATATTCAATTCAATTACGCGCATCTTAAAATGACCGCCGTCGTTCTGAAAAAGCATCCGTAAAGTGAATAATCAAGATAAAAACTAAAAAAAAAAATATTTAACTTGCATGTTGCCTCCAGTGGAATTCGAACCCTGACCATCTCTGGATATCAACAAATTGTGGCACGCATCTTTGCGCACTCAGCTACACCCAGGCGTATAAATTTGCTTTCAAATGTTGAATATCCATCAACACCACAGCGCGCGATTTGTACGGATAAACATGTACTATGTATGAATGTGTGTGTTGTCACCGCTCTCAGAGCCTGCAAAAATCGCGACTACTCCATGCATGCGTGTAAAGAGTACTCCCTAAGGACCAAGGAGTACTCCAAAATTAACCACAATTCACATAAAAAAATATGGTCCAATTAACATTGCGATGTCCTAGGGCAGGACCAT
>NW_023458556.1:83160922-83164827 GCF_013731165.1 Rhagoletis pomonella
CTTATGTATTTAATATATATGTCCTTACGTTTTAATTCAGCTATGCTGTCGAATATTTTGTCAAGTACAATGTCTGCTATTGTTGGAGATAGTGGGTTACCCATTGTCATACCATAAATTTGTTGGTAAAAAGTATTGTTGCATATAAAATAATTGTTGTCCCGTAAACAAAAGTCTAGTATTTTTTGAAATTGTGTTTTCCCAATTTTTGTGTGATTCTCCAACTTTTGCCACTTCTGCATAATTGTTTGTATCGCAAGATGTATCGGGATATTTGTAAATAATGACACGACGTCGAAAGATACCACAATTTCATCTTCTTCTATGGTGATGTTTTGGAGTTTTTCTTTGAGTGTGTATGAATTTTTTATGTTATAATCCTCGGATATAATGTTTTTTAAAATACTGCCAATGAATTTTGATAATTTGTAGCAAGGTACATTTGTGGAAGATGATATCGGTCTGAGAGGTGTATTTGGCTTGTGGATTTTTGGAAGACCATATAGTATAGGTGCATTCGCAGCCGCACACGTCAACTGTAACTTTTGTTTTACATTGATCTTCTTTTGTTTGTAAAGGTCGTTAATAATGGCATTGTTTTTTCTTAATAATTGTTGTGTTGGATCATTCCGTATGGTTTTGTACGTTTTCTTGTCGCTCAATAATTCACCCATTTTTGATTTGTAATCCTCTTTATACATCATGACCGTTTTACTGCCTTTGCCTGCGTTCGTTATTATTATTTGGTCTTTGTATTCGTTTATGAATTTCCTGGTATCCGTATATGTTTTTAATAAGAATTTTTCTTTTGTGTTGTTGATTTTTTTTTTTTTTTTTTTTTTTCACATGCCCAATAAACTTAATATGATGTTTGAGTCTTCATATTTTCAGATAACTTCTTAAAACCTGGTTTATATTGCACAGTTGTGCAGGCTAAAATTATGGTATTTTTGACATGTTCGTCAGTCAGTACGTTTCGGTATTTGTTTTTTATAACCATTAGTTATATATAAAGATTGAACGTCTGGAAATGTTGAACGTTTTTCTTTGTCAACTGCTCTATCCATACATCGATTTCGAGATTGCAAAGTTGTATTGAAATCATTTAGTTTTGCAGTCACATCAGCTAAAAATGCTGCCTTTGGATTTCAGGAAAATCTTTATTTCTGTCATCAGAGCTACAAATATTGAGAGCACTTTACCTTGACTCAGCCATCTTACTTCAGAGTGGTAGAATATGTGACCGAATTCACTCTCAAATTCATCGAGCAAGGCTTTGAATTGCCGATGCTTTAGCGGTCATCCGCGAATCAAATTCACAATACGAATGATCGTGCTCATAACATTGTCAAGGTTGAGTATTTTTGCAATCAGATTTTCCTTCTTTTTCACTACGTTATATATATATATCTTGCACACGAGTACGAGTTTCCAAAGTCAGATTGACTAAAAGTGCCTCCTTAGCAGAAAAATCAGAAAATACCACTCTGGTGAACACTAATAAGTGCGGAGAGTCTGAAATATCGGTCGACTCATCCATTTGTAAGGAAACCTAGTCACATTTCTAGAAAGCGCTTTTTATTTGGCTATGAATATCGTTTGGTAGGTCATCACATAACGACACTTTTTTATTGCTGAGATTACGCTGTTTTTGTTTTGAAAATCCTGAAACAGAGATTCTATCATGTCTAGCATAGAAAGATAAGAAGTGAATGAGTTCGTGAAAATTTAAAAATAAAAGCTTACTTATGTACCAAAAAAGCTTCCAATTGTTAAACTTTTCAATTCAATACAAAATATTCTGTTCATCTTCTTGTTTGCGGGCGCCTAAAATTTAGGTCGCGAGCTACCAGGCAGCCGCGAGCTACCGGTTGGACACTACTGTACATACCTAAAGGGTGTAAACAAAAAAATTTGGTCGACAAAAAACATTTATTAAATCCACATTTCTACAGTTATCGAGGAAGCTTTTACATATTTAAGAAGCTTAGAATAAGCTGTTGATAAAAAGTACAAGGTTTGTTTATTTATTCATATCATATGCGAAAGATCGGACTTTTGAGTTAATACCACTCATTAGGCGCCGCACATCATTTCTGACGATGCCTTAGTCCATTTTGATCGAAGGTCTTCTTTGGTTTTGGCAATTTTCTTTGTTTTTAGAAGTTTTCTTTTCATTATAGCCCAATACTTTTCAATTGGTCTTAGTTCGGGGCAATTCGGTGGGTTGGCTTCTTTCGGTACAAAATGGTAATTTTTCTCTTCATACCAGTTCTTGGCCAAATTTCCATAATGACAACTTGCCAAATCTGGCCAAAAGAGCACAGAGCCCGTGTGAAGCTGTACCAATGGCAGAAGTCGTTTCTGCAAACACTCTTTGACGTAAATTTATTGATTTATTGTCCCAGATGTTACAAAAACGTTGGTTTCATCGTCCATGATTATGCAGTCGAAATCGTGAACATAATTATCGTACAACTTTCGCGGTCGTGTTTTGGCGGTGGCGTTTTGTTTGTCGTTTCTGTTTGGCGTTAAGGGGACTTTAAATGATTGCAAACCTCTCTCCTTCCGAACTTTTTGAACGTATCCTTGCGACATGTTAACTTTTTTAGCTACATCTCTGATAGAGAGTCTAGGATGTTTCTTAAAAATACGTACCAATTCATTGGCCTTTTTTTTGAAGTAAATCCTTTTTGTCGGCCACTTCCCACTTTTCTTTCTGTACTTAAACGTTCGTAAACTGTTTGAGCACACAAGTTACAGTCGACTTAGGAACTTTCAATGATTTCGCGATATCATTGCAAGAAAAATTTGGATTTTCTCCTTTTTTGCGCACAATTAATTTGCGTACTTCTGCTTTCGTATAGCTCATTTGAGAACTATAACAAATTCCCTAAAACAAGTAATTACTTAATTAAAAGTATAAAGTTGGCTAACTGCGATACGTATTTTTTTCTGGGCTACTGTTATTTATGTCGCGACAGTACGAGTATTTGTGCGCCCAAAATTTTTCGTATACACCTTTTATTTGCATAAAATGATTGCCGTTTTCGTTGTTCGGAATAAACTCAAAAACCACTGAATAGAGCTTCGTCAGATTGTCGGAGGTTATCTTACATACATATATGGTCCAATTACATGCTACCAGAAAACTCGCTAGGTGGTTATGGAGTAGAGTTATTTATAAAAATCGTATTTATTAACCGATTTCGTTCAAGTTTTAAATGTGAGCTATGTACCTGTATGATGGAAAATTCTTTTGATAACAATTTACCCGATTAGTGTGCTTGAGTTAAGGTTGAAATTCATAACACGTGTTCATTTCAATGGATGGCGCTGCAGCCGAAATGTATAGAAACCCCGTGTGGTTGGTCTGCTTTGGCCCTATGTTTAAGTTGTACGAATTTAGTTTTCAGATGTCTAAATAAAGGATGGGGTTAAGTTTTTCTGACGCCCTCATGCACGATCATGCAGTCTGACATCTACCTAGAAATCAGTGCCCGACATATACAAAAATCCCAAAATTTTCGTCTTTACACATTCTGTCTCTGGCATACATTTTTGGTTTTTCCATAGCTAAACAGTTGGTATTTTACACTTATGCCGCCAAATTAATTTAAATATCTCGACCGAGTGTGTGGAAGTGTAGTCGTTGCATTATGATTGTACCGATGAAGCATAATGATTGGACGACCATTGAGCAGAAAGCCTAACCGAAATGGAAGCGAACAATAATTCAAACTTAAAACGGGCTGTATAAAGAAAACCCGCCGATTTTCACTTCGCGCCAAATGAATGATGCGTTTATACATACGTGTTTTCTGACCGAATTTCAAAGCGAACTCATAGAATAAATAATAAACCGTGGCAATTACAATCCAAACCAAAACGCTACGAAGAATTGT
>NW_023458556.1:83164927-83166090 GCF_013731165.1 Rhagoletis pomonella
AAAATCGCCCGAAAACAGCCCGTTTTAAGTTTGAATTATTGTTCGCTTCCATTTCGGTTAGGCTTTCTGCTCAATGGTCGTCCAATCATTATGCTTCATCGGTACAATCATAATGCACCGATTACACTTCCACACACTCGGTCGAGATATTTAAATTAATTTGGCGGCATAAGTGTAGAATACCAACTGTTTAGCTATGGAAAAACCAAAAATGCAGATCGATTTTAATTTTGACAAAAAATTTTAATTTCGCAAAAAAGTAAAGAAGATGTAATAGGTTAAAGTTAAATGTTTCGATATTTTAAAATATTAATATCTTATGAACTACATAACCAATTAAAAAAAGATTGATGTGAAAATAAAAAAAAATTAATTTATCTTTGAATGATGGACAAAATTTATATGGCTTTTTATATTTTTAAGCCAAAAATGATTATAGTTATACACTGCCGGAAGAAAGTATTGGCGCAGCAAATTTTTCACAATATATGCAACAATTTTTATTCTAATAATTTTCTGCCAATTTTATATAAAAATATGGTTCATTCAACAACAAACAACATAAAAATAAAATTCCTAAACTTTGTGCAAAACTCGCGAAAATTCAGCAAATTTACATCAAAATTTTCAACTTTTTAATCAGATTTTTTAGAATTTTTTTGAGTACTCAGTTTTGCAGCCCATTAAATTCTGGCAAAAAAAGTGCAAGTTCAGAGTTAGTCAAAAATCGCGTTGATTTTTGAGAATTTTTTTGTTGAAGGTGTTTTGCATTTTTTCCATATAAAGAAAATAATTCAGACAAATGGCTTAACCATGATGTAGTTGTTTATGATAGACAATATCCTGAAAGTACTACTTCGCCTGAACCGGAAGTCTTTTCCATTCAAAAGTTTAACAGTTTACTCAAAGAATCGGTAGTGGAATTTATGCTTCAACTTCATTCCAACACAAACTTTTCTCGTAAAGACGTGTCTGAAATTCAAAATGCAGTAACAGAGTATATAACACCTCCCATTCACAAAGTGTTAACGACAATCTGTGAGGCGAATACAAACATTTCTTTTCTTGACGACGCAATCAAAATGATTTCTAACCCGTTCTCCGAGGTTTCAACAGAATATAAATTTTTTAATGAGCTACAAAAACTTAATCTATACAAGCAT
>NW_023458556.1:83166190-83169479 GCF_013731165.1 Rhagoletis pomonella
AAATGTAGTGAAGTTTCACTCTACGGAATAACAAATTTATTTTTACCTTCAAGGTAAGAAAACGAAAACACTTTAAAGTGAGGAACAATTTATCTGCCCTGTTAGTAAAGGCAACTTTACTGCTTACATTAGAAAACGGCCCTAAATATGCTCAACTGCACGATAAAATGTTAAATGTATTCTAAAGAGATATAGCGACGAATACTTTTATATGAGTGGATTAAAAAAATTATGAATTCGGGCAAAAGTGGGCCGACTTTTTTTTAGTTAAGGGTCTAATGAAGAAATTGTAATCAAAGTAAGTCTGATATTTATTAGAGTTTCAGGAAGTTTGCCTTCGGTAGTACCACAAAACGGAAATATTTATAATTGGGTGAATAAAACTTTGTAGTATTTTCCAAAATTGCAATGAATTAACTTAAATTTAGATTTTTTTCTGCCCATGAGTAAATGTAACCGATAAATTAAAGGATGAATTAAATTCTTCCAAACAATAATTAAGTAAGTAGCAAAAAGTACAAACTAGTATGATGAAATTTAAACTAAGTTTTCCAACTTCATGCAAGTGTAGATTAAGTATGGATTATAGTAAGCCAAACGTAATTGCATGGAAAATACTTTCATCATTACTGGTTCAAATGGTATATTTCGTTTTATTGATTTCCGAAATTGACTTTTGGCCATCGAACTAAGTTATCTGGCCCATAGTACAGCGCCCGGTATACATACAGATTTTGCGAACGTAATTATCATTAGTGGTATTCGCGCTTCTGTGCGTTCGCTGTATCCTGCGTAAGTGTAACTGGGCGAGCATCGGTTGTTGTTGCATGTGGATTTGATGTACCGCTAGCAACAACAAATCACACGCTCATACAGTTACGATTACACAATATATAACGAATCCACATAAGAGCGAATTCCCCTATTATTACCAAGTGTTGTGCACATACAGTACTTCACTGTCTCAGTTGGTGAGTGTTCATGATTCAATAATACAAAGTTAGATAATTATTGACAGCTGCGGTTTGACACTCCCTTACAAAAGGTTGCATTTACGAAGGACGGAGAAAGACGAAGAATGAAATCTGTTGGTGCGTAAATGGTAGTAGAAAAGTACGCAAAGTAGGCAATTAAATTTCCTTTTGTAAATTCCAATGTATTTGCAGGAAATCTGGCATTTTAAACGAAATATTGAACGGAATATTACAATATCTACGTGAATTACGTAATTTATGTGCTATTTAGCTGTATAAAAACTGCAAAAGGGCTGAAAATTAATATAAAACTACTGCGACTTTTATCTAAATATCCAATTTAAAAAAAGTTTATGTTTTCATCAGTTAAATGTACTTCATATGTATATACAAATAAGCATATTGCACAAAAGCTTATACTTCTATTTCACACCAAAGCTACACTTTTTACAAGTAAATTTGCAAAGATACAACACGGTGCCACTGCTAAGGGAGCGGTGCGAGAGACAACTGTTAGTTTATCGAACCTTGTATTATTGAATCACGGTGGGTGTTTTTCTCTAGTTCAGTGAGAGTTTGGGATTCGACCGTCGCTGCTGCTGTTCTGCATTATCGGAACATCGATCGTCGTATCGTTGCTATTCATCGCATGAGATTAGCAAATGTAGCTTACATCCCCGTAAATACCACATCAACCCTGTTATTGCTACTGCGCTGTACTAATTCACTGCGTTCCAAGTGCAATTCATATCTAGCTACACTTAACTAATTGGATTTCTAAATTTCTCTCATCCACTCGTTTTTGCAATCAGAATTTTCATTCGTTGCTATCCACGTATCTTGTCTAAGTTGTTAAAATGACAGAAAATCAACCTTCAGTCGAAGAAGTAAAGCAATTACGAGCCTCAACTAAAGGCAGCATTACGCGAATCCGGAATTTAACTGCATAAATTGCTTCAGAAATTTGGTAGATAATGATCCAAACATTCCAGCGATTGAAAAGTTCAACCATTTGCTGACATGTTTGAGCGGTGAAGCGTTGTCCACAGTAAGGGCGTTCCAAGTAACAAACGAAAATTACGGCAAGGCTCTTCAACGTCTAAAGGATCGCTACGACAACAACACCTTAATATTTTTGGAAAATATATCGGCCTTATTTGAGGTTCCCAAGGTGACTAAACCCGCTCCCGCACAGCTACGACATATTGCTGACACCGTCTCTGCTCTGTACAGCTCACTGCAATTTCTTAGATCATTTGAGCAGATATGCGATGCATTAATCATACATGTTGCCTTGAGTAAAGTTGACTCAGAAACAAAAAGCAAGCTGGACGAACACATTGACTACATGACATTGCCTAAGTGGGTGGACTGCTGGGCAATGCTTGACAAACGTTGTCAACAGTTGAACGCATGCTCTAAAGGCATCCAAGGCGCAACAGCGACTTTGTCAACTCCCAACCAATACTCCCAACCATACAAGAATCTATCACTCGCTTTTAACCAAGAGCATCTCCTCAAAGGAGGTCGTGTGCTCGTTTTGCTCCAAATCGGGCACGGTATTTCAACATGCCAAAGCTTCATAGTTTTGTCCGTCGTAGAACATTCGCACCACGTCAAACAGTTAACAGCGTCATTGCGTAAGTCGTGAATTAAGCTAAATTGTACGACTCGACAACATTGGCATTGTCTACTATCGTGTTGAAATAAATAAAGAACGAAAATCGTCGAAAACTATAGAGTACTGCCAAGTTTTTCCGTTTTAATACACTAGTCGAGTGGAAATTTTAGGCAATGACGTGAAAATTTCGATTACGATTCGACTCTCGAAAAATGACTTGCATTCGACACGATTCGCGCAATGAGGGTGTAAAGCTGGGATCACACGATTTGTACATTTGGCTAAAAATTTGTCAAATTCATAGACAAATCATGTGAACGCTAAATTACATTTGTCATTTATGAGAAAAGCCAAATATTTGCCTTCTTGTGGCAAATGAAAAAACAACCCTGGTGGCCAAATCGTGTGAACGCAATGCTGCTACATAAGCCAAATAAAAATTACGCAAATGACCAAATATCTGATTTGCCACTTGATGACAAATGCCAGTGACAAATATACAAATATTGTTGAGCGGTATTGCCATTTCGTGCTTGTGAACCCTTGTATTTTCCAATTTTGGTAAAATTTTAATATTTAATTTAATATTCGTATCCGAAAACTACCGAAAAATATCACGTTATTTGAAAACAACAATTTTAAAATATTTGCTCAAACTGAACATTTGAAAACGTATTATACGTATTCGACAGTA
>NW_023458556.1:83169579-83171679 GCF_013731165.1 Rhagoletis pomonella
AATGATAATATGAGTACTCATATGATACTCAGCTGTCTTGTAGGGATACTGTATACTTAATCAATATTTAAGTATGTAGTTGTAGCATATGACGTATTGTAGCGTACTAGTAATAAGCACAAAATAAAAAGAAACAACGACTAGAAGTCAGTCAGCAAATAAACGCGTGCATATTCACTTCGCTTGAAAGAACCTTTTTCCTAACAGTTCTGGCTACGAGGATCGGTTTCTGAATTATACGACAGCTCTTTTTAAAATTGCGTTTCGCAAAATGCCTGACTCACAGAATAATAGAAATACTGCTGGCAATACAATGTCCGCATTTACATTCGACGCATTTGATCGGAAAACCACAACATGGAGCCGATGGGTTAAACGGTTTGAAACCGCGTTGGAAATTTACAATGCTGATTTAACGAAACGAAGACCTTTACTTCTTCATTTTATGGGAGCTTCTACGTACGATATACTTTGTGAAAAAGTACTACCTAAAGCCCCGGAAGATATGCCGTACACGGAAATTGTTGCTGTGTTGGAATATTATTTCAATCCTAAAGGCAATGAAATATTGGAAAGCTACCGTTTTCACCTTCGAAAACAAAAGGAAGACGAATCATGTACTGATTACTTGGTGGCATTACGAAGATTGTCTGCGGGATGTGGATTTGGTGCGTTTTTAGACACCGCTTTCCGTAATCAATTCGTTTTTGGCTTACGCAGCCAGAAAATCCAAAGTCGCTTGCTCGAAAAGAATCCTTAACATTGGCTGATGCAATAAATTTAGCAAAGGCACACGAAACTGCAGAGAAAGAAGGAGGCGAATTACATAAAAACAACGGAGGTGGGGAAACAGTTAATAAAATCCAGTACAGAAAGAGCAAACACAAAAAACCTCAAAGCGATACAAAAAAAGAAACCTCTACTATTTCAAAGAAAAATTGTTATCGATGTGGTAACGCTGACCATATGGCCGATAAATGTCAATACAAAGAAGTGACTTGTCACTTTTGCAAAAAGAAGGGCCATTTACAGAAGATGTGTTTACAACGTAAAAAGAAATCATTAAATATGATAAGTGCGGACGTCAAAGCAAAACAGGAATGCACGGTGGAAGATTTGTTTCAATTGGACCTTCCCAAAGCAAAAGGTTCACGTGATAAAGTGTTTTGCAAACTTAATGCGAACAACAAAAATATTGAGTTGGAAATCGACACGGGATCACCTGTAAAACTCATAAACGTAGATGACGCCAAGAAATACTTCCCAAAAGAACGTGTAAAAACTACGGACACCGAGTTATACAGTTACTGCAAAACAAAGCTAGATTGCCTTGGTTACATTTGGGTCAGCGTGAATGATAGCAAAGCAGAAAATGCAAAAATTTACAGTGCGATCCGATCGCAAGCCTTTGTGGGGCCGTGAGTGGCTACGTACTATAAAACTCGGTTGGTACTCTATACTACAAAAAACCTCGAGTGTGAATGCAATTTACGCAAACGTTGACGTCAGCAGCAAGCTGAACGAAATTTTGCAGAAATTTCCACAATTGTTTTCAGAAGGAACTGGCAAAATCGTTGGTCATCAAGCTAAACTTTACCTCAAAAACAACGTACCACCGAAGTTCGTGAAAGCAAGCCGTGTACCTTTCCCTTTACTGAAGGCAGTGGAAGACGAAATCGCAGGGCAGGTGCAGGAAGGCATACTTGTGAAGGTGGATACATCGGAGTGGGCTACGCCAATTGTTGCGGTCCCAAAGCGCGGAGGGGCCGTAAGAATTTGTGGTGACTACAAAGTCACACTGAAACCTGCCTTAGTGGTCGACGAACATCTGCTTCCCACTATTGACGAACTTTTTAGTGCCATGGCGGACGGCGAAAAGTTTTCTAAAATTGATATGTCTAATGCATACCTACAACCCGAAGTGCATCCCGACGATCAACACTTACTTACCCTTAGTACACACAAAGGGCTGTACAAACCAACCCGTTTGATGTTCGGAGTACCGTGCGCACCAAGTAAGTGGCAACGATTTATGGAATTAACCCTCAGCGACCTGCCGGGTGTAACTGTATTTCTAGACGACATAAAAATCACAGCGAT
>NW_023458556.1:83171779-83172982 GCF_013731165.1 Rhagoletis pomonella
AATACAAATAAACTATTTTACATATACTCCACGTGTAAAGTCATGAGTGAGCCGAACATTTGATGAGTTTATGGTGAAGATAATGTAAATAACGGTAGCGCCCGCAGTGCTCTTAAAAAATATAACTCCTCCGAGCGAGAGAGTATTTTGATGTATTTACGAGTTCTATTTTTTTTAAATCTACAAGTGTGTAATCACATTATTTTTATAAATAGAACACAAGAAAATATTTTACCCTTATTTTGGTCCCTCTGAGTTTAGTTTTTGAATTCACCCGCGATGCAAATTTACATTGTTACATCTTATTAGGTGCGTTCGTTTAAAATCTCCAGCAGAAACCAACCAACTGCCCAATTCCGGCGAAATGTCATCTGTTCTCTCACAAGAGAGAAATATCCAAAATAGTACGCGAACAGAAAATTTGCAGAAACTTGCAAGTTAGACGAACAGCTGATATAATTTTTGTTTACATACAAATGTGTAAAATTTAAAACGTACGAAAAGTCGTCGCAAAGTGTTATACTGACACAGTTTATTGATTAAACAAATAACTACTTATTTCTTACAAGTTTAATTAGTCGCATTTTGTAATTTTTATCTTCCAAACCATCAAATTCAATTTTGTGATTTGCGTAAATGCCAACCAGCTGTTTTTAATCAGCTGTTTCCCTGTTGGCAAATTGCTGTTGGCAAAAATTTTTCCAACAGAAACTAACAGCTTCCCCTCAAAATGAAATGTCACTTTGCTCTCTCAATTTCCGCTACTTTGCAAGTTTTTTGCGTACGCGAACGCAAAAACCTGTAAGTTTTGGTTAAACTTGAACAATTAACAGCTACGCGAACGCACCTATTTTCACATTTAATTTTTTTACGAGCTTTGGGAATATTTAGAAATGTATCAGCAGGAGTCCACCGAAACCAGTAAATTTTTGAAAGGGGCCTACGAGAAAAAAAGTTTGGAAACCTCTGGTCTGGACGAATCTTTCAGCTTGCCCATTAGTAGCAGGATGGTAAGGAGCGCCTTGCTTGTGTACAATTCCATTTGACTTTAGGAAAGATAGAAATTTTTCGGAGTTGAATTGTGTTCCATGGCCGCTGACCATGACACGGGGTATGCCATATGTTTAAAAAATTTCTCTGCATTCTTATATTGTAGTTTCCGTGGTCATGTTGTTCACTGCTTTTACGACCGGCCATTTGCTT
>NW_023458556.1:83173082-83174307 GCF_013731165.1 Rhagoletis pomonella
CTGCCGGGTGTAACTGTATTTCTAGACGACATAAAAATCACAGCGATCAATGATGAAACACATCTACAACGCATTGAAGATGTTTTACGCAGGTTAAATGAGCACAATATGCGCATCAATCTGAAGAAGTCAGACTTCTTGCGAGACCGAATGGAATATTGCGGCTACGAAATCGATAAAACCGGCATTCGCAAGTTACGTAACAAAGTTCTTGCGATACAGAATATGAAACCACCGACTACAAAGGATGAATTACGTGCAGTTTTAGGTCTGATAAACTATTACGGGCGGTTCGTTCAAAATTTAGGCGATATTGTTTACCCACTGAATATGCTGTTACGTCAAAACGTGCCATTTAAATTTACTGCCAGATGCGTTGAAGCCTTCGAAAAAATAAAAACTTTGATACAGTCGGATACTATCCTAACACATTACAACCCAAAGCTACCCTTGGTATTGGCAGTGGATGCAAGCCCTACCGGGGTTGGTGCAATTCTAAGCCACACGTTCGCAGATGGCAGCGAAAGGTCAATACAATTTTCTTCGCAAACGTTAAATGCAGTACAGCAAAAGTATAGTCAAGTAGACAGAGAGGCATATGCTGTAATTTTCGGCGTAAAGAGGTTTTTTCAATAATTTTTTGGTACAAAATTCACGTTAGTGACTGACAACAAGGCGATTGCCCAAATTTTCTCACCACAAAAAGGCTTACCGACGTTATCAGCTACGCGTATGCAGCACTACGCAATATACTTAGAAGCTTTTAATTATGACGTACGAGTTAAGAAAAGCCAAGAGAACGCGAATGCTGATGTATTGTTGCGATTGCCTTCTTCAGACACGTACCCAGCTATTGAAGAAGTTGACGTGGTCGAGATGGAGTTCATCCAGAATTTACCAGTGAAAATCGATTGTTTGTCCGAAGCCTCAAGCAAGGATACGGAGGTTGCTAATTTACTCGGATGTTTGAAATACGGAAGATTTTGCGAACCAAAAGACAGATTCAGTATACCAAAAGCTGAATTCACCTTACAAAAAGGATGTCTGCTTCATGGCATTCGTGTCTACATACCTAAAAAGCTACGCGACAGGGTTTTGGAGGAAGAACACTTTGGTATGGCGAAAATGAAAATGCTTGCACGCGCCTATTGCTGAGGGCAACATATCGACGATGACATAGAAAAGCTAATTTCAGACTGCGCAGCCTGCCAAAGTACGAGACCTA
>NW_023458556.1:83174407-83175863 GCF_013731165.1 Rhagoletis pomonella
CGAATAGACATAACCTATGCTAATACATACATACATATGTGCATATAACTTAAATTAAAACAAAATGAAAGCAAAAAATTTATTTAAACTAAAACTTAACATGGAATTCATTTGGATCACTTAAAACATACATACATCCATCAGAATAAGTTTCCGTACAGTGTTTTTTTTTTGTTAATGTTTCCAATGTTTTGCATTATAAATTTTTTCGATAATTTTTAATAGAAAAATAGTTCATTCTGCATCAAAAAGCATATAAGTAAATGTTTCAAAGTTTTTACAAAATTTTGGAAAATTAGACAAATTTTCACCAAAATTTTCAGCTTTTAAACTAAATTTTTTATAATTTTGTTTGAGTATGCAGTTTTGTAGTTCACTTAATTTCAGTACAATAAAGTGCAAGTTTTAAATGGCTATGATGTTGCTCATTTTCTCCATATAACGAGTGCCTGGTAGTTTTTTTGTATGGGAAAAAATGCCGAAGAGCGTCAGTAAAAAAATTCTCAAAAATCAACGGTAGCTCATTGCCACTTAAAATTTCTGCTTTGTTATTCTGAAATTGAGAGAACTACAAAACTGCATACTCAAAAAAATTCTAAAAAATGTTAAAAGCTGAAAACCATGAAACCATGAAACCATGGCATTGTAATTAACAAAAGAGCCTCCATCAGTTGACTGTTAAGTATATTTAGGTACAGATATTTAAAATAAAATGAAACCTGTAAATACGTATATACATTAATAAAAACTTACCTCATTTATATTTGCCATAATGTCAAAAATTTCTTTATTATTAATTATTAGTTTAATATTTATTACCCACAAAAGACCTACAGCACGATGCCGCTATTGCGCTTGACTAACAGCACTTCAGCAAAAAAAGGCTACGCTTGACATGTAATACTCTCAAATACTCGTTTATTTGAAGGTAAAAATGCGAAACAGAGAGCATAGGAAAGAAAATAAGAGATACTCCGTTACACCAATGGTAATGAGCAGGCATGGGCAGAGAGTTAGCAGGTGCTAAAAGAGCGTAAGCGTTGCCTGTACGTATACAAGCGAGAGCGCATCGATGACAACACGACAGCATGCAAAATGAATTAGGTACACTAACACATGCTCACTTTTAGCTCACGCTTGTTTGTGGTAGTGCCCACCTCTGGTAATGAGCATTCCATTCGCCAAATATTATACTCCCGCTCATTCGCATTCTCTTGCTGATATCGTTTGCAAACCTTGTACATGTTTTGAGAGTAAAGAGAACGACCGAAAAAGCAAATGCATTCTCGCAGCTGTATAGTATGTTGTCACCGCTCTCAGACCCTGCAAAAATCGCGACTACTCCATACATGCGTGTAAAGAGTACTCCATAAGGACCAAGGAGTACTCCAAAACTAACCACAATTCACATAAAAAATATGGTCCAATTAACATTGCGATGTCCTAGGGCAGGACC
>NW_023458556.1:83175873-83193024 GCF_013731165.1 Rhagoletis pomonella
AAAAATTAAAAATTACATGTTGGCTTTGACGGCATTCGAACCCGAGCATGCTGGGAGCTAAGAACTAACAGCGAGCATCTCTACACGTTCAGCTACAGCCAAACATGCAAATGTGCTTTCAAATGCTCAACTTCAATCACATTTCGTTAAAACACGAGCAGTGATCGGATAACAAACAATAAGCTGGTGCAGAGACACGAGTTGGTCCGCTACATCATGACAGAGGAACACTTTTGTAAGTACTCCAATTTACCATAAATAGACTACATGGTCCAACAATTTTTGCAGGGTTTACCCAGCTACGATTTGTTCAAATCTAAATTTGTCTTTGTTTATTGTCTTTGCTATTTATTTTTCTGTGATCGAATATTATTGGGCTGAACTGATTCTTGATGATAATCCTAACAAAATTGTCATTTAAACTCTCTATATCTCAGTCGTTTGTGTATCGATCGATTTTAAATTTTCATACAATAAACTACAAAGTATTCCAAAGAATTTAAGTTTAACACCACTTCTTAATACTCAGTACAAATAAAACTACAGGTTTTTAACTTTTTTATGAGAATTAAGAGAATGTTTGTTTTCAAATCTAAAAGTTGTGTTTTAAAGTTTGAAATCAATTTTTTGTAATTTATTTTTGTGCTATAGGCCGTATGTTAAATAAAATATTAAATGTTTTTCTGCCTTTTTTACTTTTAATGCTTAGCTTTGAAGAAACTTTATTTCCAAACTGCTTATAGGAGTGTTGCCACCTGATTTTATAATTACATTCGAATTGAATTAAGAGGATTAGATAATTGAAATATGTATTACAATACAAGTGTCAGACGAAAAAGATTTAACGAGGTTTTGGTTTAAAAATAATTTGAACAAGATTGCCATCTGTTTGAAAAGTCGAATTAAATTAAATTATATGAAATATTGAAATATTGTCGTCAAACAAAGAAGTATTAGGAAAAATTTAATTTCAGCATTTATAACATTAAAGAGGGTTTCCACCTGTGTAAAAAGTTAAATTTAAATTATTTAGCAAGTCAAATGAATTATTAAAGTTTGGGTATAAATTGACATTCCATAAAAATGTTTTTTTTCTTAGTTTTATTTAAGAGGGTTGCATATGTTTTAGAAATTTAATTCAACTTGAACTAAGGGAATTAGATATACAATTTAAATATATATCGCAAATGGGTGTCAGTCGAAAAAAGGTTTAACGAGGTTTGGTTATAAAATATTTTGAATAGGTTTGCCACCTGTTTTAAATTAGAATTTAATTAAAGTATGCAAAATTTAAATTAAATATTAAAACATGACATGAAACAAAGGTGGTAAGATATCCTCAGTTTGAATATTAATAATAATAAGGGTTGCCACCTGTTTAAAAATGTAAACTCAAATTTTTTAATAAGTTAAAGCAATTATTAAAAATATGGGTATCAAATGGAATGGGTTTAAAAAGGCTTTATTTCTAAACTGTATTTAGGATCGTTGTCACGTATTTAAAAAATAAAGTTTAACTCAATTCATCAGGCACATGAAATATGTAGGTATCTCAATATCAGACGCACGAGATTTGTTTATTTTTTAACTATATTTAGAAGGGTTTCCAGCTGTTTCAGAGGTCTTTGCTAACTCATGCACAAATCCGAAGACTGAGATAACACGAGCACGAACACGAAGGAGAATGCTAATACGGGGACCTAGGTTAATAAAAAGTAATACAAATTTCTGCAGTATGAAAGGAAATAAAAATGAATTGTATTAGTGATACACGTCATGGCATACATCAATTTATAAGCATATGGTACATATGACTGAAATCAATGTGAATCTGCTTCTCTATTGCTAATTATTATTAATTTGCAATTCACATTGATTTATTAAATTCAATTCAGTACAATCAAAACTAATATTTCAAATACAGTTTTTAACTTCAATATGATCTTAATAATATCACGTATTCTACGTTTAAGTTGAGCGGCTGTGTCTCCGGCACAGCCTGCAGGTCAAGACGAAGGCGCTGGACTGATCCTTTTATTTAACATACGGCCTATAGCTCAAAAATAAATAATTAAATTATATTAAACGGCCAATAACAAAAACAATCATAATTTTTTTTGTTTTAAAACAGTATTGTAGATGACTATCTAAGGAAGTTTTTGCGAAAGTTTTAGATTTAAACATCAAGTAGTTGCAAGGTATAACAATATTATTATGACGCGCACGGTTAGCAGATTTGCGCGCTGCGCTCTAAAAGGCTTTATAAAGTAAAAAAGTCTCTTTTTTATGAGTGATTTATATGTTAAACGACTTGATCTTTCGATTGAGATAACTAAAAACAATATTAAAAATGACCATAATTAAGAAAAATTACAAATAAATTTTCGTTCAGAATTTTCACCATGAAAAAGGGAAAATTTTCGAAAACGCATAGTACCATCGTATAGCCCGTACAAAAATCTATAGAAATCATAGTTTTCGAGATATTTTTCCCATTTTCTGTCTGCCTCCCAGCTAGTCGAAAAGGAGCTTGTTTTGCACCGCTCAGTGCGCTGGGTCATTTGACGTGAACTGCCCCATTTATATAAACATATTTGAAAAGAAACCAAAAAAATTTAAAAAGTAGTAGTTATATAAAAAGAGGTATCTACATATGTATTGCTTAATTTTGGGACTTCTCAGTTCGATATTTGCGTGGTGGTCGCACGAGGGAAACAGAACATGGATAAGTATTCAAAATTCATTATTTGTATTTAAATGATAAATAACAAATTCCTTTATGTAATAAGGGAGCACTATCATATTAAAACGACCAATAACCATTAGAAGGTGCCAAGGCCGTATTGTAGCGAACTTGAAAAAAGGCAAAATGAGCTTTGAAAAAATGCAAAAAAAGGCATTATTTTTTTAATTTTGTTCTTGGGAAATAATCCCATGGTTTTCAGGATTTGTAATTTGCACTGATGGCAATAATAGAAATTCCTTTTCTTGACCAGTATTGGCTAAATTTCTTTTTTTATTCAGTAATTAATAGTTTTCTTTTGTGAATGTCTAGCTCATTCAGAGTGTCCAGATTGTTTAAACAAAAAGCGCAATTTAAGAAAAAAAATCGCCAATTTTTTTTTAAATAAAATTCATGAAATCGATTTAACAAATCTTTTATTTTAAAAATGAAATCTTGTTATAATATAGTTTTTTAAAACCAAAAACTAATATAATACCTTCAGAGGGTAATAATAAATAACACAAATCACTTATATAATAGTGATGTACAAACAATTTTCTTTAAAAATACGCATACTTTTTAAAAATATTTATTTCAACACATTTTGCAACCGGACTGCACAATTAATAAATTTATTATAACTCATATTAATTGATTAATCGCACAATCCGCTTTTAGTTAAGAACTCGCTAAAAATTAAATAAAAACCTATAATAAGGCGAAATCAGCTACTTCCACAATTTCTTCAAAATCACCTATAGTGTCTGAATGATTTACATTTCTGTTGTTGTCATATATTGAGCTATTCAACCTTGATAACATACTGTTTGATATTGGAAACTTTTTGCAGCAAAAACTATTAGCCTTCATATAACACTTTATTCGAACTATTGAATTAAGGCTTTCCAACCTCATCCTATTTCGAATCTTAGTTTTTGTTGAATTCTTCACGGAAAAAACGCGCAGCAAAGCATGTGAGTGCGGCAAGTATAATAATATGAATTTACTTATATTTCCAAACATTTTATTGCCTGTTGCGGTTTTCACTCCGTAAGCAATTATCCAAAATTTTTCAGTTATTCTGAGAAAAGTTATTACATGGGAAAGTTAAAAGATTTAAATATTCAGTTTCCGCTGCTTTTCTTTCCTTCAAAGTCAAATAGTGAATTGCCAAGTCCCTGAAACTCGCCCTCTTGTGATTCACACACTTTACTGGTGACAAAATCAAAGCTTTTTAAATGTATTCAATTGACTAGGTAATAATTTCAAAAGTTCTTCGATTATGGTGATTAAACATTTTTGACAGTCTTTTAATATGCTTCTTATCGCCTACAATCGCCAATGGCGAATTCCTAAATTTTTACGCGCCAATATCAAAAAAAAAATCGCCAAAATGGCGCGAAATCGCCAAATCTGAACACTCTGAGCTCATTATACATATAACACCGTGCGATAGTAAATTTTACACACAAAAATCAATATATTCCCGAAACCATGGGCCAAATATAGTAAAATTGCGTTTTGAGTTGACGTCAGTAATTAAAAAATTATTTAAAAAATTCAGTGAAATGTCCTTAGAGAAGAAGTATGGGTTCCAGATTAAAGAGAAAATTCTGTAGAATTTAAGCGGATTCAACTGTTTGGTGCATAACGACTGGTAAGTATTGGAAATGTTGTTTTAAAATTGTATCCCTGAAATTTCGCAATATTTGTTTTTGAAAAAATTATATGTTAAGGACTTACATAAAGTCGATGACATCCTCGAATTTGGTCGGATTAACTTTGTCAGCTTAAATAATTAGCTATTCGTCCTTGTGAATCCAAAAAATTTTAATTTTTTTTAATTCTAAACATTGTTTATTCAAGGCCGGGTTGAAGTAAAACAATCTGTTTTTGTTGTTTTTAATTCGTCTATATTTCGACTTCAGTCTGAAGTCATCATCAGGACTGCAATAAATATCTTAATTACAAAAATTGCATAAAAAACTATCAACATACTATATACATATAAGCACAACTTACACATTCGGCTGCGCCTGGTAGACTAATGTGTGCAAAAAACAAAAGATTTAACAAAACAAACAACGAGACGAAATGGACATAAAAATATAAACAAATGAAAGAACAGTAATTGTAAACAAAAAATCATACAAACAACAACAATTCTAAAGAAATTTCCTCTTTCATTTCACAAGTCTAATTACAAAGTCCTTTAAAATAAATCCTGATGTCAGAGAGAAAAAATAAAAATGCTACTTTAAATAATAAAGTAGGTTTCAAACCCATTTATTTATTATTTATTTTATGGTGGGAGAGCTTCTCAAACAATATAGAAGAAATTTTTTCGATTTAAGTTGTTGAAGAGTAATGAACATCTAAATCCCGGGACTAATCCCGGCATCCCGGGATTGTGAGAACGATATCCCGAAAATCTCGGGATCGTAAAAGACGGAAAAATTAGCATCCCTAGTACCTACAGTGGTCAAAAAATTATAGCCAAACCACTTGTTGCCAAGTTTTAACGTATTGGTTTTGTTGTTATTTAATTTTGGTTATTTGTTTTTATAAAATATAGTTCATTCTTTAACAAACCCCGTGTAAATCCAAGTTTCCCACTTTGTGCAATATTACAAAAAAAAACCAACCGTAATTTTTAACATTTCGAAACTACTAGAATTCATTGGGCTACAAAACTGCATACTCAGAATCTAATTAAAAACTCGAAATTTTTACGAAGACGACTTTTTTTAAATTGCATAAATTTTTAAGGCAGAGTCACTCGATTGGTACATTTGTACAGATTTGTGCATTTTTATATTAGGAAATTG
Source organism: Rhagoletis pomonella (assembly GCF_013731165.1). NCBI lineage: Eukaryota > Metazoa > Arthropoda > Insecta > Diptera > Tephritidae > Rhagoletis > Rhagoletis pomonella. The sequence continues at coordinate 83,181,427 of NW_023458556.1, forward strand.
GTACAAAATAAAAATATTGGGACCAGTGTTGCCGAAAGCTTTCGCAATTTCGGTTAAAAAACCTCAAATTTTTATTTATTGTACTTTTTTTAACAATAAAAAAAAAACAAGCAAAACTACAATAAATATAACCACGCGTTAAAAAACCAAAGGAAACCCACTTTGCATATGGGTTAATACAAGTAATTATTAAGCAAAAACAAAATCGACTTTAATTCTCATATAAAAGTTTAAGATAACCGTCAATTTCTTCATGATCCAACGATCGCATCTAAACCGAATTGGTATGGGACCACCTCTGAGGTACCTCCTTTCCATTAAAAAATTATATAAATCGCTTAACGTGGTCCAAAGTTATGCGATAACATAAAAAAAAAAATTAATTATATCCCGACGAATTGCTAACCTCCTCCTGTTTTTTGAAGTCGGTTAAATCGTTAATTTGTAATTGTTAACAACAATTTAAAATTACAATTTAAAACACAACTGCTTTTAAATTGTTTAATTCCACTTGCTTAAGGTTTCTTAAAAGATTTTGATCCAGTTTCAAAGTGTAACGGGAGCATTTGTTAACTGGTAGATTATCTTGATTGAAAAAATTGTCTTCCTATTTTTCTTTCTCTTTCAAAATGAGTGTCAGCAGTGAAAATTTACGATTTGCTTGTAGAACAAAACTAGATAAATGCATGGTTTTATTCTGGATTACGTTTTCCTTTAACAAATTTTATTCGTACATATGTACCATTGCGGAATTATACCAGGTTAAGTAACTAGAGTGAGAAGAAAGATTTTGACACTGCTTTATTTGAAAAATTGCCTTTAAAATTTGACTATGAGCCGAATGTCAGAAAATAAAGCGAGAAAGCTGTTTTATTACTTCACCTGTTAATTGCGACATGCATATGTACTAAAATAAAAATCGTCATTTATGGGGGACAAATCGTCAAAACGTCATTGAGCTAAAAAAAACGTCAAAATGACGACAAAATCGTCAATTCGGCAACGCTGATTGGGAAATTTTTTTTTTGTAGTCAAAAGATTGGTACAATCTTCTATTGAAAAATTTCAACTAATTATTTTTCCTGATTGGGATAAAGAAAAATATTTGGGTATTCACGCAATTGGGATACGATTTACACCAAATTTCGACAAATACCCAATAGTGTGACACTGCCTTTAAACTTAATTTATACGGATGTTATTAAAGAATGAACTATAAAAAACTAACCAAAATTATATAAAAACAAAAATAATATTTTAAAACTTGTCAAAATTGGTGCGGCTATAATTTTTTCGACTGCTGTACATAAGTTGACTATGATTACTCGGCCGTGCAATCATGGTAGCACAATGCCACAAATATTTGACTTACAAAAAAAAAAATACGGGCAGGAATTGAAAAATTTCAACCCTGTCTGCGTGAAATGTTTTATTTTTATCAGTACTTTTCTTTTAATCAATCTATGTTGAAAAAAAAGTTAAAATAAAAAAATGTTTTGTCAGGACCCCCCGAAAAAAAAAATCCTTGCTACGGCTCCGGAAGGTGCAATATGTAACCAATAGCTCGATGTCGTACTACCTGGAGCATAATATGCTATTGGAACTAGTAATCTAACTAGTACGAAAGCGACAATTGTAACCGACCCCGCTGCAGGGCATGTACAGTCATTTATTGGCTAGTGTGTATGTATGTAAGTATAACTAATTTATCATTTAGTGTTTGCATATAATCGAATTGTCTGCGATAAAACCATCAAATCAATATTACTACTTTGAGAATTCAATTCACCCACATGCACACATAGTAAAAACCGAATGTTATGCACCTTAGTCTGCTATTAATTTATTTTTGATGTCAATGTATCAACAAAAATCAGTGATTATTGGTTTCGTCGTCCCTACAATTACTAAACAAATGTATAAAACACACACACATATGCAAATATATTTGGAGTTGGCCTACTGTTATCATATCAAAGAGTAAATTAAAAACGAATTACTAGTAAACATACGCCAAATTTGTCGAATAATAAATGTGGGAATGACAATCAATATGACAGTTTGATTTCTCGATTGCTTTATTATAAGCATAGGAATCAGATACTTCTGGAAATATATGGATTTACTATGGAGCATGTGACGATTTAATGTAACTCCATGTATTAATTGGTTTTTTCACACTACAGTTAATATGTCTTATGTACATACGTACGTATGTATGTATGTATGTCGTTTGAAAAATTTTATATATTCACAGCATATATAGATTGAGGAGTTACATATCGAGGACTTATACTCAATACCCTCTATCTGATATAAAAATCCACCTAAGACTTAACTGTCATCGGTGATATTAATGCTGACCTTGTATAACGCCTGACAGGAGAATTTACTCTGATGGGTTCTTACATCACAAAGTAGTTTTTGTGAAAATTGCAGATAGAGAGTATTGAATATAAGCCCTCGTATATAAAAAATCATATCTAAACAATCAGAGGTATGGAAGTTATGCATACCTTATATAGCACCAATCTAAGTGATTTTCACTGCTGTGTGATCGGTATGTAAACCGGTAACACAATTTAATGGGTTTAGTATCCTACATAAATCGCAAAACTGGTATCTGAACAATCAGTTCTATAGGAGCTATAGGTTATAGTGACCCGATCTTTGTAATTTTCACTGTAAGTATTCTGTTGATAATGGGTGCAAGTATTGCAAAATCTCATGTTCCTAGCTGCAAAAAATTTGCATCGATAACTTAAAGTTGTGATGCACAATGGCTAGAGGCGTCGCCTGTGGGCATTCTTTCATATATGTATGTATGTGCCATTTTTACCGTTATATATTTTTTATCTACTCGATTATTCCATGGGGAATTCATGCTTTATTTAAATTTAAAAAATTTAATTACTACACCATTTTAATTAATTACTGTGTAGTCCAGTTTTGTTTTGTAGAAGTTTCGTTAGTATACACTTCAGTTTTTACACATTGAATATATCTGCATATTTATTTATTTACGCGTATCTATTTACATTTATTTATGTACAAGTCTACAAAATCTTATTACTTATAAAGCGATTTTTAATCTTCGTTGCTTAACACACATTTTTTCAATTACTTCTTGTGTTGTAATCGGCACATCCTTATGTACCGCTAACATCGTTAAACCATTCAACCGCTCCTTAATGGAAAAAAGAAGGGACAAATAAAATAGCATATTCAACAATTGAGTAGTCCACTTGCAAAGTGCGCTATGTAAATTTTTTTCGATTTTTAGTTTTTGGTGGGTTTCATGTCCACTAACAGCAGAGTGAAAAATTTTTCTATATTCTGTACGAAATAATAGTACGATTCATAAAACGTAGCAAAGTGGCCTTGGAGATCAAGAAAATTGTTTACAATTATATTTCCATGCAGGCTTAACTGATATACTTTTTCTTGGAGCATTCGAAGACAATAAAAAACATGTGTTTCGCGACTTTGACTTTGCAATGATTGTCAGCTCAAATAATACGGCAATGTAGCAATTTTGTCGCAAGTATTTTTCCATACAAAAATAATCAGCAAGGTGCCAAATTTTGCAACAAATGCGACATTTGCAACAACTTTGCGACGTTTCATGAATCCCACTAATAGTAGTGTGACATTTTGACCAGTTTTAACTATTATTCTTTACATTGAATAATTTTTATTAATTTTATATAATGGGCCTTATTTTAATTTTTAAGTGATTTTAATTTTCACTTTTCGAATCTATGAGTAATATATGATTGTTTGCTATATACTGGCTAAATTTCTATAATTTATGATTGTGCCAAACATGGATAACTAGATATCGATGGCTGAGTGGAAGATCGACCTATCTCGGCAGCCAGTTCGAAAACGCTCTATCTCAAAAAACTTTTCAAGAACGCCCTATTTCAGAGCGCTGTCAAAGTGTGTATTTTTTATAACATTCTCCAGTAGAGCCACTGTGACGAAAACATGTATGAGCATTTATAGGGAAATTTATGGAGAAACTTTTGATTAAACACAACGAGCAAAAGTTGCAATATTCTTCATATCTATTTTATATTTCACTGTTTATATGGCCAGAAAAATTGCGTTTAGTTACAAATACTGTTTTATAGTAATATTAAAAAATGCGGGAAGAAGAAATCCACTGAATTCAATGTGATGCATTTTCCACACATCTAGTGGTAGCTCGCCACTTCGCGTGTCAGCTGTTTATCTGCCCAGGGATTGGCAGTGCTGCCAAGTACGAAAACGAGTCCTGGGCGCGCTCTCAGAAAAAATGAGAGAGTTTCATATCTAGTTATCCATGGTGCCAAAACTGAATGAATTGTGCCAAAAAGGCCCTTGAGAATGAAATCGCCAAAAATGGCACTATAGTGTCTACTTTTCCAAGACTGTATTACATGATACGAGACTCAGCATCCAGCCAATCAGAGCATCCCATGATTTCGTGCTCTAATTTGGCAGCACTAACACACCATGGGGAGTTAAGCAAAATGTTGAGATTCCAGTCGCTACGCGAATAATAAAATTATAGTTTAAAACACTAAAACCTCCCTATAATTGCCATTCGTACTGTCATCAGGTATGTAACTTAAGAATAGAAATCGCTGCATCTTTTAGGCGCATCAATATTACATAGTTACATCCCGAGCTAATAAAAGGAAGGTAAAATAATAAAAAAGGCAAGACTGCGTTTATTATGTAAAAAAAAGTTTTTAATCGCGACCTAAGAATTTTATAACGCTGAAACATAGAGAAAATATTTAAATTTTATAAATTTTGCGTCTTTCGCGTAACCAAAACTGACACCATAAATTCATCAATAAATGCCCGTACTTGGTACTATTTTTTCCCAAATTCACACTGGCAGTTTATTATACTAAAATTTAATAGGCCATAAAAAGTGTGAAATTTTTTTGAATTTTCATAGTTTTTGTACAAAGTTTGAAATTTGAACATGCTTGTTTTTATTAGGTAATGGGCAATACTTTTATAAAAAAACGTGTTAAAATGTCACGTCGCTATCTACTTTTTCACCACTGTGTGCTCTGGTTAAATTAATGAGCTTGCACCTAGTATTTTCAGACCGTCTGAATTCGGATTTTTATGGACGGGAGAGAGAAGGAGTTTTAGCGCATCAATCTCAAACAGGGAAACTTACGGTATTATATCGGTCTGATATTTTATTGCTACCAGAACCAATGTGTACACATAGCTCGAAACCAGTTTTATCACCTGAAAAGCCCAGTGTGTTTCACAAAAGGTCTGAAAAGACTAGTATGTATAGGCTCAATATTCAAATCCATAATCCATCAACCGATAATTTTATATATTTATTAAAGATAATTTGTCATCCGTCTGAAATAAAAAAAATTTAAATCAGAAGGATAAAATACTATTGTGTTATTAATTCAAAAGTAAATAATTGTAGATCAATGACGAAGGGGGCGGATCTATCCCCCCAATTGCGCCCCCCCCCCCCTGGCTACGCCACTGCTTATAACTGTTATCTTAATTATATCCAACGAATTCAAAAAAATATATTCGAACAAAAGTTTGTTCTGAAATTTTTATAATTTTGCAATTCTTGAATGACAATATTTCGCAAAAAAAAGGCTGATCCGATTTTAGTGAAAATGGATTTTGGTTACGTAGGTGATAACGAACAAAGTTGCATTTTCAATTTTTGTCGTACGTTTTAGTGAACTTTTAACTAATTCAGGAACAGTGTGCCGATTTAGCATCGTCTATTTATCAATAAATGTTTAAAAAAGTACATCAAAAATTTGGCTTTAAATATGCATATCTGTGCCTTAACTTTTTAATATTAAAAAAATCTGCATATTTATATTTGCTAAGGTATTATGGAATGGAAAAGAGTTCTTTGTTCCAGCATTTATTTTAATACATACATACAATAATAAGTAAAATGAGAAATTTTAACTGCCGCACTCAGAGTCGTTTAATGATTACTTAAGGTGTTCCCATGGTACAATAATTACAGGTATTCAGCCCTATTCTGCATTTCGATTACGTTCCCGAATTCCGCTCCGCTGGAATCGAACTTAGGTATTCTGCGTTACGATCGAAACGAAAGAAGAAGAGGAAGACAGAAAACATCTTTCGAAATTAGCTGTTTGCCTAGGAATGTGTGAAATCGAAACAAAACAAAGAAATATTTGCCACCAAACTATAGCAGCATATGAAGTTAAAGTTTGTAAATATTTTAAAATAACTAAATATACCTAGCATCACTGTAATTTAAAAATAAAATTTAAGTGGATACATAATTATAAGAATGAAATCCATAGCCGCGGCGTTATTGCTTGAAGAGAAGAACGAGTCCCAGATTGCTGATGCGGAAGTTGAAAGGCGGAGATTTAGGGACATGTTTGAACTTTTTCAGATGAGTGAAGAGTCATAAGGAATTCATCTTGAACTGTATTACTCATCGCTTAAAGTCAGTGAAATTATAAACGTTGTTTGAGCAGTCCACCACATTTGCATTTACTACAGAGTGGAAGATTTGAACGCAAATTAATCCCATTATGAAAGCCGTCAGGAGGAGGGGAAGAACAAAGCTTATCTTTCCATAGCAAATCGAATTCGAGACAACATACGCACCTCTTTTTAAAAAGTTAGTAAAAACGAGTGCAATTACCGCTCGTGAAAACACAGAAATCTAGAAAATTCATTTATGATGACTTACAATCATGCACAGTATATTTCACTTAAATTTTTTATAAAATTTTATTATTTAAACCCACGAAAATAACAATTGAAACGTTCTCCGTCAACAAATTTGCAACTTAGAAAAACGGAACTACGATCGAAATGTAGAATAGGTATAATCGTAAATTTCGAAGATTGAACGAAAGGAAACGGAACGCAGAATACCAAAGTTCCCAAACGGAGAAAATTTCTATTCGAGTCGAAATGCAGAATAGGGCTGATTGTCTTCCCAGAGAGCGCATATTCCGATCTGCCTTATTTGAAAAACGTCATTGTTGCCCACACTAAAAGGTTTACTGCTAGGGAAAAGGGATATTTCGATACCCCATATACCATATATGTACACGTATTTGTTTAAACAAACCTTCTTGCAGAGACTTTAGTAAATAAATTCAATATTTTTACGGCTCACTTCATTTCAAAAGTTCTTTCTTTTGTTTTGAAAAATTATAAAAATCTAATTGAGCGAAAACAAAAGGCAAAGCCAAATAAAAGTAAAAGTATCACATTGAACTGCGTCAAAATGAAAATAAGGGAGCACGAATTTCGATGTGAAGCAAAACTCTCTGGGATTATTGTACCATGAGGTGTTCCTCAGTAACGATTTGAAAAAATTCCCTCTCAGAGTCAGTTAATGATTCGTTAACGGTATTTAATGAACATTAAATATAAGTAAAGAAAAAACATGACTTAACTTTTTAACGAAAGATTTTGAAATTTTTTGTTTGTTTTTAATCATTTTCAATTTCACTAGCGTTGCTGTGAGAGTCGCAATGGCGTAGTGAGCAGAGCACTGGAGTGCCATTCGAGAGATCCAAGTTCAATCCTCGGGAACGGAGTACTTTTTTTTTCTTAAATTAACTTTTTTTTCTTTTAATTTTCAAGTTTTGTTGTTTAAAAGATAAATATTTTTTCATTTCATTTAATATTTAGAAACTTGTTTAATTAGTTTTTTTTTTCTTTTTTACCAAAATTTTAAGTTTTTATTGTATAATTTTTTTTTTTCGCTTAGGTTTTAGAGTACTTATTGCTTAAAGATAAAGAGAATAACGCTAAGACCTCCTCGTTAGCAGATCTTTCAATTAGTTATTCGAAATACAGAGAAGAGCTTTCAAGATAGATGCCGGAATAGAAAGACATTTGCCTTTCGAAAGACTGTGGGGAGATGAAGGACAGATGCCAGAATTGGCTTTTAGTTGTTTTGTTTGTCTGTTTGAAAAGAGTTTCCAAAGAATTAAATAAAAAAAAAAAAGTCGGTAACGTCGATAACTATGTTTAACCGGAGATTAGTGTTAACCAGATATTGAGTAAGCGGCCCTAAGTTTAACTAAATATGTATGCACCGATTTTTAAGTAAGATCTAAATACATACTATATGTATGTATGTATAAAAACGGATTAATAAAAATAGTCAAAGAGAGGTCTGATTATGCATACTTCGCATGACTTCGCACAACCATTTGTACCACTGCATCTGAAATATAAGGGCTCTGTCACACGGTCAGTAATTATCACGATATTTGGATCGCGATCCATATTGATGGATTGATGGATCGCGCACGAATGCTACATGTTCAATATTTATCGCGTCAGTATTTGCATAATTTTTGTGCTAAATGCTTATTATGACGCAAGCAAATATTTTTATTTTGTACGTATAATTTACAGATCTGTGTTCGTATGGAAAAGTAGCTTATGTCGAAAGGCTGGCTTTAGTATAAATCGGCATTCGCAGCATACGATTGCGAATTACTCACTGGCGGTGAGCCGTTGAGAACTTTTGGCAAATAAACGTGCAAGAAATAGCTCCGATACTAGCAAGTCAATATTCTTATTAAGTCTCATCAAAAAATTCTTTGTCGTTTAAAGAAGAAAGGGAATGCCGCATTATACTAAAGCCAGCCTTTCGACATAAGCTACTTTTCCATACGAACACAGAGATAATGCATTCCACAATTATTTTAAAATTTTCAATGTTAATAAAACTTTGTTTTGAAAGATTTTCAGCCCCGCTAGCGAAGGCAAAGCCGATGTTCGCATTATGAGAGTAAAAGATGTACTGACGAAATGTATGGATCGCGTTTTGAAAATGCTACATGTTCAATATTTATTGACGGTATTGCGATCCGCGATCCAGATTTCAAAATGTTTAGAAATTTTGCGATATGGATCACGATCCATCAATACTGCATGCTACACCGTCAATAAATATCGCGATACTTGGATCATGTCAATAAATAATGACCGTGTGACAGGGCCCTAACTTACGAAAATGTGAAGCAAAATCTAAACGCAACAGATCGCTAAGTTTTTACAAATTCTGCTAACTACTAGGTAATGGAGTGCATACAAAATTACAGTTGGAAATTTATGCGAAGCATGCATAGTCAGACCATTAGTTTTAATCTTTTAAGACTATGTTCAAACAGGCCAATTAGCTGAGGCAATTAAGCTTTAAATTGCGGAATTGAGTTTGGTGTTCACACGTACGTTAGCTGTGCAATTAGCGAGACGAAATCAGCTGCTGGATTACCTACAGTGATGGAAAAGTTGGTACAATCGTACCTTTATTTAGTTTGAAAGTGCATTCGGTACAAACCCACAATTTTAGGTACATTTGAAACGTAGCAAAATAACTTCTCAGGAAATCAGTTCTTACTTTTAGTGACATTTCAATGAATTTTCTGTTGCGGGCCAATACCTTCCCACCTTTGTGAAGGGACATACAAATGATACAAAAAGGTGGTCAAAGTGACGCAACTGTAGTTGATTTCGCCAGATAGACGGAAAATATTTATTTTTTAACGTCACATCGGAGAACTGGGAGGAAAGTGATTCACCTTTTCTACAACATAGTTTTGTCTCGCGCTGCTCGAAGAGATTCTTTTCATAGCCAAAATTTGTTTAATGTGAGTACAGAAGTTGATGTGGTATCGATGAGAATTGTTATCCTCCTATCTTCTTTATATAGAAATACAAATTTACATTTTAGGTACATCTATCTACTTTTAGGTAAAGCTTTCCGTAAATTGGGTACAATTTTATAATTAAATTTTCCATCCCTGATGGAATATCAGCTGTAAAAGAGGGACAAAAACAAACAGCTGATTGCTCTTTGTTCAATAAACATAACTCCAAGTCAAAATTAAACATACCTATAATTAATTGGCAATTAATAATTTGAATTTTTGTATGATAAATTGGGTAACAATTAAGGCTGAAATTGGTGAAAAGGTTCTTAATTGCCAATAAGGTGCCTGTTTGAACATAGTCTAAGGGAATATTTATTGACTGCTTTCAATTTAATGTACATATCGTCGTTTAAAGTACAAAACCGCGTATCAACAAAATGCAAAACCGCGTATCAGGAAAATGCAGAACCGCGTATGTGACGTTGTATAAATTATTTTCTAGACAGTAAAAACACTCATATTTCAAAATGGTTCTCTTTTTTATAGAGAAATCAAATTTCTAGCAAGTATATTTCAAGACGAATGGATAAGGATTGAGCCAACAGCTTGTTTGTGCAAATCCAATTTTTGGCAGGCAATGCGGTTTTGCAGAATGACGATACGCGGTTTTGTACTTTAAACGACGATATGTATGTACATATCTAGGCATTCTCTGTAAAGTATTCTTTGCTCGCTTCTTTGGATTCTGTTTATCCATGCGTTCTCCCTTCGTTCGAAGGTAATGCCTTCTTGAAGCGAGAGCACAGAGAAAAAAGCACCTATTAAAATAGAACAAAACTAATAAGATATCTCTATGGTTTTTGTTAGAGAAGATATTCTTCTTATTACCAGAGGAAAAATCTTTTTAATAAAAGCAAAAAGAAAACATTTATTTTTTATAGGGTTACTTCTTTAAATATCTTTAAAAGGAATTCTTATTGTTTTTTATCGCATTGACTTTATTAATAAGAGGCTCTGTTTGTTTTCATAAGACAAGCTTCTTGATTATATTAAAAAGGAATTCTTATTAATTTCACTGGACAATCCTCTTGAATTTATTGATAAGAAAATCTTTTATTTTTAAAGGAAATCTTCTTGATTTTTTAAGAAGAATTTCCTTTTATATTCATAAGAATATCTTATTAATTTTTCTTACGTTTCCATAAATAAAACTAAAAAGTTATATTTTTAAGATTTCATTTATTATATAAATTTTGATTTTGTTTTAATATATGTATGTTTAATACATGTATGTATGTGTGGCATTGATATACAAAATAAGCTTTGAAATAAATAGGCGCTAAAATAGTACCTACTACCAAAGAGTTGAGCATAAAAATCGTATGAAATATTGAGGAAAAATTATTTCAAAAGTATAATAAAATGCGAATATTATATTTTGTTATATTGGAAATAATATTTTGTTTTTACTTGAACTTAACGTATCTCAGCGTTTACTACATAAAAGTTAAACATTCTAAAAATAGAATTATTAGCAAAAACCAACAATACCAACAACCACATGATCAAGTGAATTGCAGCGAAATAGCTGCGCTTGATTGTGTTGGCATAACAAAAGTGGAAAAAAACAAAAGAAGCCTACTGAAAGAAGTCTGATGAGGAAATGTTTTGATTTCCGAAATAGCTATAGCTTCTACCATTTTTTCAAATTATTGTTGCTTTTCCACAATAAATTTTCTTTAAAAAACGGCCTCGATCTCAATAAAAATTGTTGAATATAATTGTTATAAAGGCCAAAAAATAACAAAAACAAATAACTTAAGGACGAGCACACCTAAAAGTTAAACATTCTAAAAATAGAATTATTAGCAAAAACCAACAATACCAACAACCACATGATCAAGTGAATTGCAGCGGAATAGCTGCGCTT
>NW_023458556.1:83193034-83201200 GCF_013731165.1 Rhagoletis pomonella
CCACAATAAATTTTCATTAAAAAACGGCCTCGAGCTCAATAAAAATTGTTGAATATAATTGTTATAAAGGCCAAAAAATAACACAAACAAATAACTTAAGGACGAGCTCACCTAAAAGTTAAACATTCTAAAAATAGAATTATTAGCAAAAACCAACTATACCAACAACCACATGATCAAGTGAATTGCAGCGGAATAGCTGCGCTTGATTTTGTTGGCATAACAAAAATGAAAATAGTGGAAAAAAGCAAACGATAATCTACAAGGCGTACTTAGCACGGTGCATAGGCAACTGGCTGAGTCAGTGGGATCGTCGGTTCGAAGCCTACTGAAAGAAGTCTGATTAGGAAATGTGGTGATTTCCGAAATAGCCATCACTTCTACCATTTTTTTCAAATTATTGTTGCTTTTCCACAATAAATTTTCATTAAAAAATGGCCTCGAGCTCAATAAAAATTGTTGAATATAATTGTTATAAAGGCCAAAAAATAACAAAAACAAATTAATAAGAATCTCTAAATAAAATCAATAAGAAATTGTCTATGAAAATCTCTTCCCTTTTTTTCCTGCACACACTCCCTCGTCTAGAAACAAATCATAGAGACAATCTTGTAGTTATTAGAAGTCACTTTTTTCTCTGTGAGGGTAAGCGATTCCCATCGCCTAATTTGATTCCATTTTAATTTCTGTGTTTTTTGCTGGGATATTCAACGCGAGGTGTATGGATGTAAAAATGAACAACGAAAACGTATTAAAAGAAGCAAGGGAAAATTAATTGAATTGAGTGTTGCGTTTATAGATTTTTACCAACAGATAATAAAAAATTATTTTCAACTACGCGGCAGTCCTAAGGGATGGCAATATGTGTGTATGGATGTATGCACTTACAATTCAATATCTACATATGTGTTATTGTGAATGAACATGTAACAAAACGCCTTTAAGCGTGATTTCGGCAGGTACATACTTACATACATATCGCCGTTTAAAGTACAAAACCGCGTATCGTCATTCTGCAAAACCGCGTAACTGGCATTTGCTGCCAAAAATTGGATTTGCTCACAAAAGCCCTTAGCTCAATCCTTATCCATTCGTCCTGAAATATACTAGCCAGAAATGGATTGCTGTATAAATTAAATTATATAAAAAAACTGTTTAATATACAACGCTTTTATAAATGGACTAAAAAGTAGAAAATAATATTTCTCAGTCCCATAGAATTTGTTTTGATAACTTTTGATTTGGAAATTTTAGCAAAAGTCGTTAAAAACAATTTATGAGATTGAAAATGAAAAGCCTGGGGCGCATGTAATAGACATCTGAATTGATATGAAGGGTAATATATTTTCATATGTATGTGGATATGTATATGAATAACGACCGCTTAAAATCGATCTCAAATTTGTACTTTCTCTGTAGAAATTTTAGGTATATGCTATGTAGTTTGCCTATTGTCAATTAAATATAATGCTTTGTATTGCATGCGCCCCACGCTTTTCATTTTCAATCTCATAAATTGTTTATAACGACTTTTGCTAAAATTTCCAAATCAAAAGTTATCAAAACAAATTCTATGGTACTGAGAAATATTATTTTCTACTTTTTAGTCCATTTATAAAAGCGTTGTATATTAAAAAGTTTTTTTTATATTATTTATATTCTACTTTTTAGTCTTGTCTGTATAACTTTGCAATAGATATTAAAATAATTCAACGATATTAATAGATAGGTGCACACACATGCATTTACATATGCATGTACATACATACGAGCACCGACTAATTTCATTTAAAGAAATGGCGTGTCGTCCATTTCCGCTGTAGCGTACGTAGTGCATAGATGACATCTACCTCGCCCTGTGCACTAGACTTTTTATAGGAACTTTTAAAGAAATGGCGTGTCGTCTATTTCCGCGTACGTAGTACATAAGGCGACATCTAGATGTCATCTACCTCGCCCTATGCACTACAGATGTCGCCCTATGCACTAGACTTTTTTATAGGAACTTTGCAAAGCAAAGGTTTTATGGTGTAGGACCCACAACATTGAAAGTTTCTGGATCCACAACATTGAAAGTTTCTGGAGCCACAACATTGCAAGTTGATAAAAGCGTTGTAAAATAGAACCATTTTGAAATATGAGTGTTTTTACTCCCTAGAAAATAATTTATGCAACCTCACATACGCGGTTTTGCATTATCTTGATACGCGGTTTTGCATTTTGTTGATACACGGTTTTGTACTTTAAACGACGATATGTGCATGGATACATTTTGAACAAGCCTCCATTTAGGAAATTCGAGCATTCCCCTATGCGTGTCGAAAACATTCCGCAGAATGAAAGAAAACATGGGCGTATAAAAGTGGGGGAGAGGTAGCGGGGCAAGCCCACTCCTAAACTCAAGAAATTTTACATTTGCTTTTTAATGATTTTGGCCGACTCCAAAAGAGCACGCCAGTCGCCAACGGACGCCAATTAGAAATGCCAAGTCCTTCTCCACCTGGACTTTACGACGCTGCTCTGCTACCACCAGCGGGTACCGAGTTGACACACATATAAAAAAATTCCTCGGAATAAAATTTTATTTCAAACCTTTAATTTAGTTGATTGATTAATCCTTATTAATACACACAGTGGTCGAACAGATTATAGCCGCGCCACATTTTGACAAGCTTCAACATATTATTTTATTCGTTATTTAAATTTAGTTATTTTTTATAAAAAAAATCAACTAACTTTCGTAAAAATGTCGATCCTTTTTAACTTAATTTTCTAGAAAGATTCTGAGTATGCAGATTTGCACCCCATTGAATTCTAATGTGCAAGTCTCAAATGGCTAAAAATGGCCGTTGATTTATTATATTTTTTTTTGTCCCATTTACACACAGTTTATTTTTAAATGGAAGAAAATCATAACATCTTCGACAAAAAAATCTATAAATCAACGGTCTATATTTATGACTTTGAAACTTGAGGAATTCAATGGACTGAAACTGCATACTAAGAATCTTTCTAGGAAATCTAATTAATAAAGCGCTAAATTTTTACGAAAAATTGTTGAATTTTTTTTTAAATATTGCACAAAGTTTGAAACTTCGATTTACATAGGTTTTGTTAAAGAATTAACCATTCAAAAGCAAAAACAAAATATATTTAAACTATGGGGCGAATTGAGATTTAACATAATATCCATAATACAAAGTACATGTGGTTGTTGTTTTTGCATCCTTGCTACCCCCTTGTATAAATTCGCCTTGGATTATAGTTTAAAGGCTCAGTTATGCATACTAGGCATTGCATGAGAGTTGTCACATAAGGAATCTGTTAAATAAGCTTTGCGTGTAAGCGGTTACCCAACGCACAGCATTACATATGTAGAAGTCTTTTGATTTTTGATTTCTACGTAAAATGACATGCTACACTCTAAAAAATCTGTTAAAAAATTTTACTATAAATCGAGTATATTTTTGTTTATTTTTTAAATTTTTTGGTAAATTTACACGACATATGAACACTCTAAAAAGTGCATGTAAAACTACTACTGAAAAGTGTTTATTTTTCAACCAGAATCTGTTCAAGTATACGCACAAGATGTTCAAGATTTTATTTTGAACATGAGTTGTTTAAAATATACACATGAAATGTTTAAAATTACGAACATTTTGAAAGTAAAAATATATGTTCTACACATAATAAATACTAAGTGCCAGGGGCGCACGCAGGAATATATTTTTAGGGTGAAAGAGTTTATACTTCTAAATATATATCATCAGAAAATACTGAAAATTCGCTCTTTAAAATGCATTTATGCATGTTTTATGTACAGAATGAAATATAAAAATAAACTTTTTAAAGTTTCATAAATTGCATTTTATTTACATAAAATTTACAAAGAACTCAGACATTTTCAACCGGCTTCAAAAAAGGGGAGGTTATCAATTCTTCGGAGTATTTTTATTTCTTTTATTTATTCCACCGCATAACTTTGCACTGCGTGAACCGATTTTTTTTACCGGAAAGATAATACCTTAAAGGTCGTCCCGTAATTTGGTTTAGATCCGATCATTAAATCATGAAAAAATTAACGGTTAAAGATGCACTCAACTTTCAAAAGTAATACAAAATTTTACAAAAGAATTTTAATATAAATAAATTAAATAATTTCAAGAAATTTTTACACTTTTTTATTCATTTTCGTCGATTTCTGATTTCTCATTTTTTAATACTTCGAATAACGAAAATTTAGCTGAACATGTATTTTTAACATGTAGCTCATTTTGGTGGAACGAATTCCAAGTTAGCAAATTAAATCTTCGAATGCTTGTTAAGTACATATCAGTGGTAAACTTTTTTAGGCTTTAAAGTGTAAAAAGCAACTGTAAGTGAGCATGCATTGCATATTTTTAGGGCAATGTTTTCATTCGCAGTTAAACTTTAAAGAGCTCTCAAGAAAAAAGAAAAATTCTTACAAAATGATGCACAAGAAATGGAAAAGAAAATTTTTTCTATCAAAATTTCTTAAATAATAATAAATTTAACCCCAAAACCCAACCCTTGTGTGCGCTACGTGACAAATTTGATATGTAAAAGTAAACAGACAGTGTTTAATTTTGCACACACTAGGAGAGGAAACCGGTTACCTCTCTTTATTTGCGTAAATTTAAACGAAAATTTTTTTGAGTAAATTTTAAACATTTTATGTGTAAACTATGAAAATGTGAACAATAAATGTTTAAAACTCAAAAAAACCAATTTGAAATTTGTTCTACGCCACACATATGATAAGTAAAAGTAAGCAAGCAGTGTGTAAATTTGCATTCATTAAGAGAGGAAACTGGTTACCTATCTTAATATGCATAAATTTAAACAAAAATTTTTTAGAGTGAATTTTTCTCGTTTACACATTTTCGTGTGTAAAAATCCTTTTGGTTAGCGGCTTTACACAATCCCACGGGTGAAATCAAACAACAGATGCGTATTTTGTAGCTTGTACACTAGGGTGGTTATTTGATTTTGAACATGAGATGTTTAAAAGATACACATAAATATACACATGAAATGTTTAAAATTGTAAAAAAGTTTAAAGTAAAAATATATTTTTTACTAATAATAAACATTAAGCGCTCATATTTCCTCAATTTTAAGCAATTTGTGTGTAATTTTTCTCTACAAGACAAATTTTATATGTAAAACTAAACAGACAGTGTTCAATTTTGCAAACATTACGAATGGAAACTGGTTACCTACCTCTCTTTATATGCGTAAATTCAAACAAAAATTTATTAGAGCAAATTTTAAACATTTTATGTATAAACTGTGAAATTGAAAACAATAAATGTTTGGAACTCAACAAACTAATTTGAATTTTGTTCTACGCAGCACATATGATAAGTAAAAGTAAACAATCAGTGTTAAATTTAATTACCACGGTGTGTAAATTTGCATTCATTAAGAGAGGAAACTGGTTACCTATCTTAATATGCGCAAGTTAAAAAAAAATATTTTGAGTGTAATGAATACAGATTTACACCCCGTTGTTAATTAAATTAAACACTGCTTGTTTACTTTTACACAGAGAAAAAAATGACTTTTAATAACTACAAGATTGTCTCTATGATTTGTTTCTAGCCGACGGAGTGTGTGCAGGAAAAAAAGGGAAGAGATTTTCATAGACAATTTCTTTTTGATTTTATTTAGAGATTCTTATTAATTAGGGAGTGGGTAAAAGTTACCGTGGCGCGTGTGTATAGACACTGCCTATTAATTATATGGAAGAGTATCTTCTTAATTTCAGAAGAAAACTTATTGTAACAATTATTTCGCATTTTTCCGAGAATTTGCCAACATTCGCCACCAAAGAGAAAAATATCAAAAAGAATCAACTTCCTAATAAATACTACTATAAAAACCCCATGACGATATTTTTATCATGTAAAAACCCTATGAACAATTGCTTTATTAGTTTTAATTGCACCCACCAACAAGCGATCAGCTGTTTTTCTTACTGGCAATATGTTGCAAGTTAAAATATTTCCAGTAATTTATGTAATTATTTGCTACAAGAACAGGCATTATATCATTTAAATTTCCTGTGTTTATCAACAATTTCATCGCTCCCCGCTTTATAAGGCCGGTGGCTGTTGTAGCGATCATTATGATCCTATTCGATCTGCTTGTTGCATTAATATATACATATGTAGATCACCTAAAAGATTAGAAGTGTTAAAAATATTACTAACGAATACTCTAATACATACGCACCTACATAACTTCATAATCTTCGCACATTAGGCTTTGGTATTTGTACGTATGTAGCTGCTTCGGTGTAATCGCATTACCCTTAATGCATATAGAAAATTTTGACGGGATGTATACGACCTGGTACATTCTATAAAGGCGTATCATCGCAGCACTGTTAAAATTTTCCTGCATCTAGAGTGGCAGACATTAGAAATATATTACCAATAGGTTTTGCGGCAATAAGCTGCTTCTATTTACCTGGACTTTTTAGGTTGCAGTATACACAATTGTCAGAAAGTGCCGCAAGTGGTCAGCAATCACGCCCAACGGTCAGCAAGTCATTCACTGTAAATATATTGCGAAATAAATAGTTTATTTATTGAAAATATATAGGAAAGAAAACATTGTTTACCTGTTTGCTTTTCTTTTACCAATTCACAAGAAAAATAGAAACCAGTGTTACCGACCACTTAAAAGGTATCTTTAAGTACATTTGATCAAGTAGTAACAACGTTCACAATCTTTGACAATCTTTGCGAACTGAAACGCGAGATTCCAAAATAGCTATAGTGCTGCCACTGTATTAGTATTTCGTAATAATTCACTTTTCCTTACAAGGTGTGTGCAGTTTTCAATGCTTTTCGGTATCTTCTTTCATTTAATATATATATAAATGAAAATTCGTAATAAAAAATCGCGCGATTTTTTATCCAAAATTTTCGTTTAATAATTAAGTTAAATTATATATTTTAATAGTGTTTAAAAAGTGGAAACTGGTGATTTAGTGCATTTTTGACGTGGTAATTGCCTATACAAAACAACGAAATTTAACAAAAGTTTTTTGTTTATAACTTTTAAATGGTTAATAATATTAGCCCCCCCCCCTCCAGATTGTTAATAGGGGGACCGAAACGCGTCGTTTGGTACCCCTCCCGACTTTTCCGGACCTTTTTTAGGGGTTGTTACCCTATACTAGAGCATTACCATAATAAAATATAATATTCGCAAGTGCTAATATTTTGAAACTTTTTAAATTATTAAAGAGATTTTACTTAGCTTAAGCAAACGCGAGTGAAAACGACCCACCGTCACTTTGGAATGCCCCAACGGCTTTTGTATAGTCTGTTCCAGTACTCCAGGATTTAGTTACATAGAAATAGCACTGAAGTTCTTATAAATGTGTGCGTACTTCAACGACTTCTGATTAATTCCTCGAGAACTGGAACAGAGTAATAGTTGGCGGCGTCGGTTGAAAATTTTCGAAATTTATTCATTGAATACGATTACGCGTGCGAACTTGATATCGGTGCTGTAAATTGAATGATTGCATAAAAAGTTAATTATAAATAATAAAATAAAAAGTGAACTATTTTAGTACTTGCGTTTGTGCAATCAAAAAAAAAACCCTCATAAAAACATGGACGACGCCTATGCAAACTATGTCAATGATGAATCCTCCGAGGACCCATTGCAGGTATTTCCTCTGTTTTCATCTTGGGAGTTGAATGAGGAGGTGTGCTCACTCCTGTTCCAGCACGGAGTCGATTCATTTGCCGTTTTAAAAATAATGGATTTATATGACATACAAACACTATTTGATAGGCTACCGGCACATTTTTTCGGGGAAAGGGTGAAGTTTAAAGCGGGACTAATACAATGGCGGAAAGATTTGGTAAGTCGAATGTGAGATCGAACATGTTCCGGACACATCAAAGTAAATCAGCAGCCTTCCTGTTTCGTGGTGTAATTTACATTGGACATTTAAAATTATCATAAATTAATGGGCTGGTGATTTGCATTGTTGCACTTTCTTCTTAATCGCTTCGAAGAAACCAAATGCAATTCCATATTTTTGTAACTCGTGCTGCAAATTCTGTTATTGTAGTGGACATGTTTGTAACAATTCTTCGTAGCGTTTTGGTTTGG
>NW_023458556.1:83206200-83230673 GCF_013731165.1 Rhagoletis pomonella
GAATATAACAACAAAATAGCCTTCCTAGATATAGAAATACATCGTAACGAGCACAACTTAATTTTTAATTGGTATGCGAAATCAATTGCATCGGGCAGAATAATTAACTATCACTCTAATCACCCCTGGAGACAAAAAATTAACACTGCCAATAGCCTCATATGAAAAATACGTAGCATAAGCGATATAAAGTTCAACAGAGAAAACTATAATAAAATACGCGATATACTCTTCAAAAATAGCTACCCGCGCAACTTGATAGAAAGGCTAATAGGGGGAACAATCAACAAAACTTCACGCCCAAATCAAACAGAAAATACAGAAAAAAAGTACATAGGCGTAACATACATTCCAGGGCTAACAAACAATCAAACATTGCATAGAAGGATTGAAAATGAGAAAATTAGATACGCTCACAAACCTCATAATACACTGCATAGAATCTTTACAAAAACAAAAGACAAAGTTCAGAAGGAACAACAAAACAATGTAGTGTATCAAATAAATTGCAAAGGCAAAGGAAACGAAAGCTCTAATAAATGCTACATTGGCACTACGAAAAGAGCGCTAAGCATAAGAATCCACGAGCACGAAATGGATGCAAAAAACAAAAAGATGACAACAGCATTGGCTCAACACCTGACTAACAACGAACACACAGCTGACTTCGCGAATACAATGATCTTAGATGTAGAAAGAAGAGAAAGAAGACGAATGGCACTGGAAAGTCTCCGCATACAGCAGCAGCTTAACAACTCGATGAATTTCAAAGAAGACGTGGACAGCACAAACAGCGCTTACACAGCTGTTATCCAAAGTAGGAATGAACGCCAGCGAAAGAAGAAACAAACAAAAAATTGATGGGTGTTAATGTACACAAAAAATTTTTCCTGTGATATATGTAAATGTAATTATTGTTAAATGTGAGTTATATGTTAAATGTAAAGTTCAAAATATTGTATTTCATGTTTATTGTTTGTCGTTCTAATAAAAAACAGACTCCCTGAGGAAGGCGCGAAATGCGTCGAAACGCGTAGAAATACAAAGGAAATTTTATTTCGCTTTTAACTCAACGGCCGAAACAGCTCTAACCCAACAAACAACTAGATAGGAACTTGGCCCAAATTAAACACACAAAGTAATAAATATTTCAAATGAAAACGGCGAGAAACACATAACTTACGTCATATCTATCGATTCAGTGCCAAATTTTGCCGTTTTGTTAATCAATCTCCGAAGAAGGTTTCCCTGCAAAAATCGCGACTACTCCATGCATGCATGTAAAGAGTACTCCCGAAGGACCAAGGAGTACTCCAAAATTAACCACAATTCATATAAAAAATATGGTCCAATTAACATTGCGATGTCCTAGGGCAGGACCATATACTCCATCTCTGCATTACATCAGAGTAGCACAAAACTACTCCTAACATACTCCAATGACATTGTTGTTATATTTTTTCGTTTGTACACGCTTTTGTTCTTCACTTCGCAGATGCTTTTTTTGAAATGAATAAAAACCAAATACAAAAATTAAAAATTACATGTTGCCTCTGACGACATTCGAACCCGAACATGCTAGGAGCTTAGAAATAATAGCTAGCATCTCTACACGTTTAGCTACAGCCAGACATGCAAATGTACTTTCAAATGCTTAACTTCAATCACATTTCGTTAAAACACGAGCAGTGATCGGGTAACAATAAGCTGGTGCAGAGACACGAGTTGGTCCGCTACAGCATGACAGAGGAGCACTTTTGTAAGTACTCCAATATACCACAAATAGACTACATGGTCCAACGATTTTTGCAGGGTTTGCAGATCGCATCGATCTCAAATCGTACGAATTGCAGCACATTCCCATATATTTACAATAAAATGAATGTTCTTCATTAAAATATTATGCACTGTTATTAATTTAGCTTAACTGTATAAACTTTAATAATAAATAAATATTTTAAAAGGATCAGTTAGTAGAATATATACATTGAATATACATAAGGAGAGTGAAACGAGTTAACGCAGTTAAGATTGAAGTTAAGCTAGGGGTGCCCGCGTATTATAGCGATAGTTTCAAAGTAGCCCTTTGTCCAAGTTCTGTTGGACACCACTGGATAGGGCAGTCTATAGCGAAACTCGTAAAAGCAAAGCTCCATTCTTTGTGAAAGATTTAATTTTTCAAATACCTAGGAATAATGATCGACGATAAACTAAAACAATCAAAAAAAAAATGGATTCTATATTTTCAATTAGAGCTCTAGCAATATGTACATCGGTGAGAACTGCATTTAATTCCATACATTAGCTTTTGCGTGATGCGCTTACAAACATACAGACAAACAGACCAAAATTTTAGATTTGGCTTCTGTTGATCTAATAAGCCCCCTATTAATTTTTCTTTAACATCTATTATGTACAGATATCGGCCTGTTGCAATTTTATTATTCTCAAATAGTCTCGTTTGATAGCCATATGGCAACATTTAGGTTATATTATAAATTTAACTGAATTAAAGTTTTTAAATAAGTGGCAACCCGCTTCAAGAATATTTTCAAAAGTAAGCTTCCTAATCCTCTTTAGTTTAATATTTGTTTTGCAATATTTCATTTATTTTACAAATTTTAATGAATACAATTTTTCAATCAGTTGGCGAATCCCCTAAAAATATTTTCAGCATTAAAATTTCCTAGCCTCTTTAGTTTGATGCCAATATTGCAATATTTAATTTATGCTATCAATTAAATTGAATTAAAGTTTTCAAATAGGTGGCAACCTTCCACAAAAATATTTTCAGCTGTAAGCCTTTGTAAATTTCTTTCTTTTGACAGCCATATTGCAGTATTCACTTTACCGTATCAATTGACCTAAACTGAAATTTTAAACACAGGTGGCAACTCTCTAATTTGTATTCTATATTGGAAGCTAGATCTCTAGCGATACATCGGTGAAAACCAGTGGCGGACCCAGGTAGGGGAAATTGGGGAAATTCACTTTCGGAGCGCGTATGTGTAACTCGAAGTGACTTCGAGAAGCTTGGGAAAAAAACCTAATGAATGGATGCTTTTGAAAATTTTAATTCATGCAAAAAGTGTGTCAAATTTCACTTGAGTTTGAAATTAAAGCTGTGTTCTAAGCTCGAAGTATTGTGTTATTTAAGTAGGCCTATCTGTTTTTCAAATTCACTGAATTTTCAAAATTTAGAAATTATGTACTTAATTTTAAATTTTTAGTTTTTTTGTTATATTTTCAAATTTGTATTATTTTACAGAGTTGAAAGTCACAGCAAGTTTGAACATTTTTACAGGTTCGGAAAACAACGAAAATTCCAAAATTTTGAATTCTATGATATTATTCAATTTCTAGAGATTTCTTAGTTTTTAGGATAATTTCAAAAAATTTCAAAAACTATCGAAATCCGGCAGATTCTAGAAATTTTGGTAAAATGAGAATATTTTGAAATGTACAACATTATTGAGATTTTAGAAATTTTTATATTTTCCAAAATTTTGAGAATTTTATTTATCCCAAAATCCATCCTAAAATGTAAAAATGTGAAACATCACAAATTGTCGAAAAACTCTTATGTTCATGTACTCGTGTGTAAAAAATAGAAAATTCTTAGAATTCTAAAAGATATTAACATTTTTGAAAAATTCCAAAATTGTTCCACTTTTCTGAACTTTTCCAAAATTTTGTATTGATATAACAAAGTGTGGAATTTTAAATTTTTTAAAAATTTTGAAAACATGAACGTCCAAAAATTTTTTGAATCTTCAAGAATCACGAAAACTTTTTAAATTTTCACAAACGACGAAATATGAAAATGTTTTCAACATTCGAAAACTTTTAATTTCGTTTGATCAATTTTGTATATTTGACACTTTTACTAGAAAAAATTTGTTAGGATTCCTACAATTCTCAAAATTTTAAAAAAATAAAAAATTTCTAGAAATCTAGTACCTATTCATCATTGTATTGAATTATTGGGATTTACTAAAATTTCTCAAATTCACGAAGTTTTGAAAGTTTAAAAAATTTTGGAATTCCACTCAAGTTATTAAAAAGGGGAAACTTCAAGAAATTAAAAACTATTATAACTCTAAAAATTTTAAATTGCAGAGATTTTTAAATTTATGTACACGATATATGTTGTAAAATTTCCTAAACCTCTTCCGTTTGATACCCATATTGCAATATTAAATTTATCTTATAAATTAAATTAAATGTAGATTTTCAAACAGGTGGCAACTCTAAGCAATACATCGGTGAAAACTGCATTCAAATCCATGCATTTGTTTTCGAGTGATGTGCATACAAACATACAGACAGACAGACAGACAAAAATTCTAAAAATTGTTGATTTTGCTTCTGGTGCTCTAATAAAGACCCCCCATATTAATTTTTCTTTAATATCTATAATTTACAGACATCGACCTGTTACAATTTTATTATATGTATAGATAATTCCAATTAAAAACGGGCTGTATAAAGAAAAGCAGCCAATTCCGTTAAATGAATTATGCGTATATATTTGTTTTCTAATCGGGAATGTAGGCACAAAAAATCAGCTTTCCGATTGCTCTCTGCACCTGGACAGACCACATTCATACTGTCATTATGCCTAACTCAGAAATATGGCAATATTCTTGAGACAGTGGCCAACGTACTCCTGTCGGAAAACCTGGATGTAATTAAGTGTGCTGAGCATATAAAACGAATCGCCAGCTACCCAAATTGCAATTGTATGTCATTATTATCTTAACAAGTTAATATGTATAATTAGTTCACTCTGTAATGTATCATACATACTAAATCTTTTTATCTCAATTGTCTGTAAGAAAACATTTTTCTGTAGACTAAATAAATAAATAAATAAATAAATAATAGTTGACAATCACTCTGTACAGCTTTTAGAATCAGCAACGAATACAACTGAACCCTTGAATATTGAATTATGTCTCCCGCGAATCAACAAAACATTGAGCAAACCACCCAGCTGCATCGCTGAGAGAAAACTTTCAAAAGTCTCTTTATATCCCATATCCAGATTCCTTAATAACGAAAACTCGCTCATTCATTATCATACTCGCCTTTGAAATTACTTTCCACGAAAACATGTATTTTGAATACGCGGTTGGATATACATACATAACTACTGTCGAGCTTTTACGGACTAAACGGGTTGCAAGCGGAAATAGAGTTATGGCGTTCATTGTGGCGAGGAAAGCAGAACACAGATGTAAACCTGATAGACTTGTATAAGGAGTCGGTTATTTTTTATCCCCAGATTAAAGAAGGCATTCAAATACTTTTAGCTTTGCCATTCTGAACTGCGTTCATTGAGAGACACACTTCGGCGTGTCAAAACTTGGCTAAAGTCAACAATGAAAGAAGATCGCTTGAATGGCTTGTGCATGCTCAAAGTTCATCGCAACTTGGTTGAGCAAATCTGCGATAAACTTACAGAAAACATTTTAAAGAGATTTTCTGAGGTTAGCTTTTTTGCTGGATTTCTATAAAATATATACATAACTTGTAGTTACCTACAAAAAGATAACTTGAAACTAGAGAAAACAGGAGATTGTTTTCTTTAAACGCGTTTCTATTTAAATATCCTGCACTTCGCAAAAAACTTTTTCGAATTGAGGACAAATAAAAGGAAGATCGAAATTTCATATTATCATTTTGAAGTTATGTCTGACGGAGTTCGAATATGGGACCACCTACAGCAGAATATGTAAACAAATATGAAATGTAATAAATAAAGTAAATAAATACAAAAATAAAACAAAATAAAAAAAAATTGTTTTTCTAATTGATATTTTATGTCCAAAAGTAGTTATTTACAAGTTAGTTACATCAAATGCAGAGGTAACCATCCTTGACTATCTCGCGGCCATCACCATAGAAATATAGTTAGCTTTCGTTAACCCTTTCGGTACATCTTTTTAGATTCGGGCTTTAAAAATCCATTTTTTTTATTAAATGATCCTTAATACATAATATAATAACATTCAATTTAATTTTTTTTCCAAAATGCGATTCTAAAGTGTTTTTTGAATGATGCCATATGGCATCATTTGTACTTACTGGTGTAAAAAATATGCAAAGATTTTTTAATATGGTATTTTATTTTATTCATATGAAATTAAATAACACCACAAAAATTTAATAAAATAAGTTGGAACATGCATAGATTTAATAGTTCATTTAAAAAATTTACCAGTTGCAATTTCCCAGTACAAATATATCGTTATTTGCTGGTGCGGATTTCAGCTCCTTCAAATATTATTGATGCCGTATGGCATCATACACATTTAAAAATATACCACGCGTTTATTAGCACTTTTTTAAATTAAATTACAAGTTCTAACACTATTTGACACTATTTTGGAGACTATAGCATATATATTTGTTTTTAATTTATTGGGTTTTTTGGTAAAATATAGTATTTTAATGTAGACCTTTCTAAGCAGAAGAAAATCGATATTTCAGTAAAGTTTTAAAATTGAAATTTTTCATCTACTACGGATAAAAATAACAATACCGTATTAAAATATAGTTTATAAAACTTCCCATTACAGCGTTGCATATACAAATATAATTTCAGATAAGCTCAATTAAATATGTGAGTATTCAAAAAAGCATGACGCCATATGGTATCAAAATAGCGAAAGGGTTAAAGAAAATATACAGATAATAGTGGCTTTTAGCTCCTTCCTAATCAACTTAAAGTTAGCTTATAACGGGTGATTTTTTTGAGGTTAGGATTTTCATGCATTAGTATTTGACAGATCACGTGGGATTTCAGACATGGTGTCAAAGAGAAAGATGCTCAGTATGCTTTGACATTTCATCATGAATAGACTTACTAACGAGCAACGCTTGCAAATCATTGAATTTTATTACCAAAATCAGTGTTCGGTTCGAAATGTGTTGAATGTGTGAAAAGTTGGCAGAAAATCCGCTTTTTTATCGACAAATTTTGTTCAGCGATGAGGCTCATTTCTGGTTGAATGGCTTCGTAAATAAGCAAAATTGCCGCATTTGGAGTGAAGAGCAACCAGAAGCCGTTCAAGAACTGCCCATGCATCCCGAAAAATGCACTGTTTGGTGTGGTTTGTACGCTGGTGGAATCATTGGACCGTATTTTTTCAAAGATGCTGTTGGACGCAACGTTACGGTGAATGGCGATCGCTATCGTTCGATGCTAACAAACTTTTTGTTGCCAAAAATGGAAGAACTGAACTTGGTTGACATGTGGTTTCAACAAGATGGCGCTACATGCCACACAGCTCGCGATTCTATGGCCATTTTGAGGGAAAACTTCGGAGAACAATTCATCTCAAGAAATGGACCGGTAAGTTGGCCACCAAGATCATGCGATTTGACGCCTTTAGACTATTTTTTGTGGGGCTACGTCAAGTCTAAAGTCTACAGAAATAAGCCAGCAACTATTCCAGCTTTGGAAGACAACATTTCCGAAGAAATTCGGGCTATTCCGGCCGAAATGCTCGAAAAAGTTGCCCAAAATTGGACTTTCCGAATGGACCACCTAAGACGCAGCCGCGGTCAACATTTAAATGAAATTATCTTCAAAAAGTAAATGTCATGGACCAATCTAACGTTTCAAATAAAGAACCGATGAGATTTTGCAAATTTTATGCGTTTTTTTTAAAAAAAAAGGTATCAAGCTCTTAAAAAATCACCCGTTAGTTAGATACATTTCCTGTAGGGCATGTACATACTTACCTACATATGTACATATATATTTAGATATGTGTTGAAGAATGCAAATAAGAAACTTCCAGTATAACGATACAAATACATTTGTGTCCATATGTATGGGTGGATATATGCTTCTCCATACATACATAGTGTTATTTACACCACCTGCGTTCTTCCTTCTGTCAAACACTTTCGCTGCTCTCAAACACTCTTGAATTGGTACCGCTAGTGTAAAAGAAGATGGTTACCGCACATATATTTCGCCAATCAAAACTCGCGTCCAGCCATTACTCGTAGAAGAACGAATGTCGCAGACGCGTTCTCTCTGAAAGAGAACAATAATTGTGGTGAGCGCAAGCATCGAAAAGAGAGCCAGTATTGGGGCCACCTCAGTGATGGAAAATCAAAATTTAAAATTGTGCCGAATATCTCCGGAAAAATGTGCCTAAATGAAGGTCAATGTGCCAATAAATTGAAACAGAAATCTCACGGAAAACCTTTATTTAGTGCAACAACAAAAGAACACAACAACAAAACCATAAAAATTAAAGTTAAAAACTTTCTACAAATCAGAAATTTTAGAAACTTTCGGGTATGCAGTTTTATAGTCCATTCAATTTTGGATTTAAAAAGTGCAAGTGCGGCTAAGAACTCACGTTGATTTGTAATATTTTTTTTATTTTTTTGCATTTTCTTAATACATACTGGATGTACAAAACATTTGAGTATGGAGGAAAAAGTGCAACACCTTCAACGAAAAAAGTTCTCAAAAATCAACGCGAATTAAATGGACTATGACTGCATACCCGATAGTATATGTAGTTTTCAAAAACGAACCAAAATCATCGCTCAGTCATTTACCCTGAATTACGAATTGTAAAAACACAAACCATTAGTCCCCTTTATTCCAAAGTATTTGCAGATTACAATGTCCAGCTTGCGTAAACTTACTTATAACTAGCATTCAGGCGTTGTTGCGAATATTGGACAGTACCATATGCTGTGGTCTAGAAATGAGAAGGCCTGATTCTTTGTATAGTTAAATTTATGAATTCAGGGTAAATTATAATTTAGTCAACTAGTTAGTTAATTTTCACTGAGATCATTATTTGTAATACATATTATAACGCAGTACCTTTTTTGTATCAAAATCGATGTTATTCGTATCGTCAGAGCTCACTGCCTTTGGCGCGAAAGCCGTAACGGCTTTTAAAAATTTCAGTATCAAGGTTCTTTTTCTTAATTCTTGGCAGAATTTAATATTAAATTGCAAAGCATTTTTTATTTCATTTTCTGCATAATTTTCTTTAGTAAGAAATATTTCAGCTTCTGTTCCACAAAGAATATTCAAAAAAGGGATGTGATTATTTAAGTGTAAAGTGTATATTAAATGATATTTAATATTTGCTTTAGAGATGAAATTGCGACAAATTTGTTTAAACAAAAATGTTAAGCGTATATGCAGAACGCAGAAGCCAGCTTCTTCTGCTCGCGTTTCTATGTTTATATCATTTATCAGTTTAAGCACATACGATCAAATGTACAAAAAAAAAAATATTTTTTATTAATTACGTTGAGTTAGGCAAAAATAGTGCCGAAAATCAATCGATTGTGCTTAAGGTGCCGGCTGCTTCCGAAAGTGACGAAAATGGCACAATGCACACCCATTTTCCATCAGTGGCCGCCACTTGGCAATAACCCATAAAGCACATAATTCGTCTACCTAACAGGACCAAAGGAAATGGGCTGTGAAGGCAAACTAACGACCAAACCCACAAAAAGGAAATTTTATAGGATTTTTTTTGTCTACCTTTCGGTTTTCTTTAAAATAAAAAATAAAAAAAAAAAACAATATTAGAATTTCTACCTGAGGATGTACACACAGAACTGAAACTACTGGTTGAACGAAAGAATATAATCCGCTGAGACGTACCTAACTATGAACCAACGACGATTTAACACGGCTATAAATAGTGACAGACAAACAGAAACTATTCAGAACGAAAAATGACACTGAAGATGGCACAACGCCGAAACCGGCTTGTCTCCAAACCAAATTTGACAAGGGATGACGGAAAATCGTTCCATATTACATCACACTCCTACCCTGTCGGAAACACCAACAACAAAAATGAGAATATTAGAAACCTTTCTTTAAGCTATTTCTGCGCACTTTAATAAATTTTTTCTAGGCTTTCTGGTTTCGGAGAAATAAAAGCATAAAAACTTTATCAATATCCACCACAGCCGGTGAAATTATTGTTTTTAATCCAACCAAAAAAAAGATTTTGAAAATGTTTGAAATAGTAAAAATTACGGCCACTTCCCGTGAAGTATTTATGGTTATAATTTCGCCTGTCCTGTATCTTGTGAACAAATTTAAATTAATACATATAAATGATTAAAACTTAGAAAATAACTTTAATTAGCACTTTTCATATATGAGCTTTTCTCACTTTCTAAGCAGCAAAGTATTTTATGACCACATCAAAATCCCAGTAGTTCTTTCATTGTTGATCTTGCCAGAAGCACTTCGATACAAAGAGAAGTGCGCTCTTGTTTAGAACACTAGTGATTAATAGTACATTCCGACTGCAATGAAATCTGAGATTTCAAGAAATCTTTTGAAATCTAGGTGGATTTCCCATATATTTTCATGATTTCGATTTCTTGAATTTCAACGAAACTTTTTCAACGAACTTTTGTAAAACGAACAAACCTTTAGATACTAATAAGGTCGACCCTGAAGACTACTTCACTTAAAATGTTAAAATTCTTTATATAAACAAACACACACAGTAATTAGCAAATGTCAACGAAATCCAAAGAAAGCCTTCCGCCGCCTCCTCTCGACGGGCCTGCTTACAGAGATTTCGTGAAGATGTTAATTAATCGCGTGATTTTAAGATATCGCTTCGAAATTTGGTAAATATGTGAGAGAG
The DNA here is from genome assembly GCF_013731165.1 of Rhagoletis pomonella. Lineage (NCBI taxonomy): Eukaryota > Metazoa > Arthropoda > Insecta > Diptera > Tephritidae > Rhagoletis > Rhagoletis pomonella. The sequence goes on from NW_023458556.1 coordinate 83,216,871, forward strand.
CCAACAGAGGAATATTTTAAAATCCGCACCTCCACAAAATGTCAAATATGACCAGTGTTGTCGCGAATCTTTTTAGTGGAAGCCAAATTCTTTAAAAAAAAGAGCTAAAAAAAGTCGTTGTGGCTAAAAATGGTAGCTACATATACATATGGTAATTACATATACATATATAAGTATACACGTAAACATTTTCAATAAGTAATGGTATAGAAAAACAACGAACTCTGGAAGAAAAGCAAATATTTTATCCAACCCAAAACCTTTTTGTATAAAAGGGGAAATATACGACACCAGCTCCATCAAGTGGTTGTACCATCAGGCTCGAAGCATATAACTTACCAGCATGCTGGTACAATATTTATTTCTTTGCAAATGAGGTCGAGGAAAGATCGAAATGATTAGAGCTGAAATTTCATAATTTTTCTACCATTTTGTTAAACATTGTTTTTTTTTAATTCACAACTGCAATATCGTGAACTTAATCTTCCACAAACACGGCTTTCACTCATATAGAGCAAGAAATTTCCACCAAAATACTTTTTACTTAGAAAATTGCGCTAATTTCACCACTCACCACACCAGCATGCTGGTACAATCATAAAATTTTCAAATAGTTTTTGAAGTCGCACCAGCAGCTGGTACAATGACACCACAAGTACATACACGGTCATTGCAACTTGATGGGCCATTTAACAAATTGAGTATATTAAGGGCCGTAGACTTATCTATTTTGAACTACAGTTAAATCGATAATAGATAAGTTAACAGCCCTAACACGTTTACGGTATGTATGTATAAAAACGTAAGGAACATACAATGTATATACATATGTATATATATCAGTCTTTCTTAGTTTAAAAATTTATCTGTTACATAAATGAAAAAATATTAGATCAATTTAAGCATATACATCTTTTTCAAGCCAAGTATAAATAAATTCTCCAAAGGGCTAGGGGCAATTTTAAATTTAAGGCCAAAAAAAGGATGTGGTAGCTAAATCTAGCCACCAAAGGGCTAAAACGGCAACACTGCTCACGATATAACAATACTTTCGAACCATTATAGCGCACATTATAAATCCATAAAATAATCAATTCAAGCCAATTGCCAAGCCAAGTCAGTTGCGTTTAACTTCCGAAATTGTGGTGAGGAGCAAAGAAAATCAACTACACACCTAAGGATATACTACTTAATAACTGTGTAGTACATACGTACATACATATGTACTTATGTGCGCACGTGCGTACATATGAATGTGTTAAAAAAGGAGGGTTAATTTGTATTGGGGTGTGTTAAAGTTTTGTGGTTGTATGCTTTATTAAATTACCAATAATCGGAGTATTTATGGGCAACGGAAAAAAAGCAGTAGAGTATCAAACATTTCCTTGCCTTACAGTGAAAAATGTCCCAGTATTTTATGAGAGAGCAAGTGTAAGCCACGCCCGGAACTATATTTGTCTCTGTTTTCGTGCAGACATTACTATAGCCGAAACATAAACGCATAGCAACAACAACCCAAATGGAAACAACCATTATTCTTGTTGGGCATGAAAATTACCTCTTAATTGAATTTCATTCGTAATATCTCGCCAAGCAGGTCGGCTAGCCGGCTGTATATTTTTGTGGCCTCAACTGGTAGTAGCGTTTGGGCACTCAACTAGAAAAATGGTAAATGTCTCAGTCTCATTTTTTCCAGAGGAGCATATCACTGGGGCCTAGGATCTTATCCCCTGCCAAAGCAATTGCTACTGGCTCACTCAGTGCAGGATAAATACTTCATTTTTTTTTGCTTTACTCCTTCCTGGTTAAATATATCTCGAAACATTTACATAAGTAGTTACATATGTATATTTATAATGTATGTATGTACATATGTATGTAAGTAGGTAAGTGAATTTGATTTTTTTATTCAGCTTAAATGTTTCATTTAGATTCATTCATATGCGGCATATACCTTCTTTGTCTTGTCCGCGCTAATTATTTTCCATTTCTTTTGCACCGGCTGTGGCTGAAGCCAAATACTTGTTGGGTGCATCGCAGATATACTACATACATACCTATGTACATAAGTTTGGTTTGGACGGTTGCACAGTGGTACCGTAGTAGGTCATTCGAAAAAAATATTGATGTGTTCTTTTGACACCATATCTTGTCTAATTACTAACAAACAGCCACTCTAACTGGGAATGGAAAAAATAATTAATTTCTTAACGCTAAACCTCCGTTTCAACCGTCGAAAGTGAAGACTTTCCATAAGTGCGTATTATTTCTAAAACTACGCATTATTTTAAGTGAATCGCGGAGAAGATTTTGATCAAAAATATTTACTTGTCAGAACTTTTTTGATATGGAGCTGAAAGCTGAAGGTATGTAGAATATTCCAAGTATTTGATTTTTTTCTTTAAAGTGTCTTAATAGTAGTTTAAATATAATTTTAAATAAGCGGCAGAAAGTATAAAAAATTGCCTTTTCCGATTTATCAAAGCTTTTAATTACTTTTGCACCAAATTGCACGCATGATATTAGTACCAAAATGTTTGCATAGATCTCTAGTTTCAATATCAAAACCTTCCAACTGCGTTTAGCTGCCTCTGGGTAATGCATAAAGATTATACGACAACCCTCAATTTCAAAAAGGTTTTCAAGGTTTCACTTCTTTTTATACCCGAGCGCACTTGTGCACAAGGGTATATTAATTTTGTTCACATAACGGTTGTTTGTAACAGCCAAAACGAATCGAGATAGATACAGACAAATGTATACATAAATGCTCAGAATGAATAGAGAAATCGATTAAGCCATGTCTGTCTGTCCGTCTGTCCGTCCGTCCGTGTACACGATAACTCGAGCAAAAATTGAGATATCTCAACGAAATTTGGTATGTAGGTTTCCGTTAATCCAAGGTAGGTTGGTATTGAAAAAGGCCGAAATCGGACTGTAACCACGCCCACTTCCCATATAACGGTAATTTCCAGAAATACGAAAACTTTGATATTTTAGTAACTACTGAAGATAATTCACTCAAAATTAACATTTAGAATAATTTTCAGACGAAAAATAAGAATATTATAAATTTTTGGAAAATGGGCGTAGCCACGCCCACTTATGGTTACATGTGTATATCTTGGTAATCGGTACACCGATTTCTTCCAAACTTGGCACAGTTGTTGGCCTTGATACAGCAAACTAAATGGCCGAAAATATTAAGAATCGGACAATAACCACGCCCACTTCCTATATAACGGTAATTATCGGAAATACGAAAACTGCGATATTTTAGTAACTACTAAAGATTATTCACTCAAAATGGATATTTACAACAATTTTTAGACGAAAAATAAGAATATTATAAACTTTTGGAAAATGGGCGTAGCCACGCCCACTTATGGTTACATGTGTATATCTTGGTAACCGGTGCACCGATTTCTTCCAAACTTGGCACAGTTGTTGGCCTTTGTACAGCATACTAAATGGCCGAAAATTTAAAAAATCGGTCAATAACCACGCCCACATCCCATATAACGGTAATTTAGAGAAATACAAAATCTTCGATAAATCAGTTATAATTAAAGCTTATTTAATCCAAATTGATGCTTGCAACAATTCTTTACCAAGAAATACGTTTATGGTAAAATGTTGGAAAAGGGGCGTGGCACCGCCCACTTATGATCACATATATGTATATCGGTAACCGTTCTACCAATTTGTACCAAACTCGGTATTTTTATTGTGCTTGCCACGTAAAAGCAAAACGTTGAAAATTATTGAAATCGGACTAAAATTACGGCCGCTTTTCATATAACGGCAAATTTCAGAAATGCTTGAAACGTCAATATTTCGAAATTTAAGGACGCTAATTTACGCTTACCATCTAGCGGTAGCTTTCGGAAAGGTGAAAAAACATATATTTAATACTTGCGCCGGGTATTTAATGTTCGGCTCCACCCGAACTTAGACTTTCTTACTTGTTTTAATTGGCACTATTGACAATTTTTTCAAATTTATTTTAGGATCGAGTTATAAGTGTTCTTTTGCTCGAATGTTTATATTGGACAAATGGCTCTCCTATCAAAGCGTCAAAAACCAAGAAGAAAGCTACAAGCAGCAGTTTAGGGATCGTTTAGGTTTGGTTGTGGACAAGCCCCGAAGCGGTGGCAGCGGCACATCCAACGACGGCAATACCGCTCGAAAATTTTTCCGAAACTCTGCTATTTCAGCAGAAATTACTGGAATAGATAAGGCTCTTATTAACAAGTGTTACCACAACCTGCAGTGCCTCTCGTCGGGTTATAAAATAGATACTAAAAAATTTAAAATTTATGCATTTGAAGTTGCCTAGTTGGGGCATATCCGTGGTATAATTTACCACCATCTGTTCATAAGGTTTTAATCCATGGGTCCGAGGTGATTGATTTCGCAATCTTGTCAACTGGTGAGCTCTCCGAAGAAGCTGCCGAATCATGCAATAAGCTAGTGAGGCAATTTCGAAGTTTCAACACTAGGAAAAATTATCGTGTTTTCACCAATACTGACCTTTTGCACAGATTACTTCTTAATTCTGATCCTTACATATCTAGCCTTCGAAAATTACCGCGAAAATCCAAGTCTGAGCTATCAAAAGAGGTATTAGATTTATTATGCACTTAAAACTATGTTACTTTTTTATGCATTGTTTGTATGATCTAGTAGTAATTTGACTTTACATAAATAAAAAATTTAAAAAAATCACATTTCTATGCACTATTTCATCAAAGGGATTATTTCCAAAACAACGAGACAAAAAACCGCGGATTCACCGCTCACAAAACCTCTATGACCGCCTTTCTTCGGAAGCGGTACAACTGTGCGTTGTAGATACCCCAAATTGTTGCATGAAGCAAGTGACTGTTTTTTTAAGATGATGCCAGATAAAATGCATCCTTCGCTTTGCGTGACAGATTCGCTTTGACAGATAAGATAAGACAGATAAGATTGATTGTATGAAAATGCACAAAGCATGCCACATAGATCGTTGCAGCTGCAGGGCGAAGCAAAGAGTTTCCCAACTCCCATCTTTTTGCGCGCGTTGATAGTTTTTTTTCGTCCGAATTCGAGTTTTCATGCAGAAACATAAAATTTAATTACATTGCTGATACCTTTAAAGCCACGATTGAGAGAATACAAAGGTTGCGCCGATCTCGGACCGCTATTCCTCTCTTAACGAATTTGACAGAATCGTGGTTTGCATGACGTCACACTTGTGCAACTTGTTTAAGTTTTCCTTGCAACATTTTTTCTTCTTCTTCCATTCTTGCTCACGTTTTGGCATTTCTCTCTCGCAATTGCACCAGTGTGACGTCACACAAAAGTTATTCTCAAAAATCCTCTCTGATCGGCGTAATCTTGTATTCTATCATTCTTGCTTTAAAGCTAAATGTACAAAATCCACTGCAATTTTGAGGAGTAAAAAAGCAGTACAAAATTGTTTTCTTGGCGTTCATTAGGCGCGTTTATAAGACGTAGCTGTTGCCCAACCGTTGGCTATTTGTCTTAGAAACGCACAGTTGAGTAGTTCCGCTCAGCGCAACAGTTGGCAACTTTCCGCCATTTTTTCCAGCGGAAAATGTTTACGCTACCTGAACTCAATGTGTTGGGCTTAGCCTAAACAGCTGATCGAAAAGTCTTACGCCGCTTATATTAAATTTAACGCCGCTTCGTTAGGTGGCTGTTGCAAACAAATTTATTATATTGTATATTACTGATGTGATAAAATAACTAGAATATTTTATAATAATACTAGGTTTCTAAATATATGTTTTTAAGATGTTTCCTATATAATTTTACACTGTTTAATTCATTGTAACATTGAACGATTTTTTCAACACGGCGGCAGCTCAGCGTTGTATTCTAAATACTATCGGCGTAACTATCTCTATTTGTTGCAATTTAATTTGTTTACATTTATCAGCTTTTCATTTGGCAGCATATTCATCAAGCCGTTTCTAAGACGTAATTGTTGGGTTCAACAGTTGCCAGCAGTTTCGTAGCAGATGAACTAAACAGCTACGTCTTATGAATGCGCCCATTGTGGCATACCTTTTGCGTCTGGCGCTTTGCTGGCAAAGTTAAGTTCTGAAGACATTGAAAACGACGAGCTACGGACCACAGCTTCCAATTTGTTATCTTCATTATCTAAACGCTTTGTCGAAGACGCACAGTGCTGTATGAGCGGGCAAAAATCAAAAAAATTGTTGTCACGTATGTCAACGTGTTTGGTATCGTTGGAAAGGAAATTTATCCTAGATTAAGGATCTGGACTTAGTTTTTGTTTTTATCTCATAAGGTTCTCACAAAAACCTCTTAAACTTGTGTGTTTTTTATATATTTTTTCTTTTATGAAAATGCCTTTAGCTGGAGTCTTTAAAAAAAAAATTGCTAAAAATACAATTTATCATACTTTATCTTAAGACACAATCTTTCTAATTAGAAAATCTGTAAGGAAACCACTCTATAGAGCTTTTTAAAAAATATTGAGTTTCCTGGCTGGAATGGCCTATTTGCTACACCCTAAAATTTGTTGCAGAAAATTAAAAAAATTCCTAAGTTTACAAAGGGAAAAGGGATAAAAAAAAATATGTAAAAGTATGTTTTTTTTTATTCTTTTATTTGAAAGAAGGGGCATTTTTCTTTGAAATAAAAAAAAAGTCTGCAGACTCATTGCGCTTTTCGAAGAAACTCGTTTTTTTAAGGTTATAAAATAAATTTTTGCAAAAAAAAAATTTTACTGATTACAGTTACCACAGTATTTTCCATTACTTAAATGCCAAAACATTCTTTAAAAATAGTAAAGTTTATTACTGTAGACACACGCGGTAGTGTTCTGTGCTGTGTAGTGAAGCGTAAAATAGTGAAAAAACTAATATTAATATGAATTCAATTATAAAAAACTCAATTTTAACTGATATCTGGATTTCTACTCGTCCATCAGATAGAGTGTCTGCATTATCTGCATTTTTTGAAGACAAATTAATACACGCTAAATGCGACAAAGCACTTTTGAATCAAAAAATAAAACTTTTTAATAGTGAGATGAAAAATAAGTGGAATTATAGTGGCCGCAAAAGAAGCGCTTTTGAAAAAACATATTCTAAATGGCTAAATTGGACATTCCCTTCCGGATTCCAATGGAAATAAGGATAAATGTGCTGAACGGGGAAGACCTTCTAAAGAAGAGCTTCACGGAGAACAAAAAATCGAAGGGTAGAGCATTTGTTGAAAAACTATTCCATCGAAGAGCTCGAGTATGCTCTGAAAAAAATGAAAAAAGCAAGCAAAGTTGAATGTTTTGAAAGTAGTACCGAAGGTTTGCCCATATCTGATTCACTCGCACTATACATAGATCTGAACTTATCAGATCGTAAATATAATAGTTTACGTGCAAATATAAACCGGTTGCATAAAGATTGTATACCGAGCTTAAACGCATTGCAAACAAAAAAACAAACTTTGCTGCCAACGATTAAATCGACTGAATATTCAGCCGAAGTTGATCTGAAATCATTATTGCTGAAAACAACGCAAAGTATTTTAGAACTAAGCCCAGATAATGGTGACATAACCAAAGCTTCTTTGGTTTGTAATTGGGGCATGGATGGAAGTTCGGGGCATAGCCGCTATAAGCAAAATTTTGGTGACGACAAATTAACGGATGAGTTTATGTTCATCATTGCGCTAGTCCCTCTGAGGTAACAAAAAATTATCTAATATGTCTTCCAAAATCATTCAATAGCCTTTAAAAATAAATTCGAGTTTAGATCAGTAAATGGCATTTTAATTTACATTGACAACTTTTTACAGTATTATTTTGCAAAAGGCTGGTCTGAATTAAAATTTACTCGATTAGCTATTTTGCGATATGACGGTCTTATATCTTTTCGACAAGCCATATAAGTTATTAAAAAATAAATATTTTTTCCAGGTTAATTGATTTGTCATCCAACAAAAATATATGGACCAATAACAAATGCTCATCGTCTTTTTATTGTCGTCCAATTAAGTTTAGTTTCAAGAAGGAAAACCGTGAACTAGTTCTATTCGAATATAATGATATGTCGAGAAAAATTGAGAACTTAGAAGATGATGTAATACGAAACGGAAAAGGGATTCAAGTTTCTTATCAAATGCATTGCACCATTATTGATGGATCTGTTGCCAATATTTTGACTGGCACTAATGCTTCCAGTAACTGTATTATTTGCCATGCCAAACCGACCGAAATGAATGTTACTAATTTTACAAAAGTACCAATCGGTAACCATTAAAAGTATGGGTTGTCTACACTGCATGCTTGGATTAGATGTTTTGAGTGTTTACTCCACATCGCATACCGTTTAACATTTAAATGCTGGCAAGTTCGCAAAGAAAACAAAGACGCCTTTTCTGCGAATAAAGTTAGGATTCAAAATGAGTTTAGGACAAGATTAGGCTTAATAGTGGACCAAGTAAAGACTGGATTTGGAACAACTAATGATGGCAACACAGCTCGCAAATTTTTTTTTCAAATGCAGAAGTGGCATTAGAAATTACCGGCATTAATAAAGAGCTAATTCAAATTTTTTCAATAATACTGCGATTAATATCGTGTGGAATGCGTATTAATATCGACGCGTTTAGAGAGCTCCTTATAAGGACAAGAACAATGTATTTGACTGAATACGAATAGTATACATGCCTAGCAGCGTGCATAAAATATTGATGCATGGGTGTGAGGTTATTGAGTATTTCGATCTACCAATTGGTAAGAAAATCGATTTGTTGCTATTCGGCATTTTTTACTACTACGAATTTATTCCCACAGGCAATTTTTCAGAGGAAGCTCTGGAAGCTTTACATAAACACATACGTATCGTACGATATGATCATACACGTAAAACTGCTCGGGAGCATACAAACAGAGACTTGATGTCATACTTAACAATATCATCAGATCCTGAAGTAGTTTTTAAAAGGAGTGCTATCCCAAACAAAAATGCAGTTTATACAATGGACGAGCTGGAAGAGTATTTAGTCGATGCTGAAGAAACTTAAAAGTAATAAGTACCCTTCAGTCAACTCAATTAGTTTTATACTAATCAAATACTAGTCAGCCACACGGGCTCAACTGGCCGCGGCGATGTCCTACGAGATGGCAATTGTCCTCTTCTGCATCAGCACTATACCAGTTGGCATACTAGTCAGCCTCTGCATCAGCAATATATCAGTTGACATACTAGTCAATATATACATCAATATCATACCATTTAAGATACAAGTTCGTATATACGTCATGATCATGGGCGTAGCCAGAACGAAATTTAGGGGGGGGGGGGGGGCCCATACAAAATAAAAAATTCAAAACCAATAACTTACTTATGTACTAAAATTTGTTTTATTATAGCTTAAAATTATTGTAACCAATAAAGGTAAATATGTTGTACAAAAAACAAATAAACAGAAGTTCACAAAAGTTGATATAAAACTATTCGTCGATTTAAATTGTTAACTTTTTACTGAGCATGTTTATTTTACGAGGAGGAAGCATCGAAAGCCTAACCCCTTCCGTGTGAGACTTTAACCCAAACTAAAATTCCTACCGTCATGTACCGTTCCCCTCCCGGTACCACCGTCAAGGATTTCGTCGGGATTATAACACTGTGTGACTGATAAGGTTATAGATCTATTCTCTTCCTCGTCTTCCTTTTTGGCGCTGTAACCGCCAAAGCGATTTTGACCAACGGACGCCTATTAGAAATGCCAAGTGAAGCCAGAATACTTTCAGAGCTGGGGCGTCGGTGTCCATTCGAACGACATGATCAAGCCAGTTGAGCCGCTGTATTTTAATACGCCACATACCAGCACGGGCATGTGAGTGATTTATAGTGTGGTTTTCGTACGTCGAGAGAGGACTTTACTCCTGAATTGCCTACTCAGTCCAAAGCAGCACTTGTTGGCAAGAGCGATTCTGCGTTGGATTTCCATGCTGACATTATTACAGGTGTTAATGCTGGTTCCCAAGTAAACGAAATTCTCTACTTCCTCGAAATTATAACTGTCAAAAGTGAAGTGGGTGCCAGGCGCGAATGAGCTGATTGTTTGTTTGATGACAGGAGATACTTCGTCTTGTCGTCGTTTACCACCAGACCCATTCGCTTTGCTTCCTTGTCCAACTTGGAAAAGTCAGGACAGACTTCGCGGTTTTTCTTACCGATGATGTCAGTGTCATCGGCATAAGCCAGCAAAATTGTACGCTCTTGTAGTAAATTGTTCCTAAGCGGTTCAGTTCTGAAGATCTTATTATCTTCTCCAACATCAGATTAAAGAAGCCACATGAAAGAGAGCCGCCCTGTCTGAAACCCCGTCTGGTGGCGAAAGGCAACAGAGCAGAGCTGGTGGTATTACTCAACGTCATTTTTCACAGGCGTATGACAGACATAGCGGCATATACCTTTAAGTACTGTCGAAAGCGGCTTTAAAGTCGACAAGATTCCAAAGTCCAAGATTCGGCGTACTGTGAATACCTGGTCTATGGTAGACAATACATTCGATAAGACCTTGCAACCTATGCTTAGAAGGCTGATCCCGCGGTAGTTGGTACGCATGGCGGGGTCGCCTTTCTTGTGGATTGGGCAGAGCGCACTTGAATTCCAGTCGTCGGGCATGCACCTTATTACCTCCTTGCCATCGTAATTAAATAGCTCAGCTGACAGGCCGTCAGCTCAAACAGCTTTGGCACTTTTCTTCATAGTCAGGCGCTGGGATATCGACTCCATCGTCATCGACTGGGACCTCGAAGTGCTTCCGCTATTCAAAAGGGTCGAAAAGTGTTCCCTCCATAATCTGAGTACGTTCTGGACATCGGTCACTAGGTCGCCATGGTGGTTCATACAAGAGTCTTGAAACCTTCCGTAAGTCGCTCAACTCTCTGCTAAAAATTTCGGGTGTTTTTTCTGTCGGACAGCATTTCAAGCATTTTCTCACACTCGTGATCGTACCAGTAATTAGCGGGAAATGTGGTTTCACTGCTCGCGCAAGTCGGTTTGTTGAAGAGTGCTCTCTCACAGCAGGTGTGAGGGTCGAGCGCCGAATCCATTGGCCGTCTGTTTTGATTGCAGCTTTTCGACGTTGAACTTTCCCTGCATTGTTGGGGGCCCTTTTTTTGCTTCTCCGAGGTTAGGTCGTATATTGGATGCATCAATATAGTAGTGCGAGTCGATGTTTGGCCCTCGGAGTGTACGTATGTACATCTAAAACATGGAAGCATGTCTTCCGTCTATCACAACATGCTCGATTTGGTTTCCCGTTTTTCGATGTGGAGACATCCATGTAGCTTGAGAGAACGAAAAATGACACTGAAGATGGAACAACGCCGAAACCGGTTTGTCTCCAAACCAAATTTGACAAGGGACGACGGAAAATCGTTCCACAATACATCACACTCCTACCCTGTCGGAAACACCAACAACGAAAATGAGAATAGCTTGATGGATGTTTTTATGCTAGAACCCAGTAATACATACTGCCAAGCTTCGGGCCCCGGCGAAGTGGATCATCCTCAGCCCGCCGTTTCTATGTGGAGGCTGATTTTTTCGACACTGGCACCAAAGATCCCTTCGTTGCCCACCTTGGCATTTAAATGGCCAAGCACGATTTTTATACGTGTCGGGGGCAGCGCTAATATGTACGCTCTAAGCTAAGAGAGCCTTGGATGCCTCGTCCTTCTCTTCCATCGGGGCATTGGCACATGTGAATGAGATGTTGAAGAATCTCGCTTTGATGCGGATTGTGGCTAGACTTTCGTCCACTAGAGTGAACGCCGGTCTCTCTCCCACCACAAATCCAACACCGAATTGCACTCCTTTACGTGGCAACTGTAGTAGACGTCGCAAGGCTCACGCTTACCTTCCTCGCCCCGTCCATCGCATTTCGTGGATGGAGCTGATGTCAGCCTTTATTCTCCCTAGGACTTCAACCAGCCGTGCAGAGGCACCATCCCGATTAATCCCCAGCGCACGCGGGGTGTTACGCCCTCCCACTTTACCTCGCTCCCAAACTAGCGTTCGGTCGCTACCCAGAGTATTCATGGATATAAATATCCGGACGTAGTTAGCTGCGATTTGAACCGTAAGCACACGAATAACTTCTGGCCACTCCCAGGTGAATGGCCGTCAAAAGCTTTGCAGTACTGGGAAATGTACAAAACATAGTGGCCAAAAACGAATATCTCAACTAAACCCTGATGAATTTTTTTAAATTCGCTCTACATACCTGTATAATAAACCAAATAGCCGGACAAAACGTTAAATGATATACATACATATGTATGTATGTATAAGTATGAGGGCGTATTGAACATTTTGAGTACGCAGATTTTTTAGGCTGATATATTTATTTATGCTAAATATATTACTTGATTTTGTTTTGTCACACTTTAGAAGTAAACGTCTTGGCTGTTCACCCAACCGCTTAGTAAAGACACAAACCTAAAGACAAAGTAATAAACAATTGAACTATAAATTTATTTATAGTTTCCGTTCAATAAATTTTTGCTCATTGTCGACTGCAGCCAGGTTTTTACCCTTTTAAAATGGAAGTGCTTTGAAGTTAGAGATAATAACTTGATACAGAACCGGATGATCCACATATCTACTTTTCATATCAATTTACTAATTATTTAGTTAGCGTTGGGAGTATAATTTGTTATACAGTATATATATAGGAAAAACCTTGAAATTTAGGGGGGCCGAAATTATCAAGCAAGCATTTCGTGGTAGTATTTTTGAATATCTAGGCAAAAATTTGAAAGTTAGGGGGGGGCCCGGGCCCCCCCTGCCCCTACCTGGCTACGCCCATGGTTATGATCGTACCTGTTGGCATACTAGTCATTATATACATCAGAATCATAGCAGTTGACATACTACTCAGTCTATGCGCCAGAACATACTAGTCAGTATGCACGTCAAGATCCTACCACTTGTCATACTAGTCCACGAATTTGACATTCATTCCAGTTGGTATACTATGGGATGGGATTTTTCTGATTAGTATGATTTCTAGTATAGATTACACTTTTTCTGCCTAAAAAGGAAAACAAAATTATATTTGTCTTTTGAGTATTTAATGTCGTCTTGAATGAATCAAATTTTTTAAGCGTGTGACATCCACACCAAAAGATATAATCAATTTAAAAAAACATTTTGTAGTCAAAAAGGACCAAAATGAAAGTAGCTGCCATTCCTAGAGGGTTTGCGTAAGAGAGATATAGGGAATCTTATTTGCCATGAATTAAGCCATAGAATGAAACCTTGAAGTCTTTAATATTATTAGGAAAACGCCCTGTATAAATAATAAAATAACTACTCAGTATTGGAACTACTTCTGAATATCAAATTTTGCAGTTTCAATCTCAGTTTCCATGAAAAATGTAAGAGCTAGGTAAAAAAAAAAATGATTTTTGAAATCTCCGTACTCTAATCCACCAAGAAACGAATTTTTACTCAAATCCGTCCATTATTCTATTTTTGCCCACTTTTTATATGGAGACACAGCACTGTGTGACGACGTGATTTTTTTGCGGCAGTGACATCATGAATTAGTATGAGTTTGACATAAAAGAAGAGGAAGAACTTTATCTATCGCTGGAAAAATAGAAATAGATTTAGGCCCCTATTATGAGTTGCATTCGATTTTCGACTGTGGTCGAAAGTGCTGAGCGAACGAATTTGCATTTGGTATTATGGCACTCATTCGATGAAGAATAGCGCTATTGTGAATTTCGCTCGTTTAGGT
>NW_023458556.1:83240673-83244525 GCF_013731165.1 Rhagoletis pomonella
GTACTTGGGTATTTAGCAGCTCCTAAATACCTAAGTAAATAGTACTTTGGTATTTACAACAACACAAAATACCTAAATACTTTTGTACTTAGTACTTAATACTTAGTAAATACAATTTTGCCCATCACTGCTTCAAATTCCTTTAAAGCGTCGTCGGCTAAGCTCATTGCTTCTGCAAGATCTTCATCAGGTACTTATAATTGCCGGCTAGCAAAGCAACAACAATTTATAAAAAAGCAAATGCTTGGCTGTTGTCGCTGTGCTAACAGTTTTTCAAACCCTGATAATTTCGATAGATATTCGCACGATACAAATAATTTTTACGGTATTTTCCCCGTGACAAATAAAAAGTTTTTGACAATTGGAAGAAATACTACTTCGAAAGTCTTTTTTAAACGATTTTTCATTTTGCTACGTTAGAGCCCTTGCCGAGAAACTTATGGATACATATACATATACACAAAAATTGCTCGTTTAAGGTAATTAGAATAAGGGGCAAAATATCCCGCAAAATGTATTTAATGCTGTCAAACGCCGTTTGCTTGATTAAAATAAATGGTAGGAAAGAATCTATTTTGGTAGGGTTTTGAACTAGCTCTTGGTAGGAGAGAAAGTTTTTCAGTGGCAACCCTGCCGACTACAACTACCCCTATTAAAAGCAATGTGTAAAGAACTGCGAGCAAAGCACAAAGTTAAATATTCATTCACTGAGTGTACATATGTATCAAGGGTGTTGCGAATGTGGAATTTCAGACATCCGCGGATACGAATGCTGTCAAACGCCGTTTGCTTGATTAAAATAAATGGTAGGAAAGAATCTATTTTGGTAGGGTTTTGAACTAGCTCTTGGTAGGAGAGAAAGTTTTTCAGTGGCAACCCTGCCGACTACAACTACCCCTATTAAAAGCAATGTGTAAAGAACTGCGAGCAAAGCACAAAGGTAAATATTCATTCACTGAGTGTACATATGTATCAAGGGTGTTGCGAATGTGGAATTTCAGACATCCGCGGATGCGAATGCGGATGCGGATGTTCAAACGCTAACATCCGCGGATGCGAATGCGAATGCGGATGTCAAGTATTTTTTATACCCGAGCGCACTTGTACGCAAGGGTATTATAACTTTGTTTACATAACGGCTGTTTGTAACAGGCAAAACGAATCGAGATAGATATAAACAAATGTGTACATAAATGATCAGAATGAAAAGAGTAACCGTATGTGCACACGATAACTCGAGTACAAATTGAGATATCTTAAAGAAACTTGGTATGTTTACTTATTTTGAGCGTAGGACGGATGGTGTTGAAAATGGGCAAAATCGGACGATAACCACGCCTACCTCCCATATAACGGTAGCTTTCAGAAATACGAAAACTGCGATATTTTAGTAACTACTGAAGCTTTAAACGAAAAATAAGAATATTATAAACTTTTGGAAAATGGGCGTAGGCACGCCCACTTATGATTACATGTGTATATCTTGGGAACCGCTCCACCAATTTCTCCCAAACTTGGCACAGTTGTTGGCCTTTACAAAACATACCAAACGGCTGAAATCGGACAAAAACCACGCCCACATAGTGGTAATTTAGAGAAATACGAAAGCTTCGATAAATCAGTAAATACTGAAGCTAATTTATTCAAAATTGATGTTTCCAATAATTCTTTAGCAAAAAGTACGCTTAAATAATAAATGTTGGAAAATGGGCGTGACCCCGCCCACACAGACCACATATGTGTATCTCGGTAACCGTTCGATCAATGTGTACCAAGCTCCGTATGATTATTGTGGTTGCCCCATAAAGGCAAAACGTTGAAAGTTATTGAAATCTGACTAAAATTACGACCACCTTTTTTTAACGCTAACTTTACCCAAAATTGATACTAACAACAATCCCTTGAAAAGAAGTAACATTATTATGGAATTATAGAAAATGGGCGTGATGCCGCCCACATTCAGTATATTTTGCTTTGCAGCCTTTATGCTTAAGCGCACATTTGAGATACCTGTCCCAAAATGCGCATCAGTGGCATTATTTTATTTATTTACTAGCAGACCCGGCGAACTTCGTCCCGCCCAAAATTTTTATATATTTTATTGAAACTTTTTGGTCCAACATTTTCACCAACAATTCACGTCTACGATTTTCATTGGCACATTTGTCTGCTAAGATTAAGGTTTGGTGGTCATTTGCCGCTTTAAATAACCTAAGGAAAGTGTTATATCCGTCCTTGAAATTCTCCAGTTGTGCGGCATTTCAAAGCACGGTTATTCGCAAAGCGAAATAAATTTTTTCCTCTTCACTCCCTGGCGGCAACAATGACCCGGTTCTATAGTGAATGTCCTAGAAGCTTTACAGTATAGTAGGTGGCAATTTCAAAATGGGTGCGAATCATTGTTCTACAGAAATGCAGTATACATATACTTATTTCAGACGAAATACCTTAAAGGTTTGAACGCACAATAGTATTGGAAAATCACATCCATTGGGCCAATTGCAACGCAGGACCGTCGATATACTCAATGGTGCAACAGGTCGATTTAATCTGACCTTCACGGCCCCTTTTCTCACTCGGCTATTTTTAGTAATAGCTCGACTTCAGCACCAGTTGGCAGCACGTTTTTGCAATAGTATTGCATACATATTTAAAACATTAGCCAAATCGGATCATAAATAAGATTTTTAGTAATAACTCAACTACAGCGCCAACTGTCGGATTAAATTGTGAAACTAAACCATCCAGAGACTCACTCAAAAACAAAAAAAGTTTCGTTAAAATCCGTACAACCATTTAGGAGGATTTCACTCACAAACACACCTACAGGAGAATACAAAAATTCATTCAAAGATAGCTAAAGGTAGGTTTGTAGGCCTCACACCCCTTTTCAAATAGCCCAAATTTTCTCCATGATATGGGCTTGATTTCAACTATATACATATCTCCATACGAAGTTCCAGTACTGTACCATGAATACTTTCAGAGATATGCAGTATAAAAATTCGATTTGTAAAGGAGGAGTCACGCCCCCCCTTTCCAACAGCTGCCCTCTTTCTTCATGAGTATGCGATTGATTTCGTATATCTCCATACCAAGTTCCAGAACTCTACCATGAACACTTCCAAAGATAGGCAGTATGAAAAATTCGGTTTGTATGGAAGATGCCACGCCCCCTTTTCCAATAGTTCCAATTTTTCTCCAAGAGTATGCGATTTATTTCGTACATCTGCATACAAAACTCTAGAACTCTACCAAAAAATTTCCAGAGATAAGCAGTATGAAAAATTCGGTTTGTATGGGAGATGTCACACCCCTTTTTACTATAGCTAAAATTTTTCTCCAAGGGTATGCGATCGATTTCGTATATCTCCATACCAATTTCCAAAACTCTACCATGCACACTTTCAGAGATATGTAGCATGAGAAATTCGGTTTGTATGGGAAGTGCCACGCCCCCTTTACATATAGATTTTTCAGCCTAAAACCATCCTTGGGACACGTGCGGCAGGTGGCAGTTTCACAAAAATCGGTTCAGCCGCTCTCGGGCCTTGCGAAAACTAACAAACGGCTTTCTAAATATAAATTAGTTGAGATATATTATATATTATATTTATATTTTGACAGTATCCATTGTTTCTGATTGGCGCAAAAAAATCTTGCCTAGTGACGAATTCGCCCCTTGATATGGTCGTTACTTAAAGCTATTTATATTCGAAATTGCATGAAAATTGGAAAACAGGAATCTATAAGCTTATCCAGGCAAAAAGCTACCTATGTACAGAATTTTAAGCAAATCAGACCCTAAATACGATTTCTTCGAACAGATCGGTCCCTGGTCGACTTCTCGGA
>NW_023458556.1:83244535-83249716 GCF_013731165.1 Rhagoletis pomonella
TAAATACGATTTCTTCGAACAGATCGGTCCCTGGTCGACTTCTCGGACAAAATGGATCATATATGCTAATATATGCTAAAAAACTACTTACGTACCGAATTTTAAGCAAATCGGACCGTAAATTCGATTTTTTCGAATAGATCGGTCCCTGGACCACTTCCCGGAAAAAATGGGTCATATATGCTAATATATGCTAAAAAGCTACTTACGGACTAAATTTTATGCAAATCGGACTATAATAAGATTTTTTCGAATAGACCGGTCCCTGGTCCACCTACCCGAAAAAAGTAAAATTTTTTTAGCCTAAAACATGGTGGTTACTGAAAGCTATTTGTATACAAAATTTCATGAAAATCGGACCAGCCGTTCGCGAGATTACCTGTTACAAAAAAAAGGTACTTCTCTTTATATAATTAGTATAGATTCGTAATCAGCACAAAAAAGTCTATCAGAAATAGCTTTAACATTTGTCGCACCAACATTTTTTTTCATTTTTGTTGGCCTGTGTTATAGATTATTTCCCAACACTGTGGGGAACTAAGCAAAATGGCCTAGTGTATTTCGCAAATATTCAAATACATAATCCACCAACCGATAATTTTATATATTCATTAACAGGTCTATTCTGCACGTTACCGAAGATTTTGTAACCGGAAAATTTTATTACCAAAAAATGTTACCAGTTCTTGTCACCGCTATTCTACGCACGTTGGTATATTGGAAATATTCAGCAATTAAGCTATGAAGAATTATGCCAATTATTGCATTGCATATTTCACGGGGCAATTCTTTGTTACCAGCTGATGAGATGGTAAGAAAATTTACCGCTTACAAGAGTACACAGACTGCGAAAAGGGTTTAAAAATTGACAGGAACTTTATTTACCGGTTGAAAACTTTTTATTACCAGCGCAGAATAGACCTGTAAGAGATAATTTGTCATCAGTCTGAAATAAAAAAAATTATAAATCGGAAGGGTAAAATAGTATTGTGTTATTAATTCAAAAATAAAAGGTTCCATTTCACTGATGAAGGGGGGGAGCTATCCCCCCAATTCCCCCCGCCGTATTCAGTTTTCAATAAAAAACAGTTCAGGAATAAACAATTGGGTTTCATGGTCGTAAAAGCTGAAAATTTAAAATAATAATTTCAATTTCAATATATTTCCTATTCAAAAATCAAAATGATCAACCCGGAACCACTCGGAATTTCCGGATCCGGAAAAAAAAAATTTCATATTTATTTTCCTTGCCAACCTCATGTTTTTTCGTGCGAAAACTTTCGGTTTTTAAAATCGACCAAAAAAGGCCACTCTAATGTGCATATATATATTAGTAAGCCATAATACTTTTTGAACGTTTTTTTCAATAAAACATAGACCAATTTGAAGGATATAACTTCGTCAAATCCAGAAATGTTAACTCCATATACAGGGAGCGAGAAAACTTTCGCATACGCTACGCTATACCTACAAATATATATGCGTTAGAGTCTAACACATATGTATGTGTATATGTATATTAGTACGCCATAATACTTTTTGAACGTTTTTTTCAATAAAACATATACTACGTTTATACGCACGTATTATTTGCAAATAACAATTTGCAAAATGGTAAAAATTGCCGTATAAACGCTGAGTTAATTTTTTATTTGCTAATAACTAAATCACGCAAATAAGTATTGATTAGTGGTACTATTTGCAAATAAGCGCAAGACGCCGCCATTCTTAGGTTTATTTTCTTTTTCGATGGTCATCTTATAAACAGTGAATCGAATGTCGAATAAACAGTGAGTTAGGTATTTGCAAATTATTTTTATTTGCAAATAGCTTACGTATAAACGTAGTAATAGACCAATTTGAAGGATATAACTTCGTCAAATCCAAAAATGTTAACTCCGTATACAGGGAGCGAGGAAACTTTCGCATACGCTACGCAATACCTACAAATATATATGCTTTAGAGTCTAACAAATATGTATGTGTATGTACTCGCAAAATAGTACGTATTAGGCTATGGCGACCCCAAGTGAAATTGTTTATAATTAAAAGTTAACTTTTTATAATGTTAGGGAATTGTGACACCAATTTTAAGTTTTCTTTAAGGATTTTTTAACAGCTTTCATGGGATATTTTTATGTTTTCGTTAGGTTTGAGTTTCATTAGTTTTTCATTTGTATCTGTAGTTTGTATTATTTCTTTTCATTGTGAAATTTGTATACCAACTCTTTTGATAAGATTTTGTAAATTCTTTCTTCATTTCAACTGTTCGGCTTTGGATAAGTGGAAACATAAAATAAATCTCTAGTAAGGCTTTCCCTAACACTTTTTGTTTGGACCGAATTATGTAATATTTCATATAGTCCCAATATTTGCAGTCTTTACTTTTAGATAGAGCATAATCCTATTGAAAATATTTCTAAATCAAGATTTCTCAAATGCTTTTAGTTTGGTACCCATATTGTAACATTTCATTTCTTTTACAAATTTAATTGAGTTAAATTTTCAAACAGGTGGCAACCATCCTCAAACATATTTTCTACTGTAGGTCTTTTAAAACCTCTTTAGTTTGCTGCCCACATAACAATATTTAATTTGTTTGATCAATTTAACTGAGTTAAAATTTTCAAATAGATCGCAAGTTCATTTATTTTATCAAAATAACTGAGTTTAAATTTTCAAAGATGTGGCAGTTTTACTTAAAAATATTTCCAGCAGTTATCTTTCTTAAACCTCTTAAATTTGATATCTATATTGTAATATATCATTTAGTTTAAATTTTTTAACAGGTGGGAACCCTCCTTTGAAATATTTTAGACTATAAGCCTTCTTTAAACTCTTTAGTTTGATACCAACATAGCAATATTTCATTTACTTTATCAATTTAACTGAGTCAAAGTTTTAAAATTGGTGGCAACCCTTCTAAAAAATATTTCCAACAGTTATCTTTCTTAAACCTCTTTAGTTGGATACCCATATTGTAATATTTCATCTATTTTATCGATGTACTTTAGTTAAATTTTTGAACAGGTGGCAACCCTCTTCAAACATAATTTCGGCTGTAAGCCTTCTTAAATCTCTTTAGTTTGACACCCACATGGCAATATTTCATTTATTTTATCAATTTGACTAAGTTAAAATTTTCAAATAGGTGGCAACCCTCGTCGAAAATTTTTCCAGCAGTTATCTTTCTGAAGCTTCTTTAATTTGATACCCATATTGTAATAATTTATTTATGTTCTCAATATAATTGGGTTTACAAATTTTCAAATAGGTGGCAACCCTTCAATTTTTTGCGATATCATTGGTTCTGGTATTATACCGAACAATAAAAAAAAAATATTCAAATCGGTTCAGCCGTTCTCGAGTTTTGACGACCGTGACATACGAACACAACATTTTTATATATATAGATTAGATACCATTAGGAAAAAATTTCGCTTGCAGTAATTTCTACGAGGTAAGTGCTCCTCCATTATTTGGTTTCATAGGGATTCGGATACCTTCCTCATTGAAGTAGTAAAGAAAATTCGCTTAAGTGCTTTTTTCGGTTAAGCGCACAAGTTTTTCGTGCAAAGAAGGATGGGAAGCTAAGCAAAATATACTGTATATCTATATAAGTTTATCTCATTATGTCTAACTCATAGGGATGAAACGATACTAGTAAATACAAGTACATACTCGATACTTTTCGTCCGATACCAAGTAATTTTGTACTCGATACTTTTGAACCGAGTACTGAGTAGGTATCGGAAAAAAGTACTTCTATCGAAACCCCAATTCATTGACAATTTTATTCCCGAACTTTTATTTTTTAATCTAATTTCTTTGTGAATAGTTAAAAAATTTTGGCAGTTTAGTTGCCAATGAAAACCGCAAGAAGGCGCCAAAGTCGGGGTGACGCCAATTTTGACAATTCACGAAAAAGGGCGCGCGTTCTATTTCTTTCGTAGCGAATGAACCTGCAAATTGGATCGAGCAAGAGTTCCGGTAAGATCCACCAAGAAATTCATCCTAGACGTTAGAACGCGCTGGAATTCACTATTTTACATGCTGGAAAGATTTTTGGATATGTCCAAAATTTCGTCTCAACTTATACTTGATGCCACAGACAGTCCTGAAATGATAGCAAAAAATGAAATAGAAATACTGAAGCAAATAGTTCAGCTACTGAAACCTTTCGAGTTCGTAACCAAAGAATCTTCAGGACAGAATTATGTCACAATTTCCAAGATCATACCTATGGTTAACTGCCTAACATCTCAAGTGAGTGAATTTTCTACAACTCTTGATTGTGTCACCCAACTACAAACGAAATTCCTGGCGGAGTATAGTAAAAGATTTGGTCTCATTAAATAAATACAACTAGATGTTGCAGTTTTAGGAACTATCCTCGATCATCGCTTCAAGAATATTCATTTTCAAGATGCGAACGCTTGCGGTCGGGCAATTTTTAAAATAAGAAGTCTTATTCAAGTAGACGCTAATACCAGCTCCGAAGAAGACGTTGTTAAAGAAGATTTTGACTTTTGGTACCAACATAAAAAGCTTGCGATTGGACAGAAACGAAAACGCTCTACAAAAGGTGATGCGTTGTAGCTTTATTTATCAAACCCAGTCTGCTCTTTAAAATCCAATCCGATAAAGGAATGGGAGGATTTAAAATCAACCTATCCAATGTTATACAAATAGGCCCGCATGTATCTACATATAGTTGCGACTTCCGTACCATGCGAGAGATTATTTTCAAAAGCTGGGGCCACAATAACCACATCAAGAAATCGACTTACTGGAAAGCATCTGGAAAAATTATTGTTTTTGAGCAGCGCAACAAAATCCGAGTTTTTCAATTGACTAGTGCCTAACGTATTATTTAAACAATTTTACAAATTAGTATATACTCTTATTTTTTATCAGAATGACCATGGTATATTTCCGAAAGAAGTTGATTTGAGCTAAATTTCTTTCTTTTTGTATTTCAAGGCCGTCAGACAAAATGCCAAAAGTACAAATTCTAAAACAGCCACATAGAGCTTTGATGTAGAAGAAAAGGTTGCTTTGTACAAAGAAAGACCTATTATAGTCTCATTAAAAATGATAAACATGATAACTTCTACCAGAAATATAGCACTGTTACTCTGCAAAAATGCTGTTGAACAATGTTATAATACAGATATTTTT
>NW_023458556.1:83249726-83259807 GCF_013731165.1 Rhagoletis pomonella
AAAAAAAACAAATTTCGTATACTTTTTAAAAACAACTTATTGTACTTTATACTTTTTCTTGTTTTTTGAGGGTCCATCCTAGTAAAACTTGTTTTAAAACTTGGAAGTTTTTCTTAAAAAGATCTAAAAGATTAATCTAAAATCAATAATGATAGTCACATAAGTTAATTTGGCACATATGTGATAGCGTTTTTTAATACAAACAAACATAAACATATTTCAATTCTTATATAGGTACAAATATCGATATAAGTAGGCATCGATACTTTTAGCCCGATACTTTGTAGGTATCGATACTTTCTTTCGGTTACAGGTATCGATACTTCTGTGGTATTGTTTCATCCCTACTAACTCAACGCCGAACTTAGACTTTTTTACTTGTTAAGAAATAACTTAGGTGGGTAAATTAGGTTCTTTAGTTAAATAAAAAATGGAAAGGTTAGTAATTTTTAATAATTTTTTTTAGTACTTGAATTTGAAAATTGGAACATTGTATTCAATAAAAGTTTTTAAAGGGTCGTAAATCAAACCTGCGCCACTAAATAACTACTCGCTCGCTGCGAAAAACTTGAAACTTGACAAAATTGTAAATTCTTTTATATTAACGCTGCACCAGTCGAGAGGACTTTCAGTTATATTTATTTTGTTTTTATTGCGGTGCAATAATTCTTTTTTTTGGGAATTGCATCGGTCTGTAAATGTCGTATGTATCCTCCTGACTTTCATCTTCATAATCTAGTATCATGGCAAGATCGTTGTTTAAACACCGTTGTTTTCCAAAGAATTCTTCATTCTCATTCTTTTGGTTGTTTCTGAATATGGAGAACCAATAACGTCAACAGCGTTTTCGATTTTAGTTCTCGTAATTCATTTTTGATCCTTTCTTCTGTGATTGGCCAGATATACGTTTTATCACTGCACTTGCATAATATTCCAGGGACCGAAAATAACAGTTATTTTTTTACCAGTTAAACTTGGCCTAATATTTTTTTTTCCGAAAGTTTTTCTGGATAATAAACAAACAGCTTTTCAAAATTAAACAAATTTCATGTGAAAGAGGACGAACGAAGGTTACCACCTCTATTTAAATTTTTTTTTAATCATTTAATACTAAAGACATTCATATACCAGACCCAAGGTTTGTGCAATGGTAATTAACTAACATTTTTTTTTGAAATATTTTTCAATAGGTGGCTTTGCTCGTTTAGACATTTCAGTTTTAAAGCTATTTAAGTCCTCTTTCATTTGATACCAAACTTGTTTAATTTGGATAAGCGGTTTGATTATTATCCGGAAAAGACTTTTAGTTGGGAATAAAAAATATTTGGATGCTTCTTAAGTCAACTTTACCACGCAGTTCATTAGCCTCCTCTGTAAAATTATCGTGGAAAACTAAGTTTTTTATATTTTTATAATCGGAAAAAATTTATTTGAAGGGAAAAAATCGCCAAACATCGCCAGTGGCGATTTCCTAAATTTTTACGCGCAAATATAAAAAAAATGGCCAAATTGGCGCGAAATCGCCAAATCTGGACACTCCGCTAACCACCGCCACCACCTTATACATAGATTAATTGTTGTTGCCCTGCAGGGAAAGCTACTAATTGTGAACTAGAATTCTACCAGTTTGCGTTTCAGCCCAACTAGTTCACGTTCTATCCTTTTTCAATGTTAGCGACTGTTATTTTTAACTTTGCGATGTCCTACGAGATGTCAATTGTCAGGCTATGCATCAGCATCTACTAGTAGAAATACTAGTAGCATCATACCAGTTGATGAGATAGTCTGCCAATTCATCCCCTATGAAAAGCATTAGTATGCCTTTTTGCTCGCGGCGCTCCAACGGCGCAATGGCCGACAGAGCAAAGCACTCGCGTGGTATGCCTGAGGTACCAGGTTCAAGCCCGGGCGCAGGGAAAATTTTTTTATTTTTTTTTTATAATATTTCTTTTATTTATATTTTTTTGGGGTGTTTTTTGTTATTCTTAAATTTAATTTAAAAAAAAAAATATTTTTTTTTATGGCACAAGTATTTCTTCCCATATATTTGTTTTTCGTTTTTTTTTGTAATGCAACTAGATTTTTAAGTTTGTTATTTATATTTAAATTGAGATAATTATTCCTACTTACATTAATCTAACTTTAAAAATCTTAACCACCTCCAAGCGGCCTCGAACCTGCGATCCCAGAACCAGAACCAGTAGTCTTCACGTGACGCCACAGCCGACATTTGTAAGAAAAGCAATTAATTGCGTTTTATTTTAGGCTTTGGCAATTCAAAGGCAGATGTCGCTGAACGCTTAATTTCTTCGAAAATGTCGAACTGGTAGGCACATACTAGTTTATGAACTAGTATTTTTTCTAACTGGTTTGGGGTTTCACTGCAGGGATATTAAAAGACTGTCAAAAATGTATAATCACCCTAATCGAAGAACTTTTGAAACGATTACCTAGTCAATTAAATACTTTTAAAAAAGCTTTGATTTTGTCAACAGAAAAGTGTGTGAATCACAAGAGAGCGATTTCAGGGACCTGCCAATTCACTATTTGACTTTGAAGGAAAGAAAGGCAGCGGAAACTGATTATTTAAATCTTTTAACTTTCCCATGGAATAACTTTTCTTAGAACCATTCCATCCGACTGTGAAGAATTTTGGATAACAGAGTGAGAACCGCAACAGGCAATAAAATGGAAATATAAGTAAATTCATATTATTATACTTGCCGCACTCACATGCTTTGCTGCGCGTTTTTTCCGTAATGAATTCAACAAAAACTAAGATTCGAAATAGGATGAGGTTGGAAAGCCTTAATTCAATAGTTCGAATAAAGTGTTATATGAAGGCTAATAGTTTTTGCTGCAAAACGTTTCCAATATCAAACAGTATGTTATCAAGGTTGAATAGCTCAATATATGACAACAACAGAAATGTAAATCATTCAGACACTATAGGTGATAGGTATGGGTTTTTATTTAATTTTTAGCGCCGAGCTCTTAAAAGCGGATTGTGCGATTAATCAATTAATATGATTAATATATATCCTATTGCAAAATGTGTTGAAACAATTATTTTTAAAAAGTAAGCGTATTTTTTAAGAAAATTGTTTGTACATCACTATTATATAAGTGATTTGTGTTATTTGTTATTACCCTCTGAAGGTATTCTATTCGTTTTTGGTTTTAAAAACTATATTATAACAAGATCCCATTTTTAAAATAAAAGATTTGTTAAATCGATTTCATGAATTTTATTTTAAAAAAATTTGCGATTTTTTTCAGAAATTGCGCTTTTTTTAAACAATCTGGACTCCCTGGTGGTAAGCAACTTTTTTCCATTTGTGCATACGCTCTATACAGTGTTGCTAAGTTTTGAATTTGAAAAGGCACTAAAATCCAAGAAAAGTCGCGTTTTTTCTCGAAAAAAGCGCCAAATTTTTTATTGGGGGATTTATTGGGCTTTGTATGCATACAAAATTTTATTGTAGGTATGCCGATTCAAATTAATAAAAACTAATGCTTCTTGCTCGGCGGTCGAAGATTCGTTATTCATTTTACTGTTAGGAGATACTGGTGCTTTTTTTAATATTCGCAAAAAATATAAAAAATTCAGCCCAAATTAAAGGTCTAAAGATCGATTTCTGGTCTCAGAAACCTGGACGTTTTTGCAGGCAATGGGAAATTACCTACCGTATGTAATTCTGGCATGATTAAAAGTGCTGCCACTTACTTTATTGACAAACATATGCTCTCTTGCTTATGATTGTCATTGTACCATGATTTTGTTTCCATTTTTGGAAAGTTTCTTACGAAAATTCCAATTGCTCTAAATTTAACATCCATTTTTGTTTCAGATTTACAGTTTTGGTGTCTTCAAACTAAAACAAAAAGCACCAAAAACGCACCAAACACCAAACTAAAAAATTTTCGCGTTTTAAATTAAGAAAAGCACTAAATTTAGTGCGAAAAGCACTAAGTTGGCAACAGTGCCTCTATAGCTCTCCTTGGAGCTCTGTTTACCTAATTCATTTACCGCTCTGCCGCTTCAATATTTTGTTCTTTCTTCGATAATTCGCGCCTTCACGCACTTCCGCGGTTCTGTAAATAAGGAAAACGAGCATTGAAATCCCAAAAATTCAAGTTCTCATTAACGACGGCAGTAACACACGCAGCAGTTAACACTTTCCTGGATCAATCATTTACTTACCGCTCGCGTAAATGCTCCTTGACAAAGACGCGGCCAGCAGGAATAACGAGCACAACTGCCTTTTTGTTTACCTTTATCTTTATATGTATGCAGTGATCGGACTTTTACCACATTGTGGTCAGTGTGCACACTTCTATCGCATATGCGGTAGATCTACCGCATATTTGACGATCTACCGCATCTACCACACAAGGTTTGAAATCTACCGCATTTTAGCATGCCAAATTTGCGTCTTTTTGTGTGGCAACTTTTGTTCAAAATACTCAGCTTTGTGGCAACATTTGAAAATAAGGTGCTAAAAAACCATGTCTGGCAGCACCTTCATGTCTAATTCGAAATCGAATTAAAAAAAAATATTCGCAGCATTTAGCCTGTTCCTGTACTGCAGGATTTAGTCGGAAATAGTCCGGAATATAGTACTGATAATATTATACTTGGAACTATTTCTGGCTAAAACCTGCAGTACGGGAACAGGCTTATTGTTGATTAGTAAAAATAGTTTCGAGTACGTTGTGGCGAGCGTTTCTAAATGGATAACTTTCTAAAAAGGTTAATTCTTAAATTTATGCTATTGTTAGGAAAAAGGCTCCTTTAAGCGAAGTGAATATGGACGCGTTTATTTGCTGACTGACTTCTAGTCGTTGTTTCTTTTTATTTTGTGCTTATTACTTACTAG
Organism: Rhagoletis pomonella; assembly: GCF_013731165.1. Lineage (NCBI taxonomy): Eukaryota > Metazoa > Arthropoda > Insecta > Diptera > Tephritidae > Rhagoletis > Rhagoletis pomonella. Next base: position 83,254,607 of record NW_023458556.1, read on the forward strand.
TACGCTACAATACGTCATATGCTACAATTATATACTTAAATATTGATTAAGTATACAGTATAAAATATCTCTCCCAGGCTAATATCCACGTTTCTAATTTCCATATTGCAGTCGCTGCGGTGGTCTTCGCATACGATTTGAACGTCTTACGTCATCACCAACGGTTGTGGTTGTTTTTATCGGCTCCGTCGTTTGTTGTTCTTCTTGCTGAGATTTTGCCACTTCTGTTGAGTCAGTTTTTGTTTTTTGTAAGGATTGTTGTGGTTCTGGTAAATCCTTCATAACCCATGGTTCTGGTGAATTCTTCATAACCGAATTAGCACCCTCTGTTTCTTCTGGTGGCAATACCTCAATTAACGTGTCGCGGTTTAGGTCCTCACCAATTTTTCGAATCTGATCCACGTGGCGTTTCCAGATACGACCATCGTCGAGCTTTATATCGTAGTGCAAAACTCCCAAAACAGCAGTAATTTTCCCGAACTGCCATTTGTAGATCGTAAGGTAGTCTCGTACGGCGACTCTATCACACACTTTAAATTGATTGGTTGTCATATTTCGTGTTTTTACCTCAATATTGTTTTCTGGTAACAAGAGATCAAGGCATGATGAAATTTGTCGTCCGAACATTATCATTGCCGGACTTTTTTTAGTAGCCGGGTGTATCGCACGTCTGTAAGCAAGTGATATTTTCGCCAGTTCACTCCTTAAGGTTTGCGGTTCCACCCAGCGGCCTTTAGCTTGCTTTTTATAGTCTGGACGAATCTTTCAGCTTGCCCATTAGTAGCAGGATGGTAAGGAGCGCCTAGCTTGTGTACAATTCCATTTGAATTTAGGAAAGATTGGAATTCTTCGGAGTTGAATTGTGTTCCATGGTCGCTGACCATGACACGGGGTATGCCATATGTTAAAAAAATTTCTCTGCATTCTTGTATTGTAGTTTCCGTGGTCATGTTGTTCACTGCTTTTACGACCGGCCATTTGCTTAAAGCATCAACCAGTACAAATAAATATTTGCCACAAACTGGCCCCGCGTAATCAACGTGTACCCTCTCAAATATTTTACCTGGGGGCAGCCATGGATGGACTGGAACCATTCTAGGGTTAGGTCTCGTCCTTTGGCAGGCTGCGCAGTCTGAAATTAGCTTTTCTTTGTCATCGTCGATATGTTGCCACCAGCAATAGGCGCGTGCAAGCATTTTCATTTTCGCCATACCAAAGTGTCCAGTATGTAGTTCCTCCAAAACCCTGTCGCGTAGCTTTTTAGGTATGTAGACACGAATACCACGAAGCAGATATCCTTTTTGTAAGGTGAATTCAGCTTGGGTATACCGAATCTGTCTTTTGGTTCGCAAAATCTTCCGTGTTTCAAACATTCGAGTAAATTAGCAACCTCCGTATCCTTGCTTGTGGCTTCGGACAAACAATCGATTTTCACTGGTAAATTTTGGATGAACTCCATCTCGACCACGTCAACTTCTTCAATAGCTGCGTACGTGTCTGAAGATGGCAATCGCGACAACGCCTCAGCATTCGCGTTCTCTTGGCTTTTCTTAACTCGTACGTCATAATTAATTAGTAATGCTGCATACGCGTAGCTGATAATGTCGGTAAGCCTTTTTCGGTGAGAAAATTTGGGAAACGCCTTGTTGTCAGTCACTAACGTGAATTTTGTACCAAAAATGTACTGATAAAACTTCTTTACGCCGAAAATTACAGCATAGGCCTCTCTGTCTACTATACTTTTGGTGTACTGCATTTAACGTTTGCGAAGCAAATTGTATTGGCCTTTCGTTGCCATCTGCGACCGTGTGGCTTAGAACTGCACCAGCCCCAGTAGGGCTTGCATCCACTGCCAATACCAAGGGCAGCTTTGGGTTGTAATGTGTTAGGATAGTATCCGACTGCATCAAAGTTTTTATTTTTCCGAAGGCTTCAACGCATCTGGCATTAAATTTAAATGGCACGTTTTGACGAAACAGCATATTCAGCGGGTAAACAATATCGCTTAAATTTTGAACGAACCGCCCGTAATAGTTTATCAGACCTAAAACTGCACGTAATTCATCCTGGTGACAGGTAATAAGGTCAATGGAAATAAGGTCAATTGACTTTATTTCCCACCCTGGTGCGAAATAAAGTCAATTGACATTATTACCTTTTCAAAAGCGAAATAAGGTCAACAAAAATTTGGAAATAAAGTCATTGACGCTATTTCCTCATTCAAATGGAAATAGCGTCAACAATGCTTAAAGTATGTCGATTCATAGAAAAAAATGTTGTTCTTACAATAAACATTCCCCCGTAAGTGTCGTTTTTTAATAGATGAAAAAGGTTATAGCCAAATCCTCAGGGTTGTGATATTAATCCACACACAATCTTGAACTCCCACGAATTGATTTTATTAAAAAAATTTAAATTACGAATATGTAAAAACGCACAGCTGGAATACGAGAAATATTTGAAGAAAGAGTGTAGAAATGATCCATAACTTGCAAAACATGTTTCGTTTCCACAAAAATAAAGCGAACACTATTAAATTGAAGAAACAGTCCATGTCCAAAAACCCCGGAGGAACCCTGAAAGAATTCTGTGTTTTAAATTAGCATATTTTGAACGAATTCGGAATGTCTAAGGTGGAAAAGAAACCAACCTTTCTATAAGGAAACAATGTCTCCGCCAGCAATTTGTGACGACATCATTTAAAAGCAGCTAAGGAGAATGACGACACTATTTATTAGATGGCACATTCAACGAGCCAATGTAACAAAATGCGGGTATAAACAATTATTGATTATTTAATATCGGAACCGAGATCATATAAGTTAATTAATTGGTTTTCTCACACTTTTGAAACACAAATTATATGCTTTTTTACTGCAGACAAGTTGTTGCCCCAAAACACAGCAGAAATCTTCCAATCAGGGCTGCCAACTATCCTTAGATATGAGGTGCCATATTGAGGATAAAAAAGTGCCAAAATGTACCAAATAAAGTAATAATAAAGCTAAGCTTTCAATAAATAAAAATTAAATAATTCATTTATTAAAACGGTGATTTTTTGTAAATATTCGCAATGTTTTTCATGCCATAAATGTTTTTTTATTTGTTTTTAAAGCATGGCTTATATTTTAACAAACACCATACAAATCCAAGTTTTAAACTGAATACATAGTTAAGAAGTATTTTCCAAAGTTTAATGAAAATTACAAACTTTTTAATAAGAATTTCAAAATTTTGATAAATTCTTATTTAAAAGTTTGCAATTTTGATGAAACTTTGCCAAATACTTCTAAATTACGTACACAGTGTGAAGCTTGGATTTGTGTAGTAATTATCAAAATATAAGCCAGGTTTTTAAATGAAAAATAACATATTTATAGATGAAAAACATAGCGAATACTTAAAAAAAAATTACCGTATACTTAAGGAACGAACACTTATCACTAAAAAACAAATTCGGAAAACCACATTCATTAAACTACAATTCATTTAAAAAACAGTAAAACAGTAAAAAGGCACTACAACAATAAATAAAAAGTGCCAAAATGTACCAAATAGAAAAATAAAGGTGCCAAAAAAGGTGTCATTCCTTTTAATCATTCACATTTAGCAATAAAATAAAGCTACATTTTGCAAACAGAAGTGCAATGATAAAATAAGATGAACCAGTTGAATAGCCTTTATAAATTAGAAAATTTTAGTTGAGAAAAAGAAGTACACGCAAAGGATTTCACAAAAATGTATTGAAATGTAATTTTTTTTACAAAAGTGCCATTTTGGCACTTTGTGCCAAATTGAAAAAATAAGTGCAATTTGAAGTAAAATAGGGACAAATGGCACGGTTTGAGACAAGTTGGCATCCCTGCTTCTAATAACTTACAAATATAAAAATTTGAAATATCGAGGGCTTGAATTCATTAATACCCTCTATCTGCAATTTGCACAAAAACTAATTTGTGATTTTAGAAACCATCTGGGGCTTATTACCTGTCGTTATATAAGGTAGCATTAATATCAGTGATGACAGTTAAAGCTTAGGTGGATTTTTATATCAGAATCTCATCTTTGTGAAAAGTGTGCAGATAGAGAGTATTATTGAATATAAGCCCTCGATGTTTAAAATATATACAAATTTTATTTCAACGTATACAAAAAATAAATCTACCTGCGTTACAGCACGGCGGGAGACGGGGAAGGGGGCCCGGGGGGGGGCCGCGGCGTAGCGTGACGTGGTGTGCGCGCCGGTTGCGCGGGGTACGCGGGGCGCGAGCGCGAGCGCGACGCGCGGGGTGTGGGGCGCTGACGCGGGCCGCCGCGAAGCTAAGCAAATTTAATATTTGAAAGAGAAATAATGTCAATTGATTTTATTTCGTTTTTAAAAAGGTAATAATGTCAATTGACTTTATTTCGCACCAGGGTGGGAAATAAAGTCAATTGACCTTATTTCCGTTGATCTTATTACCTGTCACCATTCATCCTTAGTAGTCGGTGGTGTCATATTCTGTATCGCAAGAACTTTGCTGCGTAACTTGCGAATGCCGGTTTTATCGATTTCGTAGCCGCAATATTTAATTCGGTCTAGCAAAAATTCTGACTTCTTCCGATTGATGCGCATATTGTGCTCATTTAACCTGCGTAAAACCTCTTCAATGCGTTGTAAATGTGTTTCATCATTGGTCGCTGTGATTTTTATGTCGTCTAGAAATACAGTTAGACCCGGCAGGTCGCTGAGGGTTAATTCCATAAATCTTTGCCACTTACTTGGTGCGCACGCTACTCCAAAATTCAAACGGGTTGGTTTGTACAGCCCTTTGTGTGTTACAAGGGTAAGTAAGTGTTAATCGTCAGGATGAACTTCGAGATGTAGGTATGCATTAGACATATCAATTTTAGAAAACTTTTCGCCGTCCACCATGGCACTAAAAAGTTCGTCAATAGTGGGAAACGGATGTTCGTCGACCACTAAGGCAGGATTCAGTGTGACTTTGTAGTCACCAACAATTGGCGTAGCCCACTCCGATGTATCCACCTTCAGAAGTATGCCTTCCTGCACCTGCCGTGCGATTTCGTCTTACACTGCCTTAAGTAAAGAGAAAGGTACACGTCTTGCTTTCACGAACTTCGGTGGTACGTTGTTTTTGAGGTAAAGTTTAGCTTGATTACCAACGATTTTGCCAGTCCCTTCTGAAAACAATTGTGGA
>NW_023458556.1:83259817-83266325 GCF_013731165.1 Rhagoletis pomonella
CTTGATTACCAACGATTTTGCCAGTCCCTTCTGAAAACAATTGTGGAAATTTCTGCAAAATTTCGTTCAGCTTGCTGCTGACGTCAACGTTTGCGTCAATTGCATTCACACTCGAGTTTTTTTGTAGTATAGAGTACCAATCGAGTTTTATAGTACGTAGCCACTCACGGCCCAACAAAGGCTTGCGATCGGATCGCACTATGTAAATTTTTGCATTTTCTGCTTTGCTATCATTCACGGTGACCCAAATGTAACCAAGGCAATCTAGCGTAATTTGGCAGTAACTGTATAACTCGGTGTCCGTAGTTTTTACACGTTCTGTTGGGAAGTATTTCTTGGCGTCATCTACGTTTATGAGTGTTACAGGTGATCCCGTGTCGATTTCGAACTCAATATTTTTATACCCGAGCGCACTTGTGCACAAGGGTATTATAACTTTGTTCACATAACGGTTGTTTGTAACAGGCAAAACGAATCGAGATAGATATAGACAAATGTATACATAAATGATCAGAATGAAAAGAGAAATGGATTAAGCGGTGAAGGTCTGTCCGTCCGTCCGTCCGTCCGTCCGTCCGTCTGTGCACACGATAACTCGAGTAAAAATTGAGATATCTTAACGAAACTTGGTACGTGAACTTCTTTTGGGCGTGGGACGGACGGTATTGAAAATGGGCGCAATAAGATAATAACCACGCCTACCTCCCATATAACGGTAATTTTCAGAAAAGCGAAAACTGCGATATTTTAGTAAATACTGAAGATAACTCACTCAAAATTGATATTTGCAATGAGTTTTAGACGAAAAATAAGAATATTACAAAATTTTGGCAAATGGGCGTAGCCACGCCCACTTATGGTTACATGTATATATCTTGGTAACCGCTACACCAATTTCTTCCAAACTTGGCACAGTTGTTGGTCCTGGTACAGCAGAGAATAACCACGCCCACATCCCATATAACGGTAATTTCGAGAAATACAAAATCTTCGATAAATCAGTAAATATTGAAGCTAATTTATTCAAAATTGATGATTGCAACAATTCTTTACCAAGAAATACGTTTATGACAAAATTTTGGAAAATGGGCGTAGCACCGCCCACTTGTGATCACATATATGTATCTCGCTAACCGTTCTAGCAATTTGTACCAAGCTCGGTATGGTTATTGTGCTTGCCACATAAAAGCAAACCGTTGAAAATTGTTGAAATCGGACTAAAATTGAGGCCGCTTTTCATATAACGGTAAATTTCAGATATGCTTGAAATTTCAATATTTCGAAATTTAAGGACGCTAATTTACTTAAAATGTATACACCCCGGCTTATCATGTAGCGGTAGCTTTCGGAAAGGTGGAAAACATATATTTAATACTTGCGCCGGGTATTTAATGTTGGGCTCCGCCCGAACTTAGACTTTCTTACTTGTTGTTGTTCACATTAAGTTTGCAAAACACTTTATCACGTGAACCTTCTGCTTTGGGAAGGTCCAATTGAAATAAATCTTCCACCGTGCATTCCTGTTTTGCATTGTCGTCCGCTTATCATATTTAATGATTTATTTTTACCTTGTAAACACATCTTCTGTAAATGGCCCTTCTTTTTGCAAAAGTGACAAGTCACTTCTTTGTATTGACATTTATCGGCCATATGATCAGCGTTACCACATCGATAACAATTTTTCTTTAAAATGGTAGAGGTTTCTTTTTTTGTATCGCTTTGAGGTTTTTTGTGTTTGCTTTTTCTGTATTGGATTTTATTAACTGTTTCCCCACCTCCGTTGTTTTTATGTAATTCGCCTCCTTCTTTCTCTGCAGTTTCGTGTGCCTTTGCTAAATTTATTGCATCAGCCAATGTTAAGGATTTTTTTTCGAGCAAGCGAATTTGGATTTTCTGGCTGCGTAAGCCAAAAACGAATTGATTACGTAGAGCGGTGCCTAAAAACGCACCAAATCCACATCCCGCAGACAATCTTCGTAATACAACCAAGTAATCAGTACATGATTCGTCTTCGTTTTGTTTTCGAAGGTGAACGGTAGCTGTCCAATATTTCATTGCCTTTAGGATAGAAAAATTCTTCCAACCCAGTAACAATTTCCGTGTACGACATATCTTCCGGGGCTTTAGGTAGTACTTTGTCACAAAGTATATCGTACGTAGAAGCTCCCATAAAATGAAGAAGTAAAGGTCTTCGTTTCGTTAAATCAGCATTGTAAATTTCCAACGCGGTTTCAAACCGTTTAACCCATCGGCTCTATGTTGTGGTTTTCCGATCAAATGTGTCGAATGTAAATGCGGACATTGTATTTCCAGCAGTATTTCTATTATTCTGTGAGTCAGGCATTTTGCGAAACGCAATTTTAAAAGAGCTATCGTATAATTCAGAAACCGATCCTCGTCGCCAGAACTGTTAGGAAAAATGCTCCTTCCAGCGTAGTGAATACGCACTCGTTTATTTGCTGACTGACTTCTAGTCGTTGTTTCTTTTTATTTTGTGCTTATTACTAGTACGCTACAATACGTCATATGCTACAATTACATACTTAAGTATTGATTAAGTATACAGTATATAACAGCTATATTAATTTGTAATTAAACATTTTAAATTTTCCGAATTTCCAACAGTGGCGACACCATCTCTACTGAAAAGAAAAAATCTGCACCAACAAACGACAACAAGCACACCTGCCGCCACCGAAGTTTCTGTAGAGGAAGCTGAACCCTCAAAGAAAGAAAGGAAATATGGCCAAAAGTACAGACCCGAGTGCCAAAACAACCGAGAATGGTTAACGTGCGTAGAAATGAAGCCATGGTCATGTAATGCATACAACATGCAATTCCATTTAGAACAATGTGTTCATTGCCTAAGCTTTTTAATTTCATGAATCCCAATGAAAATTCAATTGAAGGTTGTTCCACGAAAGCGGCAGCTATGGTGAAAACTATCTTGGGGCCTTATGCCCGAGAAAACATAGCAAAGGAGCTGCGATCTACCAGTTTCTCTGTGATCTTGGATGAAGGAACAGACATTAGCATGAATAATGGGGGAGGTGAATAGGGGAAATTTCCCCTCCCAAATCGGAGTGGGTCGAGAAATCCGAGTTTGGTTAAGAATTTCAATTACACTCTTGGTATTGTGATTCTACTTCCTGAACGATTTCGTGCTAATTAAAATATCTTTCTGATATGAAATTGGCCAGTTCTTATAGATTTTGTCGCTGAACTCTTTTGACAAGCCGCTTAGTGTGCTTTTTGAACACTGCACGCGAATTAATCGGAGCGCTTTAGACAGAAGCAGAATTTTGATACGAAACAAAATGGTTTTGAAAGCTATAGTAAATCCCTTTCAATTGTGGCCACTGAGCCTCAATTACCCCTTGACCTTAAAAAAATTTGTCAAAAGTAGTGTTCTTCGAAAAAAAACATGCAAAATACACCGGATTTATTCCAAAACAAAAAAATTATGTATTTTTTATTATACTAGTATTATAGATTTTGAGACGAGCAACACGATTCCACTGTTCAAAATTCGAAAAAAATTTTAACTCCTTAATTTAAAAAATGCATTATTTATTGCATTTTTTTCTATTTTTAATGCAGCTGTGCATCCTTCACTCATTTTTATATGCCTCGAACAATAAGTGCAGTTCAAGACCTTTAATTCGAGCCAAGGTAGAAGCCTCTAATCGCTAAAATTGAAACCCCGAAAATTTACGCTGCTTCAAAAAATCATGTTACTTTTTTCTTTGTGTAATCAATTTTCAATAACAATTTTCAATAATTTTAGAACAATTGCATTAAGAAAATGGTAGTGTTGATGAAATGTCTAAAGATCTATGAGATCTGAGCTCATGTCCTCGACAACATTTTTTTTCCGCATTATGAGTACTGAGTGCCTAAATTGATATTTCCTATTCTATATTATTAAAGAAAACATTTGAATACTTCAATCTTAAGCCGTTTTTGGTTCATATACAATAAACAAACAAAGAAAAAAACAATAATATTCACTTCAATTAAATAAGTATCTCTTACCACATTCAATAATGTCTAAGAGGTAACGGGTAATAGCGGCATATATTTGGTTGATCCCTGCAAAATGCACCTAAACTAGTTGTATTAAAACATTAAAGAAGTGAACACGAGGCAATCCCGTTGAGTTTGCGACGATTCAGTGGTGCCATACAAAATGATGATCACATAAAATCAAACCAATTATTATTTTAGTGATTTTTCACTATTTAATTGGTGTGGAACTTTTTTCATTGTTGCATACAGACGAGACGTAATAAGTGCCGAGATTCTTGTGGTTGGTTGCAGGTAATGAGCAGAGCAGCTGTAGTCGACAAGTTGGGTTGCAGATGCAAAAAGGTATTTGTACAAAATAACAAGACCGTGCGCCGGCTGGCATTTCTCCATCAACTTCATATCTATTTCTTACTTCTATCAAAATATAGAAATACTAAAGATGTGAAAATTTGTTTAAAAAAAATAAAAATCAAATGCCCCAAATTTGTAAGTTATTTCATTGGATACGATGAATGAAAGAATTGGGGAACAAGAAAAATGATGAAAACTTAATTAAAATCTCGTAAATGATTAACCAACTAAAAACGCGAGAGGGGAAGATAACGAGTGTATGTGCTACACACGTATGCATGCAAACATACATATTGTGAGCACGTACGTGTTTGTGTACCTAGTATTCCTGTCGGGGTTGATTAGAAGTAAGACATTTAACTACCGCGCAAGTCCACAAGTAAATGTTTCTGCCACTGTCAGTGTTTTGGCCACTATTGATGCCGCCGCTAATAACTTCATCAGCTACACTGTTCTTTTAACCAAAAACTCATTCGCTTTTCGTGCCACATTCATATTCTCGAAATAAGAATTGGTTTCAGATGAGAACAGCTCCAAATTATTTTCTGCTTTCCCAACTGTAAAAACGAATGCAACAAAGAAACGAGTCACTTTTAAACGGAAAGTAATAAAAATGACTAATGGCATTTAATTTCCCCTGTCGAGCCGCATTTGTTCTGCGCCCTAATAGGCGTGTACGGAACAGAAACATTACGAGCTGTGATAAAATGAACAGCGACGAAGGAGCGGCACAAAAGCCAAACGTAAACACTCTCATAATTATACAGCCATATTACTATAAATTGGTTTAAATTCGGTAGGCTCTATGCAGTTCAGGTGCTGAGAGAAGATATATAAATTTTTTTGTGCCGTGTTTTTTGGGATGTTTGTAACAAGTTAATTTCTATGTTGATACTGCTTCTACTATCTAGGTAAGTCGCTCATATATGTGTACAGTGGCGTAGCCAGGAGAGAAGGAGTGTGGGGTTAGTTTTCCCCCGTCAATAAACTACTAATTTTTAGGTCCTTTTGATTTAATAAAACACAACACCACTTGATTCTTCTGATATATAATTTTTTTTATTGCAGACTCATGACAAAAACCTTTTTATAAATATTTGAGATTATTGGTTGTTGGATTATGAATTTGAACACACTAGTCTTTTCAGACCGTATGATAAGGCCAACGCGCGAAAATACACAAGGCTTTTCAGGCGATGGAGCTATTTACACATGGGTCCTGATGGTAATAAAATACTAGTAAACCCGCATGGCGTTAAAACGCTCAAAACTCAATTTCGAAAACCAAAAAATATTCCAAATGTTGGTCAGAGTAATAACCGATTCGAGTGCCATATTTCATCTAAATCCGTGCTGCCGTTTCTGAGTGAAGAGAGTTCTCACGTAGTGCAGGTTTTTAATTTCATAAAATCTGAAATCACGCTTTATCTCGCATCAACAGGCTAAGGTCTTTGATTTGACCTCTCATTTTTTAAACTAAGAAAACCGTGCAAATCTAATGACTATCACAAAAAATTACTTCTCGTATAATATACCTATGTACTTGGTTAGATCGATATGACTTTTCGAAAAGGTGGCCAGCCTAATCAAAGATATTTTCATAAAACTTTTTCGATTGACACCAATATCTTAATATCTCATAAAACTTGTGTATAAGTTAACTAAATTCGACTTTTCAAAAACATTTCAAACCCTTTTAAAAGTATTTTCAAACTAAAATCTAGTTAAATCTCTTTCGGCTGATATTGTGACACAGATTTGTTTCAATAAACTGATGAATTAAGTTGAATTTGATTGTTTAAACACGTGGCTACCCTCCTAAATAGAGATCAGAAATAAAGGGTTTTCAAATCCCTTTCGATTGATACCCAGCCTTTAATAATACGGCTCAACAAAATTTGATCGTATTTTATCTAAAAAACATTTTCGACCTCATCTTATATATGAGCCATTCTTTTTTCAGTCGCACGGATTTCGTAAAAAAAATTATGTCATGGCTCCGATTTGCTTCAAATTTTTTTATGGATTCTATACATGAAATAAGCTAACACGTATTCGAGGAATTTTATTTCTTTTTTCTTCGGAGATATGATCTGTCAAAGAATGCATTTTTTCGTGATTCTGACTA
>NW_023458556.1:83266725-83291596 GCF_013731165.1 Rhagoletis pomonella
AAAAAATGCATTCTTTGACAGATCATATCTCCGCAAAAAAAAAAAAATAAAATTCCTCGAATACGTGTTAGCTTATTTCATGTATCGATGTTTAACACCTTACTAAATATATGTATCTCATCATAAGTTTTCGAAAATATATTACAAAAAATTTTTGATTCTAACAAAATAAACCATCTCGTCATAAAAAAAAAATATTTTAAAAATAGTTCTTGAAAAACCCCAATTATTTTGAACCACGTTTTTTATAGAATTAAACAAGCATTACGATGGTATAATTTTGAATCCCTAATTTACTGGTCTTCACTATGCAAATCAACTTCAAAAAGTTCAGCTGTTAATAGCTAATAGAGATGCGCGATACCGATACGATATTCAATATATCAGTATCGTTGTTGAGAATATCGGTTATTTTATATCGATATCAAAAGTTGCGATACGGTATCGATACGATATTTTGTTTCGATATCTGAAATATCGGTATTTTCCCCATTTCTGGCAACTCAGCTTTTGCTTTTTTCTTTCTTATTCCTTTTGCTCGTGCATGCTATCACCAAAGTTAAATTCCCATCAAAAGTGACTTTACAGTTAAAATTTCATTTAAAATACTCAGAAATCTCTCATGTTCATAAAATTTTTTGAACATAATTTGAAAATATACGTGCTGAGTGATTTTATTTGGTAAGTACGAGCATTTTCATAGTTCCATTTTCAACCATGAATATGTCGGGGAAATGTGTATATAAATACATGCAGATACATTTTTATTTCTCGGAAAAAGTGTTAAAACTGTAGTTCCGCAGATTTTACTAAAATGTTTGTATTTGCTTGAACAATATATACGCAAATGCTGTTATTAAAGCAAAATATTGATTTAAGCCAAATAATGTTACCCTACCTATACTCTGAGTTTCAGCCCCCCCCAGAAAATTGTTGCGTACTCCGGAGGGACAACTAATTTGTTTGTTCACTTGAAAAATTATCATTCCACAGAAAACAAGACGGTAAGTCGCAGCAATTGAGTTTCGAATCGCAATACGGAATATACCCCCTAGACTTGCTTGTGAGGAAGGGGAAAATCAAAGTTGTTGAACTCTGGTTACTATTTTTCAAAATAATTAAAGTCTATCTTATCCACAGTAACTTCGTGATATAAATTTATGCTTATTCGTGTTTTTTGGCAGTTTTACGTATATGTATTTGGCGTTTGTAAATTAAAAAAAACCAACGAAACGAAAACGAAATATACGCAAAACTGCCAACTAACAAAGCAACGAGGTCGGTGTGAATCAATATTGCCGATATTCAATATATCGATATTATTTTAGTAGATATAGCGGTATCGAATATCGTCAATTTGGAATATCGCGATATATAAAATTTTCATTGCCGATACGCATCCCTAATAGCTAAGTTAGCTTTAGGACAATCTTGACCATCTTATATATAGAATATATTAAGCCCGTTTCTTTAACTTTAAAACGACGTTAAGATGAAGTCTCTACGATGAGCAGAACCCGAGATATAACGATTTGAGGAAGTACATGATTAGTCAGAATCACGAAAAGAAGAAGAATAAAAATAAAAAAAAATTTCCTCGAATACGTGTTAGCTTATTTCATGTATAGAATCCATAAAAAAATTTGAAGCCAATCGAAAGTGTGACACCAAAATTGGTGTCCGATCTGAAAAAGAATGTCTCATATTTTTTGATGCTGATTTGAAGTGCCTTTACAAAGCTTTTCTGGCACGTCCAGTTTTTGAGAAATTAATTGTTAAATGTTTTCACAACGGTTGTCGAAAGATAGAGAACCAAATTTGTTGGTATTTGCTATATGCTTAGAAACATATAGGAGAACAATTTGGAGCAATTGCCTTTTAAATATAAACTAGCGGTGCGGAATTGGCCAAGTATTTACTAGGAAAAACCAGGGTTCGGATTTGCCTCATTTTAGCCCTTCGCTCACTCGTTAGTTTGCTCTGAGCTTGCGCAACTCACGAGCAACAAGCGAGGCTGTTTGCAAACGAGCACTCGTTAAGTACGAGCGCACGCGCTGAACAGCCAGCGAGCGAGTAAGCAAACGAGGGCAGCGCAAGAGTAGAGCGGGCACTCATTTGCAGCAGCAGACGAGCGAGGCGAGTAAACGAGCGAGGCAAATGAGCAGAGGTGGGCACTACCACAAACAAGCGTGAGCTAAAAGTGAGAATGTGTTAGTGTATCCAACTCATTTTGCATGCTGCCGCGATCTCATCGTTACGCTCTTGCTTGTATACGTACACGCGATGTTTACGCTCTTTGAGCGTGTGCTCGTTCTCTGCCCATGCCTGCAAATTGGGCAAGTAAACGAGCGAGGCAAATGAGGCAAGCAGATTAGACAGGCAAACAGGTTGTTTGGTCAGCAAAAATGTATGGGATAAAAATTGCATTAACTAAGAATTTCGAGTAAAGGATTGTACACACACATGCAAATATGTATATACATACATATATACACATATGTATGTATTTATTTATGTATATATTCTCATGCACAGAAGAATAGATGCGTGCTATTTTGACCAGTTTTGTCTACTAGGTAGGCATTCATATACAGTAAAACCCGCTTAAGTACCTCACGAAAATTGTCAGCTTTTTGAGGTACTTAAGCGGGTTGGGTACTTAACAGAACCCGCTTAAGTACCTCGATGCGGGTACTTAAGCAAACATAATTATTGATGTAGTTACATCTTTTTGTAGACTTACATAAATATGTAAATCCTTGAATAAAACATAAAAATTTAATAAAGTAACCGTAGCATTAAGAATTTTTAATTAAAATACAGCTCATTCCCTAACAAATACCATATAAACCTAAGCTTAAGGTTTTATAGAAAACTTAAAGAAAAAATTCACCAAAATTTTAAATTTTTTTCTCAGAAGCGTTTTTTGTGTATACAGTTTTATAGCCCATTCAATTTTAGTGTAATAATGTGCAAGTTTCAAGTAGCTAAAAATTACCGTTTATTTTTTATAACTTTTTCCCCGAAGGTGTGTAACGCTGAAACTGAATTTCAAAATATGTAAATATTTTAAGGAATTTTAAAAGAGCACTTAAAAGGGGAAAATTATAGGTAAAATGGTAAATGGGGTACGAAAAATTTAGGTACTTAGGCGGGTTGGGTAAATAAGCGGGGAGGTACTTAAGAGAGGGATTTTCTTCAGATTACATTCAAAAATTCACATTGCCCAAATATGTTGGTTACTTAAGCGGGTTAGGTACTTAGGCGGGTTTCACTGTACATATGTGCATACATATCTATGTAGGTATAATTTTTTTAATGTTCAATAATTTCTTATAAAATTTCAACATATACACTTAAGTCTCTTTTTATGCGGTTCCTTTTTATGCGCATTTGAATTTATGCGATTTTTCAAACACTTTTTTCGCTGTAGCGATTTTGCTTTTTTGAGAGCTTTTATTACTTTTTTCAAGTGTGTAAGGGGCAATGTTTCTCATAAATAATTTGTCTTTGTATTATTACATACAAGTAATTACTAAGTAATTCGGCTAAGTAACTATGTTACAAATGTATAAATGAGAATATAATATTTAAAAAAAGCATTATTTTGTCTTTCATTTCATAAATGAGTAGGACATTAGTAGCATTTTCAATTGAATATTCCTGGTTTAGTGCCCATACATATGTATGTATGTAGAAAATACAAACTACTATTTGGGGTGTTAAACAGTATTTGATAAGTAAGGCTAGTCCACATAGAACTTTCGCGTTGACTTTGTAGTTTGCGTGGTTTGACCCAATAATTCAATATAATGATGAATACTAGATTTCTAGAAATTTTTTATTTTTCAAAAATTTTGAGAATTGTAGGAATTCTAACAAATTTTTTCTAAGTAAAAGTGTTGAATATTCAAAATTGATCAAACGAAATTAAAAGTTTTCGAATGTTGAAAACATTTTCATATTTCGTCGTTTTTGAAAATTTAAAAAATTTTCGTAATTCTTGAAGATTCAAAAAATTTTTGGACGTTAATGTTTTCAAAATTTTCAAAAAATTTAAAATTCTCAAACTTTGTTATATCAATACAAAATTTTGGAAAAGTTCAGAAAAGTGGAACAATTTTGGAATTTTTCACAAATGTTAGTATCTTTTAGAATTCTAAGAATTTTCTATTTTTTACACACGAGTACATGAACATAATAATTTTTCGACAATTTTTTTTTTTTTGTTTTTTTGTATAGTTTTTGAAATTTTGGAAATTATCCTAAAAATAAGAAATCTCAAGAAATTTAATATTATAAAATTCAAAATTTTGGAATTTTCGTTGTTTTCTGAACCTGTGAAAATATTCAAACTTGCTGTGACTTTCAACTGTGTAAAATAATAAAAATTCGAAAATATAACAAAAAAAGTTAAAATTGAACATTAAGTACATAATTTCAAAATTTTGAAAATTGAGGGAATTCGAAAAACTGATAGGCCTACTTAAATAACCTAATACTTCGAGCTTAACACACAGCTAAAATTTCAAACTCAAGTGATATTTTACACACTTTTTCCATGAATTAAAATTTTCAAAAGCATCCATTCATTTCCCCAATTTCCCCAACTGGGTCCGCATTGCGAGCGAGGCAACACAAAAGCCTCGCTCGTTTAATAGGAGCGCGAGCAAACAAGCAGCGCTCGCTCGTTTGCCGAGCAAGCCAAACTTCTCGTGCCTCGCCTCATTGCTGCTACGAGTACGAGCTGCGAGCGCCTCGTTGCCTGCGAGGCATTGAGTAAGAGTTTGCTCGCTCGCTCGCTCGAACTCCGAGGCTCCTGGGCCAAACCAAATGTGCTATAATTATTGGGAGAAGTGCATGTATAGATTATATGTATAGATAGGAGAGTTTTCTATTTGTGCGTATAAAACCGAAATAATACCGCAATTTTCTCAGCCTGCAATTACTGAGATAAAATTCCTTTCCCTTTCCCTTACATAAATAGGCGAATTCAAGCGGTTTGAAAATACCAGGTGAACACAAAACTTTCTATAAGAGTTTTGTAATGGTGTAGTTACGAAAAATTAAAGAACAAATACTCTGCCATTTTGCTCTACAAAATAAAGTATAAAACCCAAAAAAACGAGTGTTCGTTGTGCAAAATGTTGCTTTATTATAATGCTGGCATTAAATGGCAAAAATCACAAATGCCTAAGTCGGGCATTAAAAAATAATTGTGTCATTACATTAAAAAATAATTATTAAGTTCATTTCTACATGGCATTTTTTTAAATGGCACACATTTTTTGTCATTTCAATGCCTAGTGGAAATTCGGCATAAGTTTATACATTGTCTGCTGGGAGATCTTACAGTAGTCTACAACATAAGTTTATAAAACAATTAAAATTTGTATAAGGCACTTTGTGTAGATGCTTTGGTCTGACACGGGCTAAAAGTTCTTTCGAAATTCACATCATCCATAAAATGTTCCATGAGAAATGTCACACGAAAAAAGGGAAATATTTAACTGAAATACTTTTCTGTACATACTGATGGCAAAAATATTTTATGAAATGAAAGGTCAATTGAATAATTTCAGGAATTTGTCTAATTTTTCCGATTTTTTCTGAAAGTAATTTTGTGAAGCAGCAAGTATATGGCGCTACAGCCAAATGTACATATATTCAGAAATCAATTTGTATGTACATAAGTATATTAAAATCCAATAACAATCATGGACGTCGCCCCCTATTATGTTCTAAAGAATCAGATTAAAAAGTTGAAATTTTGATGAAAATTTGTGGAATTTTTTTTCCTAAATTGTGTATAAAGTTTGTAACTGTGATTTATGTGGTTTTTGTTAAAGCTTAAACGGCATTTTTATAGAAAAATAACAACAACAAAAAATAGCTCAAAAAACATTACAAATATTTAAAAAAAAATCAACATGTGGTCTTTTGTTTGAGTCACGTATAACTGCGTACTTCCTTTTTCTCTCTGACGACAGGATTTTTTTACAAGTAGAAAGGGTATCAAATATAAGAAAATATTCTGTAGAATTATAACACAATAAATTGTTTGGTGCATAAGGACGAATGAAAAGTCCTTTAAAAATTTTGTCCTTAAAAATCCTTGAAAATTTGCAATATTTATTTTTGAAAAAGTTATTGTATATTGTTATTATTATACGACCACATCATCGAATTTCGTCCTGCAAACTTTATTAACTTGAACAGATAAAATTTATTAAAAGCGCATTTTCAATACCTATTCGTCCTTGTAAACCAAAAAAAAAATATTGTGTTTTTAAATTATAATAAACAGAATTTTCTCTTTCATTTGGTATCCAGTATGTTATTCTACATTGTACTGATTTTATTAAATAATTTTTTGAATTAATCATATCTTTGGAATTTCAAACCCTTTGAAAAAAAAATCCTGACGTCAGAGTGAAAAACTAAAAACGCAGTTTTAATGTATTTGGCCCATAGTTTCGTGAGTATATCGATTCTTTCGTGTGTTCTGATTTTTTTGTTTGTTTTTGTGGCACAGTGTTATTCCTAGTTTGGAAATATATATCATGAAAGCAAAAAATAAAAATAGTTCACATCACTTTCATTTTTAAACACCAAGAATATCACTGACCATTATAAAGGACCCTGAATGACGGCAAAGCTCAAAGCTTTGCAAATTTGTGGATGTGATTTTTGAAATGAACGATACAAAATAAGCCGGTATACATATTTTAAAATTTTTAGAATCAGTGGTTGAAATTTTATACACTGAGGGGAAAAAATATCAAAATGAAATAGAAACGTAATTGATCTTACTATAAACGTCAACGAAAGTACTGTATATTGGTAAATATTCAATTCAATTACGCGCATATTAAAATGACCGCGTTCGTTCTGAAAAAGCATCCGCGAAGTGAATAATCAAGACAAAAAGTAAAAAAAAAAAAATATTTAACTTGCATGTTGCCTGCAGTGGAATTCGAACCCCGACCATCATCTCTGGATATCAACAAATTGTGGCATGCACCTTTGCGCACTCAGCTACACCCAGGCATATAAATTTGCTTTCAAATGTTGAATATCCATCAACACCACAGCACGCGATTTGTACGGATAAACATGTACTATGTATGAATGTGTGTGTTGTCACCGCTCTCAGAGCGGCGCTCTACATGCATGGGGTGCTTATGTACACTCATCAGCGTTGCCACAGACACATGTTTTTTCCTACCAAAACTTCCTACCATAACCAACCAAAACCTACCAAACATTTTTTTCAGTTTTAATATTTTTTTTTCATAACATTTAACATAACATTTAGTAAAACTAAAACACAGCTAGTACAACAAAAACAAAATAGCTACGTATAACGATTTATTTTATTGTACATACATACATATCGTCATTAGATACGAATAAAGACGCGAGCTCAAAAGTTGACAGCGAAAAAAGACGCGTAAAAAAATTTCGGCGAAGAAGAACTCTTAACATAGGCGAGGGCATAGAAAGACGCGTCAACCTCTTTGACGACGGGGAAGAAAGACGAAGAAGACTTATTTTCGCGGTCAACTATGTTTGCGAGTATACGAATTCCCCAAACAGTTTTTCCGGAATGATGTTGAATCCATGTTTACGCGTCTTTTTTCGCAAATTTTTTTCACGCATCCTTTTTCGCCGTTAAAACACCCGAGCGTCTTTATTCGTGTCAAGTGACTATATTATCATTATTACGTCGGAGATACCCGCGTTGCGACCTAAGAATATATATTGTGCTAAATCCTAATTGTAATCGCTCCATTATTAGGCTATTTAAAAAGCTCAGCACTTTGGATGATGCCATGTTCCAAAGTTTAGATGGAGAAGACAATCCTTCCCCAAGGTGCATCAATCTACTATTCATGCTTCGTGGACAGGCACATTGAATATACTCTGGGGTTTCCTTCACCGGCCCACAAAACCTACAGTCAGTCTCTATAGAAAGACCCTTTAATTCAATCGGTACGTTAACTTGCAGTGTGCTGTCAGGTAGCCAGTAAGAGTTCACAGGCCTTGATGCCGTTTTAAAAGACTCTAAGGCTTCTAACGTTGCCTGAATATCTGACATAATATTTATTCTGGCCTCATTTGCCTTCTACGATAAAATTCGCGAACACAGACTTCGATTGCGAAGACCTCCGCTCAGAATATGGTTGGGTACAAGCCCATTGGCAGACTTTCCTGGAATCTTGGTCCAAGTACGCCATAAAGTATGGATGTTCGTATTGTATATTGGCAATAATAAGGGTATACGTTTGTACTGAGGAATTATGTTTGCCGCCGCCGTTATACGAACGCACCGATGAAATATTCATGTAAAAAAAAATTCTAAAATGTTTAGAGATACATATTTTCTATTTTTCTCAAATAACTATTACTCGTAGTACCGAAACCTACCAAAATCCAATCAAGCCTACCAACCTACCAAATGGAAAAAAACCTACCAGTTTTGGTAGGAAAAGCCCATGTTTGGCAACACTGACACTCATATATATGTATACTCAGATGTGAACAGTCAAATACGTGCGTAATAAATTTTTTATGAAAATATTATTTTTAAATTCGAACATTTTTAAACTATAATCAAATATAAAGTATTCATTTTTACTATTTCCCTCAGTGTACTGAAAGGGTTAAGAAAGCTTCAGTTTAAAAGTGTTTTACTAAATGCCTTTCAACATAAACGGCGCCAATTTTCTGGGTTATCAAGCCTCTAGCAGTGAAAGATTAGTTGTCGCTCACGAAGTTCTTTAAATAAATCTTCAACTAATTACTTTTAAATTAATTTCTTAATTTTAGTAAGTATTTCTTTACTGAAAACTCCCGAATTTCGGGGGTTTCTACTAGTTTTAATAAATTGTCAGTTTAATTTCTTATAAAATTTACCTTTAGGTTTTTGCATCTTAAGCATACATCGAAATTTTGTTTTAGAGAATCAATGTGAAATAATTGCATAAACGATTAACCGATTTGCTGTGCAACCGAGACGTCTGCTTTTTAAATAATTTTTGTAAAACAAATCGGCACGTACATAACGTTCCCCGCATGCCAGAAATATGAATGTGTAAAAATTTAAATTTTGTTAAAGTTTGAATTTTTTTACGAGACTTAACTCTGCATTCTTGTAAATGACATTGTGAAATATGTGGTTTCCATGTACGCATAGTATTCTGGGTTTTGGTATAACATAGAACATCCAAAGGTGAATCAAGTCAACCCAATAACTCAAAATTGATAAATTTGCACATTTGTACTTCTGGCATAAGGGCGACGATATGTATTTACTTCACATTTATTAATTTTTTATATCTTCGTAGGAAAAAAATAGTAGTCATATTTCGACACCTGAGTAGAAGATCGAGCTATCTCGGCAGCCAGTTTGCCCTAAATCAGAAAACTTTTCAAGAACGCCCAACTGCGGAACTTGATTGGAGAACGCCCTATTTCAGAGTTTTATTGAAAAACACCCTATCCCAGAATTTGGTTTAAGAAGGCCCTATTTCAAATTTCGGTTCAAAAATGCCTTATCTCAAATTAAAATGTATTGAAAATGTTCTGAGTTAGGGCTTTTTTCGTGGGATTTTTTTAAAGTGTGTATATTCTCAAATAGTAAAAATCAGCGCTGGCCGTTTAAGAACGTTGACTACGCGGAAACCATTCTTTCGACATCCGCTGATATGACAGGACAGAATTTAAAATTGGTTATTTCAATATTTAAGATGCGATATTTTTCGGGCATCGATACTTTCTTTCTATACTACTTCCAAGTAAAAGTATCGATACCTGCGTGGTATAGCTCAGTGATGCACACCGGAACCGTATGGGGTTGCTCGGTTTTCATTTACAGATCGTGTGTGCGCAGCTACCGAACTTATAGCCCCGTCAGAATGAGAACTGAGGATGACACTGACGTAACGTAAAGGAACGTAGAACGGTGCCATAATAAAGGTGCTGCGTTTGCAAGCAAAAATCAGCTGTCATTTATGATCGCGTACTTGGGGTTTACACAAGTCAATTTTGCAGATACAATAGCAATACATTCACTATTTTTTATTTAAATATTCAAACTTTTCTCATTATCTTCGTCACGGTCTTCAAATTTTCGAAGTTTGTTCAATGTCTGGACGCCTACATTACTCAAACAATATGACAAATAATACATATTATTAAGTGTCTTGTCTTGTATAAACGCAAGGTAATACAACTGTCAGCAGTGACGGACCTACTTGCGTCAAAAGTTGAGAGTTGGCCAACGTTCGATAAGTCCGTCGATGCAAGGGTTGCCAATTTGACGTTCTCTGTGCAACACAGACGGTCTACTCAACTGTCAGTTGCATCCTTGGGCATCATGTACGCAAAGTACTCATTCTGACGGGGCTATTATGCGTCGCTGGCAACCGGTCAGTTTCAGTGTGCACACTTCTACCGCATATGCGGTAGATCTACCGCGTATTTGACGATCTACAGCACAAGGCTTAAAATCTACGGCATTTTAGCATGCCAAATTTGCTTCTATTTTGGCAACTTTTGTTCAAAGTTCTCAGCCTTTAACAAAACCCGTGCAAATCCAAGTTTCCAAATTTGTGCAATATTAAAAAAAAAAATCAACAAACTTTCGTACAAATTTCGAAGATTTTTAAAAATTCCAAAAAATGAATCACAGTTTTTAACCACTTGAAACTTGTACTTTATTCTACTACAGCTGCGTACTCAGAATCTTATTAAAAAATTCGAAATTTTTACGAAAATTTGTTGAATTTTTTTTAAATTGCATAAATTTTTAAGGCAGTGTCACTCGATTGGTACATTTGTACAGATTAGTACATTTTTATATTGGGCTATTGGTACAAAATAAAAAAATGGGAATTTTTTTTGTAGTCAAAGGAAATTAATTTTCTAGAATGAGTTAAAACAAAACGCCCTTTTTGTCGCTTAGAAATATTTATTTTCCAAAACAATTGCTTCAACATGCGCGTGGTGTCATCTTCAGTTGTTGTTGAATATCAGAAAATAAACATTTTTAAGCGACAAAAAGGGTGTTTTGTTTTAACTCATTCTAGTCTGTTGACGTCGCTTAGCACTCATAATAAACTTTTAATAAATTAATTTTCGTGATTGGGATAAAGAAAAACATTTGGGTACTCACAGGATACGATTTACACCAAATTTTGGCAAATACCCAATCGTGTGACACTGCCTTTAAACTTGTGTTTAGACGGATGTTGTTAAAGAATGAACTATAAAAAACTAACCAAAATTAAATAACAAAAAAAATAATATTTTAAAACTTGTGAAAATTTGGTGCAGCTATAGTTTTTTCGACTACTGTACATTAGACTGCATCGCCACAAAAAAAGTTGCGGTGTTCCGGCGGGATTACCAAACCTAGCATATTTTAAGACTTCTACCAAAATATTGCGGAAATATATTAAGATTCTCGTGAGCTGGACCGGTTCGAAAATATAGAGGTAATGTAGTTTTTTATGAATAAAAATAGTTTCTTAAAGGATTTTATGGAAAAAAAACCCCAAATGACTAAACAGTTTAAGCTTAAAAAGTTTGCATAAAAATATTAAAAAAAAATTTCTACGGAATCATAATAATGAGATTTTGATGCTGTTTTTTAACTTTTTTTCAAAGATTTGTGTAAGAAAAACTAGAATAACTGCTTTACCGATATAGACTTATGAGGTATCAGTGGAGAGGTTATTTCGCACCCTCTTCATTTCTTTGCAAAAAAAACTCATTCACGTCCCAATTTTTTTTTTTATCAAATACCAACACATCTTAATTCAACATGGAATGACACGCGTTTATCTTACCTTCCCCTTTCATACTTTGAATGAGCTTATTCGCAAAGAAATTAAAAGGGAGAGAAAATACCTTACCAACGATACCTCATAAGTCTAAATTGGTAAGGTTTTGGATGAGTTATTCAAGTTTCTCTTAAACCAGTCTTTGAAAAAAGGTCAAAAATAGCATCAAAAATCTCATTATTATGATTCCGTAGAAAAATTTTTCTAAATTTTTTTATGCAAACTTTTTAAGCTTAAACTGTTTAGTAATCTGAGGTATATTCAAAAAAAAATTTCTAAAAAAACTTTTTATTATTAAAAAACTAAATTTTTTGAGGTATTTTCAAATCGGTTCAGCTCACGTAAATCTTAATATTTTTGCTAGGTATTTTGGTGGAAGTCTTAAAATGTAATAGATTTATAATTCCAGTGGAAAACAGTACCAATGTTTTTTTTTGGATGGGGAGTGATGCAGTCTACTGTACATAAGTTGACTATGATTACTGGGCCGTGCTATCATAGTAGCACAATGCCACTGAGTGCTAAAATTTTCAGGCAATAGCCTCATGCGATTATCAATTATATTTTTTGTTGTTTGTGTGAAATATTTTATTTTTATCAGTATTTTTCTTTTAATCAAAATATGTTGAATTAAAAGTGTAAAAAAAAATATTTTGCCATTCCTACTAAGAGCCAATATACACGATGAATTTTCACCCTGGGAAAGTCAGCGGTGTAGGCATGCACGCACAGTCAGCGCAATCGACGTTTTTTTTGATGTTTCGCTTCTATCGAATTGACATTTTCGTGTAAATGCACGAAGATTCTCGATGACTTTTTTAAAAGAGAATGTGCAACAAACACAGGGCGAAAAGTCGTCGGGTAAATTGGCTCTTACCTATTCGGTTTAAGGGCTCAGAAAAGCCAGCACCGTCTGTTCAAATAAAGATGTGGAAATGGAGAGAGCATAGTTACGAATTCAGCTACGCACACAATTTTGTATTTTTTATTTATTATTACTTTTTTTTTATATTTCGCCTTCGTCTTGTAATCCTGCCCCTACCTGCCTACGCCTTTGCGTATTTCCAAGCCTGTTATTAAGAAGGCAGTAGGGTGGGGACGCAGTCATTTAAAAAAGAAATATATTTAAAGTTTCTATTACAAACACTGCCCTAATTCTAGTGTGCATTCTTATTAATACGCCTCCCTTCTTTCGAGTCCATTGTATTGCACCTTCTTCATTACGTTATGACACAAATAGGGTAATTTGTTTGCCACTTACCAAAATTAACTTGTTTTGTTTATAAAAATGAGTTAATTAAAATCCTTAGACGAAATTACTTTTAAGTTGTTTCCACTTGCTTATTTCTACGTCTTCACACACACGCAAACGGAATACAAACCATTCTGGGATACTTGCGCCGGAGCACGAAAAACGCCCAAAAGTAAGTAGACAGAAATAGTAGGAAAATTAGCCAATTTAGCAAATCTTATCGCTACCATCGCCACTTACGACAGCCCGCAGAAACGCCATTCAATTGAAACCCACAACCAGCGCTCCATGTACCTTTGCGCTTATCCTTGCGCTAATATATTCAATTTAGGTTCATTTAATATACGCCCACAGACACACAAACAAACACACTTGCATATGTATATAGATTCTTGCGAATTAGGGTTGTTCTTTATAGTTTTTTTCGCATATTTCTCCGTCGCTGATGGATTTAGAAGTTTCAAATAGAATAAAAGCTGCTTAATGCACTCATGTACATATGTACAATTAGTTTCGACTAAATTTACGTAACGTAACCTAATATATTGCCCAAAGTAATATATTTTTGTTCAGGAATTTTTTGATGTGGCTTATAGGCGGCCAAGTGACCATCAGCTGAAAAGGAAAATACAAAAACAAAGTATTTTGGCTTCTGGCTAAGTTGACGTGTTGAGAAATCATTGACGATTTCTTACATAAGTTAAGACTATGTTCAAACAGGCCAATTAGCTGAGGCAATTAAGCTTTAAATTGCGGCATTGAGTTTGGTGTTCACACACACGTCAGCTGTGCAATTAGCGATACGAAATCAGCTTAAGTTAAGTCAACACTATCTAGACTATTACATATCTGTTGTGTCAAGTACATAAATGATAACTCCACTTTTGATATTTCTGATTTCGTTCAACAATTTTATTGGGCTTGAGGCCGTTTTTAATGAAAAACTATTGTGGAAAAGTAACAATAATTCATAAAAAATGTTAGAATTGATGGCTATTTCGGAGGTCACCACATCTCCTCATCAGACTTCTTCAGTGTGCTAAGTTCGCCTTATAAACGGTTGTTGCTTTTTCCACTTTTTTCATTTGAGCCAACTACAATCAAGCGCAATCTATTTTTTCTAAAAATAGAATTATTCACCCTCATTGCGAGAGTCGTGTCGAATGCAAGTCGTTTTTCGAGAATCGTATCGAAAATTTTACGTCATTGCCTAAAACTTACACTCGACTAGTGCATTAAAATGGAACAACTTGGCAGCACTGTATAGTTTTCTACGATTTTCGTCGCTTACTTATTTCAGCACGATAGAAGATAATGCCAATGTTGCCGAGTCGTACAACTTAGCCTAATTTACGACCTACGCAATGAGGCTGATTAACAAAAAACCAACAACCACATGATCACGTGTGAATTGCAGCGGAATTGCTGCGCTTGATTGTCGTTGGCTCACATGAAAAATGTGGAAAAAGCAGCAACAGTTTATAAGGCGAACTTAACACACTGCGTAGGCAACTGGCAGAGTCAGCTGGGGTCGTTGGATCGAATCCCACTGAAGAAGTCTGATCAGGAGATATGGTGATCTCCGAAATAGCTATCACTTATACCATTTTTATAAATTATTGTTACTTTTCCACAATAGTTTTCATTAAAAATATCAATCTATACATATAATAAAATTGTAACAGGTCGATGTCTGTACATTATAGATATTAAAGAAAAATTAATGTGGGGTGTCTTTATTAGAGTTTTTGTCTGTCTGTCTGTCTGTCTGTCTGTATGTTTGTTCGCGCATCACTCGAAAACGAATGCATAAATTTGAATGCAGTTTTCACCGATGTATTGCTAGAGGTCTAAATTAAAGTATAGAAAGAAAAAAATTAGAGAGTTGCCACCTGTTTGAAAATTGAAGTTTAAGTAAATTGATAAGAAAAAATGAATATTGCAATATGGGCGTCAAAAAGAAAGAGGCTGAAGAAGGCTTACAGCCAAAAATATTTTCTTAGAGTTGCCACCTGTTTGAAAATTTACATTTAATTTAATTTATAAGATAAATTGAATATTGCAATATGGGTATCAAACTGAAGGGGTTTAGGAAATTTCATTGCCGAAAATATTTTTAGGGAGGGCTGCCACCTGTTTGAAAAATTTTATTGTAATTAATTGATAAAATAAATGAAATCTATATCTATATCTATACATATAATAAAATTCAGGTCGATGTCTGTACCTTATAGATATTAAAGAAAAAATTAATATGGTGGGTTTTTATTAAAGCTACAGAAGCCAAATAAACAATTTTTGGAATCTTTGAATCTCTGCCTGTCTGTATATTTGTACGCGGATCAGTCGAAAACATGGAATTGAATGCAGTTTTCACCGATGTATCGCTAGAGATCTAGCTTCCAATATAGAAGAAAAAATTAGAGAGTTGCCACCTGTGTTTAAAATTTCAGTTTAGGTCAATTGATACGGTAAAGTGAAAACTGCAATATGGCTGTCAAAAGAAAGAAATTTACAAAGGCTTACAGCTGAAAATATTTTTGTGGAAGGTTGCCACCTATTTGAAAACTTTAATTTAATTTAATTGATAGCATAAATTAAATATTGCAATATTGGCATCAAACTAAAGAGGCTAGGAAATTTTAATGCTGAAAATATTTTTTGGGGATTTGCCAACTGATTGAAAAATTGTATTCATTAAAATTTGTAAACTAAATGAAATATTGCAATACGAATATTAAACTAAAGAGGATTAGGAAGCTTACTTTTGAAAATATTCTTGAAGCGGGTTGCCACTTATTTGAAAACTTTAATTCAGTTAAGTGTATAATATAAACTAAGTGTTGCCAGATGGGTATCAATCGAGAGTATTTGAGAATAATAAAATTGCAACAGGCCGATATCTGTACATAATAGATGTTAAAGTAAATTAATAGGGGGTTATTAGTTCATTTCACAATTTCATACAGTTCTCTTTACAATGTATTTCACTAAACTACTAAACGGCTGCATCGACTTGGTTCATATTTGGCAACACCTTGAAAACAAATATTCTGACCAAAAATGTACTTGGTATGTAGCTCGGGTTATTCCTAAAATTCTTATACAGACTAAAACGTAAAAAACCAATATATCTCTAAAACCAATTACGCTGGGGAACTGAAACTTAGCACTGATGCATATATTGCAAATGCATTGGGAAAGGGGGCGTGGCTCCTTCCTTCCATACAAACTGAACTTCTCATATAGCTTATCTCTGGAACTGCTTACGCTAACGTCCTGAAATTCTACACAGCTACATATGTTATCAATACCGTAGTTATGGCGAAAAGTGGTAATTATTGGAAAGGCTGGATCGATATACATTTACGTAAACGCGCAAGTATCATTCGAATGAGAACCATTTTCTCCTAGATTTCTAAATCCCATTGAACTATTGTAACTTTGTCTTTAATTTTCAGTAAGGTAAAATTTATGTGAAAATTTTGAAGAAGTTTTTTAAATTTTTCACAAAGAATGGAGCTTTGCTTTTACGAGTTTCGCTATAAACTGTCCTATCTACATACCTATTTGCATAAAATGATAGCCATTTTCGTTTTTCGGAATAAACTCAAAAAACACTGAATAGAGTTCCGTCAGATTGTCGGAGGTTATCTTACATACATATATGGTCCCATTACATTCTGCTATAAAACTCGCAAGGTGGTGCTGGAGTAGAGTTATTTATAAAAATCGTATTTATTAACCGATTTCGTTCAAATTTTAAATGTGAGCTATGTAGCTGTATGATGGAAAATTCTTTTGATTAAAATTTACCTGATTAGTGCCGCTGGAATTAAGGTTGAAATTCATAACACGTATTCATTTTATGGTAAGCAATGGTTTTGCAGAAAATGAACCCAATGGATGGCGCTGCAGACGAAATGTATAGAAACCCCGTGTGGTTGGTCTGCTTTGGCACTATGTTTAAGTTATACGAATTTAGTTTTCAGATGTCTAAATGAAGGATGGGGTTAAGTTTTTCTGAAGTCCTCATGCACGATCATGCGGTCTTGCATCTACCCAGAAATCAGTTCATAAATTTTACCACGAATTGTAAAAGTGGTGAATTAACAAGGAAAGATCACCGTAGGTATATCAATTGCTTCATTTGAAAGATAATTAAGAGATCACACGACTCATTTAGCAATGTACCGGAAAACTTTTCATCCTGTGGGACAGCGAGGATTTTGGCCCTCCTATAACAGAAAAGGCACTTCTTTGCTCTTGAGTTTCCCTATAAGAACTTTTATTGGCATACGCATCGCACCAATGTTGTAGTTGCAAGATCATACAAAAAGATTACGCATCCTGGCAGAGATCTCACAGGTGGAAATAAGACCATCGGTAAAGCTCATGACACCGAAAGGGATTAGTATTCCATATGGTATCACAGCGTTACTATTATTGACCTATATGTGAGGCGGATACTGTGCCTTAGTGGTTTCAACTTAAATCAAAAATTTTGACTTTACAGACTAATTTTGTTTTTAAACGCTCTTTTGCATTGGCCAACGCAAAAGCTCTTATTAGGTGCCGCGAAGTAAGCGGGCATTGGCTAGTAATCAATAAAATTGTTGAATATCTATATATAAATACGCCGCAAGAAAATTTTGCAATCCCTTTTTTGAAGGCACTGTTCGCTCGATTTCAATGAAATATACACCGATTTATAGGATATAACTTCCTCTAATCCAGAAATGTTAATCCCGATACATAGGGGGCGTGGCATCTGACATATGGAATAAAATGTGAAAATCACTATATCTCAAAAACCAATTATGCAGGGGAACTGAAACTTAGCATAGATGCCATAGATTGTAAATACCTAACTTACGGTAAAAAATGATAGGTACTGGGAAAGTGGGCGTGGCACTTCCCATACAAACTGAAATTCTCATATCGCTTATCTCTGGAACCGCTTATGCTAACGTCAGGAAATTGGAAACTGCAACATATGTTGTCAATACCGTACTTTCGGCGAAGAGTGGTAGATTTTGGAAAGGAGGGCGTGGCACCGCCTATACAAACTGAAATTTTCATATCGGTCATCTCCGGAAACGCCTATGCTAACGTCCTGACATTTGCCCAAGCAACATATGTTGTTAATACCGTACTTTCGGCGAAAAGTGGATTTTAGATAGGGGGCGTGACTAACGTCCTGAAATTTGACACAGCAGCATATGACGAAGTATCTCCTGTCATCAAACAAACAGTCAACACATTCCTGCCTTGGCACCCACGTCACTGTTGACAGTTACAATTTCGAGAAAGTAGAGAATTTTGTTTACTTGGGAACCAGCATTAACACCGATAATAATGTCAGCATTGAAATCCAACGCAGAATCACTCTTGGACTGAGTAGGCAATTCAGGAGTAAAGTCCTCTCTCGACGTACGAAAACCACCCTTTATAAGGCACTCATCATGCCCGTGCTGGTATATGGCGCAGAAGCATGGACAATGACAACATCCGATGAGGCGGCTCTTGGAGTGTTTGAGAGAAAGATTTTGCGGAAGATTTACGGGCGTTTACGCGTTGGCGACGGCGAGTACCGCAGACGATGGAACGATGAGCTGTATGAGCTTTACAATGATATGGACATAGTGCAGCGAATTAAAATACAGCGGCTCCGCTGGCTTGGTCATGTCGTTCGGATGGACACCGACGCTCCAGCTCTGAAAGTATTCAACTCGGAACCCGATGATGGTAGCAGAGGAAGAGTGAGGCCCCCACTGCGATGGAAAGATCAGGTGGAGAAGGACTTGGCTTCACTTGGCGTTTCCAATTGGCGTCAGTTGACACAGAGGAGAAACGACTGGCGTGCTTTGCTGAACTCGGCCAAAATCGCTTAGGCGGTTACAGCGCCAAAGAAAAAGAAGTAGAAGCATATGTTATCAATGTCGTACTTAGGGCGAAAAGTGGAAGATTTTAAAAAAGGGGGCGTTGCAAAGGCCATACAAACTAAGATTCTCATACCGCTGATCTCTGGAACCGCCTATGCTAACGTCCTGAAATTTGACACATCAGCATATGTTGTCAATACCGTACTTACGGCGAAAAGTGGTAGATTTTGGAAAAGGGGGCGTAGCACCACCCATACTAACTGAAAATCTCATATCGTTTATCTCTGGAACCACTTATTATAAATAAATAAATAAGGTAATGCAATTTATTCACCTACATCAAGAATCATTCAATTGGGCACCATTTTCTCCCAGATTTTAAAATCGCATGGAATAATTGTTGTTTTGTGCAAACGTTTTTAGAAGGATCAGTGCATTTGTCTTCCGATAGGTGGCGCAGGGTCTGAGAGCTATCCTAAAAAATCATATTTATGATCAGATTTGTTTCACTTTTAAAACACATATTAGTAACATAAAATTTGGTGAAACTTGGTAGTCCAGTCGGGTGAAGAAAAAATATTGGGCTTTGGCCCAGTCTTCACAAAAACCTGTGTGAAACCGCCGTTAGAGAAAGAAATATTATCTTTTGTTGTAAACCTTCAATATACTTTCTCAACCGTTAACAATTCTGATGAAAAAAGAAAGAGTTTATGTATATATGCGCAATTTAGTTTTTAACCTCTAAGAGGCTCTCAGACAAATATAATCGAAAAACTTTTTCTACAGTCTGAATTCATATATGTTTGACATATTAGTCAGTGATGAACATGTCATCTATACATACAAATACATATGCATATTTTTTATAAATTAAAATTCGAAGTTCTTTTTCGGTCTAATTTCAAAAGCTACTGAAGAAATTTGTAGGAGACTTGGTAGAATTAGCATTAATCAATCCGGTATTAACGTTCATAATTCGATTTTAAGTTTTCCTATAAATTCGCTATAAATTATGCTGGTGGTGGTAGTAATTCGCATAAAGGAGTTAGTATCGGTGACAGGTAGAATTCAAAAGCGCATGAAAAAAGATGTCGAAGTTCGAAGAACGTAAACGCACCGGTACGCAAGCCCGAGTCAGCTGACACGATCTATCTTACCAGAACGCCATGTAAATGAGAACTCAAAAACGCAGAATTTTTTTGTAGTTGTAGCCCGTAGCGCAGAAATCTGCGGAATTTAGATTTTTCCGTGTCAGCCTGTTTCTTAAAGGGTTTGAACCTGCACCACTAAATAACCTCCCTGCAAAAAATTGTGCGACTAATCTCTAAAGAGAATACTCTGAGATTACTCTCAATCGGGTACAATTGGGCATTAATTAGTCGCAATTAGTCTAATTGAGATCAATTAGTCTCGACTCATCCCTTATGGGTATAATTGGAGATCAATTAGTCCCCAACTAATCTCTATCGTGTACTATTAACGATTTAATGATATGTACGCACTTAGTCAATGAAATTTCATATGCGGTATTGGCACACAGAGAGAGTATTCGCCTAACAAAACTTAGCACCCCGGTTCGAATTTCAGCTGACGCAAATTTTTATTTTTATTTTTTTTAAAGTGACTAGTCGCTTTTTATACCCGTTCGGGTATAAAGGTGAACAATTAGTCTCTTCATAGGACATGCTCGAACAAAAGCGATCAGTTCATTCCATATAAAGAGATCAAAAGTGGTATTAGTCGCATGCTCCTTTGCGTTTGCTCCCGGAGTCATCCCGGATTAGTCCCATTTTTTGCAGGGTTCTCACTCGAGGCGAAAAACTTGAAAAACTTGAAGCTTGACAAAATTGTAAATTGAATTCGATTGACGCTGCACCAGTTGAGAGATTTTCAGTTATATTTATTTTTTATTGCGGTGCAATAAATCCCATTTGAGAAATGTCGGATGTAACCTCCTGATTTTCATCTTCACAATCTAGCATCATAGCAAGATCGGTGTTTAAACCCCGTTGTTTTCCAAAGAATTCTTCATTATCATTCTGTTGGTTGTTTCAGAGTTTGGAGAACCTGTAACGTCATCAGCTTTTTACCGCATAACTTTGGACCACGCCAACCGATTTCGATAATTATTTTTGCATCGGAAAGGTAGTGTCTCAGAGGTGGTCCCATACTGGTTTAGATCCGATCAGTGGATCATGAAATATATGTATATATATATATTTTTTTTTTTTTTAAGTCGTTTTTTTTTTGCTAAAAAGTACTTGTTGTAATTCATTTTTAATCCTTTCTTCTGTGACTGGTTTGAAAAATGTGTGCTTAAAGCCTCGGACTGAAAAATCAAAGTCTCCTATACATAAATTGTATTAATTGAAAAGCATGTGATCATTTTCTTTAATGTATAGGGTCAGAAACAATCAGCATGAATCGGAATATATTTCCAATAAAAACCTATAACGAAGGAGCAATTACATTGTAAACAAATAATAAAAAGTTATGGTTATGATATTTCAGGGCCATGGGCGTCGCTACGTAGACTTGAAGTTTACCTTATATGTAGGTATACAGTCTTCGATTATTACCGCAGCGACCACAAAAATACAGTTGCCAATATAGCAACTCAGTTGCCATCTGTAAAACCATTTCAGCCAGTAGCCACCCAACTGAAGTTCGGTTGCCATAAGCCTAAGTCGGCTCAGCTCGATGTTCCGGTCACATACATAAGTACACATTTTCATGAGTCTATCTCTTCTATTCTGATACTTACAAATATCGGACCAAAGTTATAATGCCATTTCATGCTCATGAAAGGTATAGTTTTCAGATTTCAAATCGGTGAAGTAGGTAACAAAATATAGATTTAAACATTTTCTTAACTTCTTCCCAGCGTGTCTATTAAAATGTCATTTTCAAAAATTTCATGCATTGCTATGCTATGTCATTCCATCTCAAACATGCTGTTATAGCATGTCATTGCTTCTTAGCTCAGCTGTTGTTTGCTGTTGTGTTTCTGCAGCATATTTTTAATACTGTTTAATCCTGCCTTGTATGAAAATGTATATAGCAAGGGCAAGGCCGAGGCCTAAAAGAGCCACATCTAAGTTCTAAATGCTACAAAGAGCCACAAAAAAGAACAAGAAAAACAAAAATTTTATTTTTAAATTAAATTATTATTAGAAATGAAAAACATTAATTTTATTATTATTCTATTGTACGTAAGATAGATATACAAGAAAATTCAAAAGATCCCTTTGCCGAGATTTTCAAAATCTGGTTTTAGATCAGTTAAAGCCGTTCGTAGCAATTCTGTTAAATGTTGGATAGTCAATAGGTACGTTCTTTTAAAATCTCCAGTAAAAAATGCCAACAGCGAAATTCCGGCGAAATGTCATCTGTTATCTCACAAGAGCAAAATATCCTAAATAGTTCGCGAACAGAAAACTTACAGAAACTTGCAAGTTAGACGAACAGCTGATAGAAATTTTGTTTACATTCAAAAGTATAAAATTGAAAACGTAAGAAAACAAATTCCGAAGTCTTATCCTAACACAGTTCACTGACTAAACTTACTTCTTACAAGTTTAATTAGTCGCATTTTAGTATTTTAACTTCCGAACCATCAAATTCAATTTTGGGATTTGCGTAAATTCCAACCAGCTGTTTTTGATCTGCTGTTTTCTTGTTGGCAAATTGCTGTTGGCAAAAATTTTTCCAGCAGAAACTAGCCGATTTCCCTCAAATGAAATGTCATTTTGCTCTCTCAATTTCCCTACTTTGCAAGTTTTTTACGTACGCGAACACAAAAAGCTGATAATTTTTTAACTTTCAATAATTACAGGTACGCGAAAGCAACTAATTGTGAACGGTATTTTTTACTTTACGAATTTCATTGTAGAGTACAAAGACTCACAGTTATATGTTGTACCAAATATTTAAAATATACGGCACGCAGCTGTTTTCAACAGCGGATATTTTAAATCTGATACTTGTTGCCGGAATTCAAGCAATGGCAAAGCTTTATGTTGCATTTCCAGTGCCTTATCTTCTTTTAACTCTTTCGATGCGAAAAGCAGAGAAATCTCTGTTTTAGTTATTTTTTTATCTTTGGGATATCATCAGTGTTGCCGTTTTGATCCAAGTGGATCAAAATGATACGTTTTTCATCGAAGTTTTAAAAGATACTTTTATTTTTAGCTTAGTATAAATTGCGATACATTTTAATTCACAAGTCGAGGGTAACTCTTCCCATCTTAAAACTTTTATGATTTTGTAGCCACACATTAAGTTTGTCTCCTTTCGTTGAACATACCACCTTTAATCTGCATATGGTATCACTGTTAGCTACAGAAAACTAGCCTGTTCCCGTACTCTAGGATTTAGTCCGAAATAGCCCGAATTCGTTTCCTTTCACACATTTATCATACACTTTGCGAACAGTTTCTCACTAAATAATGGAATTCGGGAACAGGCTAATATTGTCGTTCCTTTTCCTTTTTGATTTTGAAGCGGTCGGATGTGGTACTGGGCTAAAGAGAGGTGACAGGTAATAAGGTCAATGGAAATAAGGTCAATTGACTTTATTTCCCACCCTGGTGCGAAATAAAGTCAATTGACATTATTACCTTTTCAAAAGAGAAATAAAGTCAACAAAAATTTGGAAATAAAGTCATTGACGCTATTTCCTCATTCAAATGGAAATAGCGTCAACAATGCTTAAAGTATGTCGATTCATAGAAAAAAATTTTGTTCTTACAATAAACATTGCCCCGTAATTGTTGTTTTTTAATAGATGAAAAAGGTTATTGCCAAATTTTATTAAAAAAAATTAAATTACGAATATGTAAAAACACGATGCGAAAAACTAAACGCCTGCGCACAGCTGGAATACGAGAAATATTTGAAGAAAGAGTGTAGAAATGATCCATAACTTTCAAAACATGTTTCGTTTCCACAAAAATAAAGAAACAGTCCATGTCCAAAAACCCCGGAGGAACACTGAAAGAATTCTGTGTTTTAAATTAGCATATTTTGAACGAATTCGGAATGTCTAAGGTGGAAAAGAAACCAACTTTTCTATAAGGAAACAATTATAGAAAAAGAATTTTCTTACACTGTATTCATGTCTCCGCCAGCAATTTGTCACGACATCATTTAATGAGATGAGAAGGAGAATGACGACACTATTTATTAGATGGCACATTCAACGAGCCAATGTGCCAAAATGCGGGTATAAACAATTATTGATTATTTAATATCGGAACCGAGATCATATAAGTTAATTAATTGGTTTTCTCACACTTTTGAAACACAAATTATATGCTTTTTTACTGCAGACAAGTTGTTGCCCCAAAACACAGCAGAAATCTTCCAATCGGGGCTGCCAACTATCCTTAGTTATGAGGTGCCATATTGAAGATAAAAAAGTGCCAAAATGTGCCAAATAGAAAAATAAAAGTGTCAAAAAAGGTGTCATTCCTTTTAATCTTTCACATTTAGCAATAAAATAAAGCTACATTTCCCAAACAAAAGTGCAATGATAAAATAAGATAAACCAGTTGAATAGCCTTTATAAATTAGAAAATTTTAGTTGAGAAAAAGAAATGCACGCAAAGGATTTCACAAAAATGTATTGCAATGTAATTTTTTTTACAAAAGTGCCATTTTGGCACTTTGTGCCAAATTGAAAAACTAAGTGCCATTTGAGGTAAAATAGGGACAAATGGCACGGTTTGAGCATTGGCATCCCTGCTTCTAATAACTTACAAATATAAAAATGTGAAATATTGAGGGCTTGAATTCATCGTCCCCCGCATGTCAGAAACATGAATGTGTAAAGATGAAAATTTTGGGATTTTTTATATGTCGAGCTCCCCCCCCCCCCCCCCAAA
>NW_023458556.1:83291696-83323659 GCF_013731165.1 Rhagoletis pomonella
TTTTTTATATGTCGAGCTCCCCCCCACCCCCCTAAATTCGATCCTGGCGACGCCCATGTTCAGGCCCCTTAAAAAGCCCGGGCCCGGGGGCACTCACCCCTTAACCCCCTCTCTCGACGGGTCTAGTTAAGTGGATATGGCAAATATATAGTTATTTTCTAGGAATGAAAATGCCAAAATATTCTAAAATTTTTGATTGCATAAAACGATGTGGGGACTTATGATTCGATGAAATGTGTCATAATTAATCAAAGTGAATTTTGGATTTTTAGTTAGTTGCGGCTTTTTGTATTTCAGCGACGATGTAATTTATAACGATATGTTGCATGCTAAGTTCCAATAGATATTAAATTCGCCTTGAATTGATTCTTATTTGATTTGTGAACTTGGCTGTAAACTTTTTCATATTCCATTATATTTTTTAATTCGCTGCGTGCAAATTTTGACAACTATCACAAAATTTAAATAAATGTTGTTGTTTCCGAGCGAACAGAGGAGTATTAGCATAGTAAAACTCGTCAAGATTATTTGGTGTGTTTGTCTGCTAAGTAATAAAAGAAAACACGGAACTTAATCATAATAAGTCGTTTTATGAAAAAAATAATAAAAAATTACACTTATCTAAGAAAAAGTAGAATAAAAACTAGCGAAGCATCCAGTTTTTTCAACAGACCTTTGACAAATAATATTCGATAATTACATAATTATTACCTTATTAAAGGTTATCTTTAATGCGCAAAAAGTCGCTTCACTATAGCCACATACCTAGAAGTACCTATTGAAGGATCTTACTCTTTGACTTTAAAGTACAAAAAAAGGGGGACGTACGGGAAAATTTTAACGTAGCATCACCACAGGCAAAAAATATTGGCTACAATTTGTCATTTTGTTTGCCAGAAATGCGTTTTATCAGTGCACTTGCACAATATTCGCATTCGCCAAAGCTCCGCATTGATTATTGCGAATGTTAAAATTAATGCGGAAGCTTCGCGGTTTCGAATGCGAATGCGAATATTCGCAACAACCCTGGTTTATAGATAAGAGGTTGCGCAATGCGCAGGTCCGTTATTCTTTTCTCGCAAAATGGGGCGATAACAACAGCGAAAACAACAAGCAGCGTAAATAAACATAAAATTGAAGTGAAGTGAAGCGATTTCAAACCAATTGTAATCGATAGCTTATTCAACAATGCATTTACAGTTAATTTTAACCAAATTTTTACTC
This sequence comes from Rhagoletis pomonella, assembly GCF_013731165.1. NCBI lineage: Eukaryota > Metazoa > Arthropoda > Insecta > Diptera > Tephritidae > Rhagoletis > Rhagoletis pomonella. The sequence continues at coordinate 83,292,921 of NW_023458556.1, forward strand.
ATGTTGAAAAAGCCACCAAACCGGATTTTTCACTGCGAAAAATTTTTGCGAAATTTTCATTTAAACTCGCTATATCTCAGACGTCTGTATATCGATTGATTTGCAATTTGTACACAATAAACAAGATACTATTATAAAGAAGATGAGTCCAACTTCACTTCTTAATACTTATTTAAAACAAAATGGCGGATATTTTAACATTTTTATAAAAATTAAGGAGGTGATTTTTACAAATGCAAAAGTTTTGTTATGAAATTTAAAATTTTTGTTTTGTTTTAATGCAGCATTATAGCAGGCAAATATATACGGACATTTTTGGGAAAGTTTCAGGCTTAGACAACAAGTAGTTCTAAGTTATAACGAGCGGGCGCTCGCCCCTAGATGACAAATATTTTTACTGGGCACTTGTACAAGTAATTTTGGAAGTAATATTAAGTGAAATGTTGAAATGCATGAATTTATCAGTGTTATATAACTATTAATAAACTTAATAGACATACTTACATATGTACATACATACATAGTAAATGTGCATGTAACTGCATACATAGTCAAAATAGTTCTTCGTACAGTGACTGTGAATATTCGCAATGTTTTTAATAATGATTATTCGGTAGTTTTTCAGGAAAATATAGTTCATATTTTAACAAAAACCATACGAATAGAATTTTAAAAAATTTTGCAAAACTTAAAAAATTCTACAAATTTTCATCTACATTTCAAAATTTTGACTTACAATTTATAGAGAAAAATTGCGTTGATTTTGAGATTTTTTTCTCAATGGTGTTGAACGTTTTCTTCCATGCAAAACTATATTTTGCTCATGGAAGAAGATATGTAACACCCTTGAGAAACATCAAATCTAAAGCGACTTGAAGCTTGCGATTTATTAACTGAGATTGAATGAGCTACAACTCTGCATACATTTTTTTTTTTAACTGTCATTCAAAATTTTGATGAAAATTTTTTTATTTTTTTTTTAATTTTGCAAAAATTTTGAAAATTTCAGTTATATGGTTTTTATTAAAATATGAACAGTATTTTCGTGAAAAATTAACGAAAAATTAAAAAGATTGCGAATATTGATAACAATCACTGTACGAATAACTATTTTGACTATGTGTGTAATTATATATATGCATACATATCGCACACCGTCTTCAAAAGAGTCACAACTCAAAATAATACGGTCTTCAGAAAATGCGAAAAACTATTTCGTAGCACATGCAAATCATATGGGCAAGGGCGACTTTACCTTAGGTTGTTTTAACAGATTATAACAAAAATTTGCTCCAGCTTTTGCTGAAAGGTAAAGAAAAGCTCTGCGTACATTTTTAGCGCATAATCTCAAAAAATGCCAAATTTTGAGTTGTGACTCTTTTGAAGACGGTGTGCGATATGTAGGTATATAGAGCTTTAATGTGTTATATTACATTGACAAATTTATAAATTTCAACATTTCACTTAATATTACTTCCAAAATTACTTACTTACTACAAGTGCTATAGAAAAATATTTGTAATATTGTTATAACTTTAGAACTACTTGTTGTTTAAACCTGAAACTTTCCCAAAATTGTCCGTATATATTTGTCTTTAATGCTGCATTAAAACAAAACAAAAATTTTAAACTTCATAACACAACCTTTGCGTTTGTAAAAACCACCTCCTTACTCTTTATAAAAATGTCAAAATGTCCGCCATTTCGTTTAAAATAAGTATTAAGAAGTGCAGTTAGACTCATCTTCTTCAGACGTCAAACGTCTGAGATATAGCGAGTTTAAATGAAAATTTCGCGAAAATTGGCCGCTGTGAAAAATCAAGTTTGATGGCTTTTTCGGCATGAAGGCGTGAAAGCAAAAAATAGCCCTGGAACGATATGCGCAGAGAGAGGCAATTTTTATTTCGCGCATTGCGCGACCTTCTATGTATACACGATCCAGAAAATAAAGGTCGCGCCATTCGCGGACCGCTAACCCTCTCTTCGTCGATTTGACAGCATCCACCCAATCGCTGACGTCATAATATACTTTTGTTTACATTCACTGCTGCCAACTTGATGCTTTTCGCACCAAATTTAGTGGGTATTCAAAACGCGAAAATTTTTGAGTTTTGTGCTTGGTGCGTTTTTGGTGCTTTTGTTTTTGTTTTTAGTTTGAAGACTTCAATTTAGAAAATCTTAAAAAAATGGAAGCAAAATTTATAGCAATCGTAAGTGTGCTAAGCAATTTTACAAAAATTTAAACAAAATCATGGCACAGTGACAATCATAAACGACATCGAAATATGTGCAGCACCTTCAATCATGCCAGAAGAAATCGACAGTTGTGCATTAAACATTGATTTTTATTAATTTGAATCGGCATCCTTACAATAAAATTATGTATTCATATAAAGTCCATAAAATACACCAATAAAATTTGGTGCTTTTTCAAATTCAAAACTTGGCAATACTGCCTTTTGTCGATGCTTCTTATTTTTCTTGTCGAGTTCGTCGACAATGATAGAATACAAGATTGCGCCAATGAGAGAGCATTTTTGAGCGTAATTTTTGCGTGACGTCATCTTGGTGCAATTGCGAGAGAGAAATACCAAAACGCGTATAAAAATATGTAAACAATGCAGAAAAATGTGTTAATTTTAATATTACATGGCCCAATTTTGCAGGAATCAATAAATATACAAAGATTGATTAATTAGGAACACGTAGCAATAATTTTGGATATGTAGCCCTTTAGATAATGACGATTTTTAGCACATGAAAAAATGGATTTATTAACAGTGTTTGCAAAGTGTGCAGCAATGTGAATTTTTGGACTTGCCATTTTATAAAGCCATGCAGAGTGCATATTTATATTTGTGGACGGTAGCCAACCACCATAAACTCCACAGCTGTTGCCTCCACAGCTTTTATTTGATGACTTTTGTACCATTTCCGAGAGGGTGCATGCTTTTTTGGAAGCAAATATTCTATGTCAGTAAAACATAATTTAAGCTGAACTTTTAAATGTATAATAATTTGGGCACTGCTTCGTATTAGGTACGTAACAGCGCGGTAAGATGCCGCTTGAATTAGCGCCTGGCGACCTTATCAACTGGTGCATTACCTCATACCAGCACTAAAAGAATCAGGTACTAACAAAAATGAGTTGGTAGTGAAGTTCATGTATCTATTTACTGTAGAAACTGCTTTTGTATGTATGTCATTGCCAGCACACTAAACCAGGAACTGTCTACAATCACCATGGAAATATACCTACTACAATTCACCAAGGAAAGGCCAACATAGTTCCGTGTAGAAGCTCATAGCTCACACACATAGCACAAAGCTCGATTTGGTGTTTAATGCATGTCCTCGCCGGCAGAACTGCTTCCATTTTTTCGCCAGGTTTGCGTCCGTAGGAAACGGAAAAAAACTTATATAGCACGCTTTCCTTTTGTTTTCACTATTACACTTTGCCACTGCACACTTCATTTTGCTTTTTAATGTCTCAATAATTGTTTAAAACCACGCAGAAATATTAACGCATAAATATTAAAATTGTTATTTGGTTTTTTCGTAAGCTCACATTCAACAATTGCACCAAGATGACGTCACGCACACTGCTCATTCTGTCAAAATCACAAAGAGCGGATTAGCGGTACCGCGATTGGCGCAATCTCTATTTCTCTCAATCGTGGTATTCTGTCATTCTTGCTATGTATAGATCTTGCACTGTCAGCATATGTCGGTTTGTTGAAGAGCGCTCTCTGAGAATAGGTGTGACAATATAGTAGCGAATACATTGGCCTTCTGATGTGATCAGGGTTGCCGTTTTGGGCTTTTCCTACCAAAATTGGTAGGTTTTTTTCTCGTTGGTAGGATGGTAGCATGATTCAATAATAAAAGGTTTGCTCAGAAAACAGTTTTCTCGTTCCCTCTTGACAAAATCGACTCCCTTGGTGTGTGGGTGCGTGCGTGTGTGCAACTTTTTGTAAGGGAGTTAAGGGAGTGTCAAAACTCTAATGTCACTAATGAGCAAACCTTTAATTATTGAATCATGGGATGGTAGGGCGCTTTAAATTTTGGTAGGTTTCTTTGCTCATAAAACAGAAAACATCTCTGGCTTGTTGTAATGTGTCACTTTTTCAGCACTGTGAGTAGACTTGCCTACTTTTGCCAATATCAGTTTTACCCTCAATTTGTTTCTTGGATGAGTCCAACTGTTTGCCATTATATCGTATACATTTTTTGGCTTACTGGTATAGGCAGCATTTTAGCAATTACCTTCGGCAATTCTCTGAACTCCGTATACGCAATAAAAAGTTGTATCCACTGCGTATCTAAAGGCATATCAAGTGATTGAATTGATGGATGTAAAGGCAGGTTTATAAATCAGATACACTAAGCAGCAAAACTGTGCGTACAATGAAAGTCTTACTTTTCAACCACTGAAAAGTTAATCCATTTCAAGCGTTGTTAACTTAAACTATTATGTACCTAATTCACTATTATAAGATACATACTTTGATGTAAGCGTATTTACCAAAACTAAAACCACATCAGATAAACAACAACAAAACTATAATTACTTCAGGAATTTTGTATGCAAAAGTCTGCGTACAAATCAATGCAGGTCGATTACTGTGCGTTTAATACTATAATTAGCAAAACGTTGGATATCCTTTGCGTCTGATAACCTCTAGTAAGCTTCTTGGCATAGATTCCACTAGCTTCAAGGTTTCTTCCAATGTGATTTTAGCCCACTGATATATCATTACTAGGGCAACCAAAAATATGCCGTAAATAATGATTGTAAGCGCTTAATATATGCACGATAAAATAAGAAATATGCATAAATATGCACGAATAATATCAAAAACATGCTTAAAATATGCATTTAAAAAAATAAATGGCTCAATTTTTCTTGTGTAAAAATCTATTGGATTTTATTAAAAAATTTACAAAACCACTGGTAACAGTAAAATATTACACAGTCAGAATGTATTCACAGTGGCGGGCCCAGGTAGGGCAAATTGGGGAAATTCCCCTCCCACCCCTCCCAAGACTGTGTTAAAAGTATTTTCATAATATTCAACTGAATATCGTGAAATATCATTACAAGAATATATAACCGGTTCGTCCCACAAGCTATTTGCAGAAAAACTCGAGCAATGTCCAAACTGTGAGCGTATATCAAAGAAACTCGAAAACTTACTTGCGGAGCGCGTATATGTAACTCGAAGTGACTTCGAGAAGCTTGGGGAACAAACCTAATGAATGGATGCTATTGAAAATTTTAATTCATGGAAAAAGTGTGTCAAATTTCACTTGAGTTTGAACTTATAGCTGTGTGCTAAGCTCGAAGTATTGTGTTATTTGAGTAGGCCTATCAGTTTTTCGAATTCACTGAATTTTCAAAATTTTGAAATTATGTTCTTAATTTTCAATTTTTAGTTTTTTGTTATATTTTAGAATTCGTATTATTTTACACACTTGAAAGTCACGGCAATTTGAATTTTTTCACAGGTTCAGAAAACAACGAAAATTCCAAAATTTTGAATTTATATTATTAAATTTCTTGAGATTTCTTATTTTTAGGATAATTTCCAATATTTCAAAAACTATCGAAATCCGGGAGATTCTAGAAATTTTGTTAAAATGAGAATATTTTGAAATGTACAAAATTATTGAGATTTTAGAAATTTTTATATTTTCCAAAATTTTGAGAATTTTATTTATCCTAAAATCCATCACAAATTGTCGAAAAATTATTCTGTTCATGTACTCGTGTGTAAAAAATAGAAAATTCTTAGAATTCTTAAAGATATTAACATTTTTGAAAAATTCCAAAATTGTTCCACTTTTCTGAACTTTTCCAAAATGTTGTATTGATAAAACAAAGTTTGAGAATTTTAATTTTTTTGAAAATTTTGAAAACATCAACGTCCAAAATTTTTTTGAATCTTCAAGAATTACGAAAATTTTTTAAATTTTCAAAAACGACGAAATATGAGAATGTTTTCAACATTCGAAAACTTTTAATTTCGTTTGATCAATTTTGTATATTCGACACTTTTACTTAGAAAAAATTTGTTCGAATTACTACAATTCTCAAAATTTTGGAAAAATCAAAAATTTCTAGAAATCTAGTATTCATCATTATATTGAATTAATTGAAATATTGGGATTTACTAAAATTTCTCAAATTCACAAAGTTTTGAAAGTTTAGAAAATTTTGGAATTCCACTCAAGTTATTAAAAAGGGGAAACTTCAAGAAATTAAAGCCAAAAACTATCAAAACTCTAAAAATTTTAAATTGCGGTGATTTTTAAATTTATATACACAATATATGTAGGGTTTAATTTCTCTTCGATAAAGTCAATGCTGTTGCTTCTAGTGGAAAAAAAATTTATTCAAATAAGGCCCAAATTCACAGTGCGTAGTTAACTCAGAATCGGCAGTTAACTACAAATTTTTGTACCGAAAATCCCTTTGAATTTAGCCCTAATAAGCACAAATCCAAATAAAAATTGTTTCGAAGTTAATGCATAGGGTTCGAACGATACTATCGATATTGAGTAAGCATCGATACTAGGGGTATAAAAATTAGTACTTTCAGGGCCGTAGCCAGGATTTTTTTCAGGGGGGGATTTCTGTAAATTTTTTTTTTCACTTTTCTTTCAATATTTGATAAAAAGAAAAATACGGATAAAAATAAAATATTTCACACAAACAACAAAAAAATATAATCGATAATCGCATGAGGCTATTGCCTGGAAATTTTAAAATGTACTTAGCGGCATTGTGCTACTATGATAGCACGGCCGAGTAATCATAAAAAAGCGGTACTGTTTTTCCACTGGAATTATAAAATCTATAGGGGTATTCTCTGAGTCTTGCAAAGCCCTTGCACGGTGCATAGATTGCACGGATTGCACGGTAAAAACCGGTTTTCGTATGGGACAGCTTTGCAAACCGTGCAATCCGTGCACCTTGCAAGGGCTTTGCAAGACTCAGAGAATACCCCTTATGTATTATATTTTAAGACTTCCACCAAATAAACAGCAGGAGTAGTTTAAGCTTAAAAAGTTTTCATAAAAATACAAACAAAAAATTCTACGGAATCATAATAATGAGATTTTTGATGTTGTTTTTGCACTTTTTTCAAAGACTGGTTCAAAGAAAAACTTAAATAACTCAGCCAAAACCTTACCATTTAGACTCATGAGGTATCATTTTCTCACCCTTTTAATTTCTTTGCGAATAAGCTCACTCAAAATATGAAAAAGGGAGGTAAGATAAACGAGTGTCATTCCATGTTGAATTAAGATGTGTTGGTATAGAATAAAAAAAAATTGGGACGTGAATGAGTGTTTTTTGCAAAGAAACAAAAAGGGTGAGAAAATTATACCTGTGATACCTTATAAGTCTATATCGGTAAAGTTTTGGAGCAGGCTTTCAAGTTTTTCTTAAATAAATCTTTGAAAAAAGTTAAAAAACAGCATCAAAAATCTCATTATTATGATTCCGGTAATACAATTTTTTAATAGTTTTATGTACACTGCCGGAACAAAGTATTGGCACAGCAATTTTTTCATAATATATGCAACAATTTTTATTCTAATATTTTCCCGCCAATTTTGTATAAAAATATGGTTCATTCAACAACAAAAAACATAAAAATATAATTCCTGAACTTTGTGCAAAACTTCGCGAACATTCAGCAAATTTTCATCAAAATTTTCAACTTTTTAATCAGATGAGTATGAGTTTTGCAGCCCATTCTAGCAAAAAATGCAATTTCGGAGTTAGTAAAAAATCGCGTTGATTTTTGAATTTTTTTTTTGTTAAGGCGTTTTGCATTTTTTCCATATAAAGTATTTTTTTTTTGTATGGAAGAGACTACGTGAAAAAAAATTAACAAAAATCAACGGTAACTCCGAGCTACTTAAACCTTGCACATTATTATAATAAAATTGATTGGGCTACAAATCTCCATACTCAAAAAAAATCTTTAAAATCTGATTAAAAAGTTGAAAGTTTTTATGAAAGTTCACTGAATTTTTGAGAGTTTTGCACAAAGTTTAGGAATTATATTTTTATGTTTTTTGTTGTAGAATGGACAATATTTTTATACGAAATTCGCGGGAAAATATTAGAATAAAATTTTGTTGCATATATTGTGAAAAATTTGCTGTGCCAATACTTTGTTACGGCAGTGTAGATTTTTTAAGCTTAAACTGTTCTGTCATCAGAGGGGATTTTTTCCAAAAAATCCTTTAAGAAACTATTTTGTCTACAAAAAGGAAAGTGTCCCGTTTTTTGTTTTGTACCAATAGCCGGATATAAAAATGTACCAATCTGTACAAATGGACCAATCGAGTGCCACTGCCTTAAAAATGTATGCGATTAAAAAAAACAATTCAACAAATTCTTGTAAAAGCTTCGAGTTTTTTAATTAGATTCTGAGTATGCAGTTTTGTAACCCATTGATTTCTAGTAAATAGAATTAAGTACAGGTTTCAAATGGCTTAAAACTACGATTTATTTTTTTAGAATTTTTGAAAAAGATCGAAATTTGTACGAAAGTTTGTTGAATTTTTTTTTTAATATTGCACAAATTTGGAAACTTGAATTCAAGCGGGTTTTTTTAAGAATGAACTATATTTAAAAAAAAATAACCAAAACTAAATAACAACGAAAACAATACGTTAAAACTTCGCAAAAACTGGTTCGGCAATAATTTCTTGATCACTGTATGTATTCTTTAATATCTTTAATTGGACATGCACATTGTACATAAAGGAAGTACATAACAAAATTAAAAAATATATGCCTTTTGCCTTTTTCCAAGTTTTTTGTGCATTAAAATCCTACATTTCTACCCCCTGCCCCCCCTAAATACGGCCTTGAGTACTTTAATACTCGACACCTTATTTGGTGATTTTACTCGACACTATGCAAAGTACTCGTAGTATCGAAAACTTTTTAAAAAACACACTTTTTAAATTTTTTCATCCATTGGCAACCCAATTTTCTTTGCTTATAGGGATTACTATCATACAATTTTGTGCATCACTTAAAATAAACTAAAATTTCGTGTAGTCTGTTACATAATATAAACCAAATAAGTTAAAGTTTAATGGCCTTATTCATAAAAAATAAAGTAGGTTTAAAGTGCTTAATAAAATGACATTCTTTCGTACATTTTTCAGCTTATAAACCTTTTTTTATTTTTTAAGAATAAGGCCACAAAACTTTACGCAAAGTTCACGAAAATGCAGAATTTTTAGAAACCTTTTGGGTATGCAGTTTTGTAACCTATTCAACTTTACGTGTAGCCTAGTACCGTTGACTTTTAATTCAAACTTTTACATTATTATACTAAAATTTAATAGGCTACAAAAATGCATACCCAAAAAGTTTACAAAACTTCTTAATAAAATTTGAAATTCGTGAAAGTATATATATATTTATATATGTATATACATATATATATATATATATATATATATACATGTATATATATGTACATTTAACGTTAAAATTAGTTCTAACGTGAAAGGAAGTTCTGCAATGAAATATTTTAAATTTCTATTGTTTTAATTTCAGGAAATAACTAGATATACGATTGAAAAATAAAATAATTTTAGTATTCCAAACAACGTATTTTAATGAGTCCGATACTGAGTAGTATCGATACTTTTTCCCTGATACACTGAGGGAAATAATGCATAGTAAAAATTAGGGATGTGCCGGGTATCCGGTAGATATCCGGAATCCGGCCTATCCGGCTGTTTTTTTGGTTATCCGGTTATCCGGCCGGATACTGGCTAATATCCGGCCGGATTCCGGATAACGATTATAGAAGATTCAATTTAGAAATTTAACCCAGATTTTGTATTTTTGTAATCCAATTTAATAGTATCTAATTAGTAATCAAAGTTTCCGCATTATCGGGCAATAACCTATTTCTATTTTCAACATAAATGTTACCCGATGCACTAAATACTCTTTCCGAGTTCACTGAGGAAGGTGGCGCGCAGAGATACATACTTCATTGCCAGTGTAAACAAATTTGGAAATTCTTTGCGGCTATACTTTCACCAAGTTAAGGGATCTTCTTGTCTGGATATAAGAGGTAGCTGCAAATATTTCTCTATTTCTAGTTTCATGTACGTTCATGTACGTTCATGTACGTTCGCTGCCTTGTCTACCAATCGTTTGGCTATCGAAACTAGAATCAGCATCACAGCCGTTGGCGATTTCCTGCAAGCATTGTCAAATATCCTCGTGAGCTCGATCTTCGATGGAAGCTTTCACTATAGTTCGGCATTTTTCATATGATTCAACTGGTTTCTCCATGCTAACTGATTTATAATTTCGAATTAGTTCATCAACAACCCAGTTTTTAGCTTTATTGGCATCAGAAAAAAAACGAGTTTTGAAACGTGGGTCACAAAATGTTGCAATAGTGAAGCATTGTCGTTGTTGAATGTTTGTCCTATAATCAAGTAAATTTTTTTATAGTTCTATAAATACTTTTGATAAGTGAATCGCAATTTCATACCTCTTGCGACAGAGTTGCATTGGCTTCAGTTTATCAGGTTTATTCAGTGAAATCGCTGGATAAATTTATCAGAAATGTGTAAACGAGTTTCCATACAAATTTTGACAGTTCATTTCTAAAGTTTACACAATTATAAGTTTATACGGTTTACATTGCATAGTCGTTTGACATGTGCTGTGGACCGTGTAAAGCGCTGTCTGATCAAAATGATAAACAAAGTGAAAGAACAAGTGCCCGATAATTTAAATAAAAAGAAGAAATGAGCAAGAAAAGAAAATCATTCCACTTCATTTTAGAACTAATAAATTATTTCAACAAAAACTGAAATTTTATGGGTTTTTTGACGTGTGTAAGTCAAACCATCTAATTACACAGACATATCTGTGCACAATAATTTAAATAAAAACACATAATTGAACAAGGAAAAAGTATACGACTTAGTATTAGTATTAACAAATGAATACAAAGCTTTCTTAAGCTTCTCTTCAACTTCATCCAAAACGAAACACTGAAATTTGATGGGTTTTTTGAAGCGTGTAAGTTAAACCATTTAATTACACAGAAGACAGTTTGATCAAACAATGTGACCATGTAAGGTCCATATAAGGCATCAACACACATGTGCGATTCTGACGGTGCGAATCTGTTCCGAAAAAATTATAACAATGCCGCAACTATTTATTGGAAATTGCAGACCTACGCGTTCGGAAACGAAAAAGGTTAATAGGCGGGTTCTGTATAATTTAAACAAAAATTAACGTAAGAAAACAAAACATCTTGATTGTTCAAAAGCAAAGAATTTGATGAAGATTGTTTTTTGTTTGTTTATAAGATGCCATTTTTCACTGCGATAGCATCGCACAGATGTGTGCGTAATTGTGTTTTTGAAGTGGTAAATTCTGTAGCATCAGAAACGGTGCGGAGGTCGAGGTGAACTCGAGCCGGCAAAAAAAACAATATTGTGAAATTTATTAAGGGCAGCAGTCTACCGGATATCCGATCGGATATCCGAATCCGGCTGTTATTTTTTACAGGATATCCGGAATCCGGTTATCCGGAAAAATCTGTATCCGGCACATCCCTAGTAAAAATGAATACCTTATATTTAATTATCTTTTAAGAATGTTCGTATTTAAAAATACTATTTTCATACAAAATTTATTACGCACGTATTTGACTGTTCACATCTGAGTATGAATAGGAGTGTACACACGCACCCCAAGCATGCAGAGCGCCGCTCTGAGAGCGGTGACAACACACACATTCATACATAGTACATGTTTATCCATACAAATCGCGTGCTGTTGTGTTGATGGATATTCATCATTTAAAAGCAAATTTATATGCCTGGGTACAGCTGAGTGCGCAAAGATGCATGCCACAATTTGTTGATATCCAGAGATGGTCAGGGTTCGAATTCCACTGCAGGCAACATGCAAGTTAAATATTTTTTTTTAGTTTTTGCCTTGATTATGGTGCATTTACATGGTATGAATCTGTTCATAAGCCGTATGAATTTTCCTATAAAAGAAGCACCAACTCTATAAAGAAATGAATGAAAGCGATATATATTTAACATTTTTGACTAATATACTTGGCAAGTATTTTTTTGTAAACAACAAACAAAACAAGTAAGAAAGTCTAAGTTCGGGCGGAGCCGAACATTAAATACCCGGCGCAAGTATTTAATATATGTTTTCCTCCTTTCCGAAAGCTACCGCTACATAATAAGCCGGGGTGTATACATTTTAAGTAAACTAGCGTCATTAAATTTCGAAATATTGAAATTTCAAGCATTTCTGAAATTTACCGTTATATGAAAAGCGGCCTCAATTTTAGTCCGATTTCAACAATTTTCAACGGTTTGCTTTTATGTGGCAAGCACAATAACCATATCGAGCTTGGTACAAATTGCTAGAACGGTTAGCGAGATACATATATGTGATCACAAGTGGGCGGTGCTACGCCCATTTTCCAAAATTTTGTCATAAACGTATTTCTTGGTAATGAATTGTTGCAACCATCAATTTTGAATAAATTAGCTTCAATATTTACTGATTTATCGAAGATTTTGTATTTCTCGAAATTACCGTTATATGGGATGTGGGCGTGGTTATTGTCCGATTTTAGAAATTTTCGGCCATTTGGTATGCTGTACCAGGACCAACAACTGTGCTAAGTTTGGAAGAAATTGGTGTAGCGGTTACAAAGATATGCACATGTAACCATAAGTGGGCGTGGCTACGCCCATTTGCCAAAATAATATTCTTATTTTTCGTCTAAAACTCATTGCAAATATCAATTTTGAGTGAATTATCTTCAGTAGTTACTAAAATATCGCAGTTTTAGTTTTTCTGAAAATTACCGTTATATGGGAGGTAGGCGTGGTTATTGTCCGATTTCGCCCATTTTCAATACCATCCGTCCTACGCCCAAAAGAAGTTCACATACCAAGTTTCGTTAAGATATCTCAATTTCTACTCGAGTTATCGTGTGCACAGACGGACGGACAGACAGTCACCGCTGAATCGATTTGTCTTTTCATTCTGATCATTTATGTATACATTTGTCTATATCTATCTCGATTCGTTTTGCCTGTTACAAACAACCGTTATGTGAACAAAGTTATAATACCCTTGTGCACAAGTGCGCTCGGGTATAAAAATTTCATTTTGTGCTAACTTCGAAACTAGAAGCTTATTTTATTTTTAATGTGCTTTAAAAAGGGCCTACTGCCAATAAAGCCTTGCGGTTTGCTATTTTTTCAAATGTGTAATGCTTCCATTCAAACATCTTTGTGGATAAACAGTTTTTTGTTCAGAAATTGCTTGTTTACGTTTTTTGTCTTTCACATTAAAAACGTTTGGCATAAGTTGAAATCATAGGGATGCCGTTTTCTTTCGTTTCTCAATGGATTTTATACTTGAAAAGGCACCAAATTATGTATGCAATACTTTTACATACCGTCATTTAAAGTACAAAACCGCGCATCAAGAAAATGCAAAACCTTGTGAGGTGAGGTTTGTTAATTCTCCCAACCTTTTAAGATATGACACTCCATTCTTTGCATTAGTTGGCAAATATACACTTATTGTTCTACAATGGCAAACATTTTCGTGGGATGTTTTTTTCTTTAATTTCGAATTGAAAATATATTACGATCATATTGTACCGAAATAAGTCTGGTATCCCTGCATTTTGTAAAAGCCAGAAAGAAGCATCAACTGTATGAAAAAATGAAAGGGAGAAGTATACATACCTTCTATAATTTTGACTTATATGTATATTTGGCAAGTCTTTTTGTAAACAACAAAAAATACACATTTTCATTTCTTTGCAAGCTTGGAAAATATAGGCTTATTTTTACTTAAATGTGATATAAAGCTCATTAAAATGTTGTGTAAGTCTTGTTATCGTAGTGCTTTGTATTTTTATTGTCCACCATACGTGAATTGTTTCTATTGAAAAAGATCTAGTACAAAGATTTTTTGTTCTTTTGAAATTGTTTGCTTATTGTTTTTAATTTTTAAAATTAATACATTTGACATGTATGTGAATGGCGGAGTTGCCGCTTTCCTTCTTTTCGGTGGGTTTTATATTAAAAAAGGCATCAAAATGGGAAAAAACCTCCTTGGTATCTCTGCATCTGTTAAACTTTTTATGGGAAGATGTATGAAAATCCAACTTGCTATAATTTCATATGCTTAACAGTATCACAACAGTATGTTTACAGTATCTCCCCATAATTTTTCTTATGAAAAAATCTATTATATGCATCCAACTCGATATCATTGAATTCCTCATAAGAACATGTAGTCCCTCTATTTTAGCGTATCAACAGTTCATATGGCTTCATACCATGTAAATGCACCATTATTCACTTCACGGATGCTTTTTCAGAACTAACGCGGTCATTTTAATATTCGCGTAATTGAATTGAATATTTACCAATATACAGTACTCTCGTTGACGTTTATAGTAAGATCAATTACGTTTCTATTTGATTTTAATATTTTTTCCCCTCAGTGTACTTTTAGAGTATCGATACCATGACCTCGATGACAGAATGAGTACTCAGTATCGATACCAAAGTCTGAAATTACGAACTCTATTAATGCAACATGTCCTCAGAAATACCTCAAAATCTATTTACATTGGTAACTAGTGGAGGAAAAATTGGAGATTTATTTCGATGCAACTTTGATTTTCATTTGGTTACTTTTGTTAAAAGTGTTCTGTAATTGTGACTATTTCAATACATATGAACGTAATTGTGACTGTCTGTCAAATTCAGTATTTATTTAACTATTTAAAAATACATTCTTTGAAAACGAAAAAAACTAATCTAAGATGATTCTATCTTTGTGTCAGATGAAAATAGAAACATTTATATTTCGTATGTACGTGCATCTTCTTTGCACAGAAACAAACCTAATTTGCCTTTACACGATATGTTGGCATTTCCATATGTAAAAAGTGGCATGTACACATGCAAATACATATCGTGTAAGAACACCTTAAGAGCGAAATACACCACACAAGCGGCTTTCCAACCTTTAAGCACCCCCATACACAACACAAATTGCTTGAATAAAAGGGAAATTTCACTTGGTTTGACAAGCCGTTTGTATGGCGTATTTCGCTCTTTAGTGCAAAGCAATACAAAAATCACATTGTCAAATATGAAGGCTCAGTTATGCATACTTGGCATTGCATGAGAGTTGTCACCAGGGTTGCCACTGACAAAAAAAAAATACTTACCATCCACTTGAAAAAAATCTACCAATTATGGAAAATATCTACCAACAATTTTTTTTAGTTATGTTAATGAAAACTATAATTTTGTTATTTTACAATGCTTTTATCAACTTGCAATGTTGTGTGTCCAGAAACTTTCAATGTTGTGGATCCAGAAACTTTCAATGTTGTGTATCCGACACCATAAAGCTTTGCTTTGAAAAGTTCCTATAAAAAAGCATAGTGCATAGGGCGACATCTGTAGTGAATAGGGCGAGGTAGATGACATCTAGATGTCGCCCTATGTACTACGTTTGCTACAGCGGAAATAGACGACACGCCATTTCTTTAAATAAAATTAATTGGTGCTCGTTTGTATGTACATACATATGTAAATGCATGTGTGTGCACCTTTCTATTAATATCGCTGAATTATTTTAATATCTATTGCAAATTTTATTCAGACAGGACTAAAAAGTAGAAAATAAATAATATAAAAAAAACTTTTTAATATACAACGCTTTTATAAATGGACTAAAAAGTAGAAAATAATATTTCTCAGTCCCATAGAATTTGTTTTGATAACTTTTGATTTTGAAATTTTAGCAAAAGTCATTATAAACAATCTATGAAATTGAAAATGAAAAGCGTGGGGCACATGTAATACACTTGAATTGATATGAAAAGTAATATATGTATGTATGTATGTGGGTATATGAATAACGACCGCTTAAAATCGATTTCAAAGTTCTACATTCGTTGTAGAAATTTTAGGTCTACGTTATGTAGTTTGACTATTGTCAATTAAATTGAATGCTTTGTATTGCATGCGCTCCACGTTTTTCATTTTCAATTTCATAGATTGTTTATAATGACTTTTGCTAAAATTTCAAAATCAAAAGTTATCAAAACAAATTCTATGGGACTGAGAAATATTATTTTCTACTTTTTAGTCCATTTATAAAAGCGTTGTATATTAAAAAGTTTTTTTTATATTATTTATTTTCAGTTAATTCCATAAGAATTCAAACTGTGTTTAAGGAACTTTTTATTTAAGAGATCATATTAATGGCATCTTCTCAGTTTCCTTCAACCAAAAGCGAAAGTGATTAAACTATAGGCAACAACGAAACTTCATCATTTGAAAAAACTTAAACTGGAGCTATTATAGATAAATACAGTGACTCAAAAAATGCTTGGTGATTTTTTTTAATATTCACCATTTTTTTCAAGCCAAATTTTTTTGGTATTATTTTATAAGAATATTGTTTTCGCTTTAGCCAAATATTGAAAAATCAAGGATTCAAGCTAAATACAACATTTAGAAAAATTAAAAAAATTTTCGTTTAAATTTCGAAATTTTTACTCTGAATTTATTGAGCAATTTAAGGTATGGAGTTTTATGGCTCATAATACTTGAAACTAATCACCAATGTGCAGCTAAAAATTCCCGTTGGCAGTTTTTAATTTTTTTGCCGCAAGTATTTTGTGTTTTTTTTCATTTAACAATTGCCATTGATTATTCGTTGATTTAATTTTTTTCGAAAGCTCGAAATGGGTAATTACCAGGGAACGGATTTTATGGAAATTGCCTTTTTTTCTGCTAAAGAGATAGAGTATATTCGATTAAGAATGTCCACGATTTAGCTTTCCGCGATTCCATATATACACATTTGATGTTGCCTTTTTTTGCCTTTTTTAGATATTTGCCTTTTTTTTGCCCTTTTTAAGATATTTGCCTTTTTTTGCCTTTTCTACCTTTAAAAAAGTGATTATAGCATTTACAATTTTTTGTTTAAGATTAAAAAATATACACATGCCCATGCGGCTTATAGAAGCGCAGGGACTTCTTGCCAAATTGGTGTTGAAAATATTCAAAGCCGTTTTCTCAGCTAACGTAGACTTGAAGACAATAAGGGGCCCTGATTATATGAACGTTTCAAATGTTCCATATTTAAATTGGGCTCCACTTGTATCAACTTACGTCGAGCGCACATTTAGTACGTTCAAGGCTTTTCTTCGCGAAAATCGAATGAAAATGCTGCCAGAAAACTTCAAAATGCATCTTGTGGTTCAATGTTACTACAAGTATACAGATTAAAGTTTTATGAGTTAAAAACTCGAAAGGATAAAATAGTCAAAGATTCAAAGTACAAATTTTTCATATAATGAAACTAGTTCATGGTTTTTCTCTCTTTACTTGTAATATAAACATTTCTAAAATAAATATATTTTTTGATTGTTCTTCGTATTTTCTGTCTTTTTTTAGTACCTTATTTTGCTTTTTTTGCAATACCTTTTTTTTTTGCCTTTTCCTGCCTTTTTCGCTATTTTGTTTTGCCTTTTTTTGCCTTTTTTGCAATTCCTAGTGCCTTTTCCTGCCTTTTTCGCTATTTTATTTTGCCTTTTTCAGCCTATTTCGTTACTTTATTTTGCCTTTTTTATATGTTTTTAGGTCCTAAAAATCCGTTCCCTGGTAATTACATACTTGTCCGTTCTTTTTTATTTAAATAATCATTTAAAATTTTTGGGCAATCAAAAGCTTCTCGGAATTCCCGTAAAAAGAGTTTTGAATGTTCGCCTTTTATCGATATACATTTATTCGTATGTACATATATAAAAAGTGTGCATTAAAGTGTTCGAAAATTAATGCAAAAAAGTACACTGCACTTTTAGAAAGAAATTTCTAAGAAAAAGATAACTACGAAAAACAAAACGGAAACGAAAAGTTTTATTTGTTTTTCAAACTAAATAATTCAACAAAAATCTACCAAAATGAGAAAAAATTTACCTTTTTGCCAACCCAAATTTTTTCTACCAATTTTGGTAACAATTTGCCAAAGTGGCAACCCTGGTTGTCACATAAGGAATCTGTTAAATGAGCGTTGCGTCTAAGCGGTTACCCAACGCACGGCATTACATATGTAAAAGTCTGTTGATTTTTGATTTCTACGTAAAATGGCATGCTATGCAATGCAGTGCAGAGTATGCATAACTGAGCCTTAACTCAGTATCACAAAGTACGTAATCGCGGAATGGTAAATTTCAAAATACCTATTATGGGCCTGTGCCAATCAGTAGAAAAGTTCTATGGCGGGAAAATTTTACATTTCTGCTGTGCCAATTCATAACTTTTTACGAAAGTCGCTTTGATGCGACGTCTTAGCAATAATATTATAACAAACGAGTAAAGAAGTATAAGTTTTGGGCGAAACCGAATTGTATGTATATACCCGCGGCGCAGTATCAACTATTGTCGTTTCAACTTTCTTTAAACTACCTAAAAGTCTATACCAGTCTTATTTATTGCTAAGAGATTGTTCTAAGTATTAACTTGGAGTAAATTAACGACCTCAGTTATCGAAATATAGGAGTTTTCGTATATCCGAAAATTACCGTTATACGGGAAACCGGTGCAATTTTAGTCCAATTTTAATAATTTTCAACGAATTACTTTTTCGTACAAAGGTTATTAAATGCACCAAGTTTGCTAAAAATAAATCGGTTACCGAGATATATATTTGTGTCATAAGTGGGCAAAAATGTATAATAGTCCTATTTTTTGTTCAGTGGTCATTCCATTAATCGATTTTAAGTCAATTAGTTTCAGTAGTTACTGATTTATCGCAGTTTTCGTGTTTCTGTAAATTACCGTTATATGGGAGGTGGGCGTGGCTATTGCCCGATTTCAATGATTTTCAACAAATATCTTAGCTGGATCCTAAGCAGGACTACGACGAATTTTATTTTCCGCTCCGATTTTTCACGTCATTTACTCCGAAGGCGTTATTAAAACTATAAACTATATGATTTTTGTTTGCCATTTTTTTCGGTTTTTCGCAAGCGGGTCGAAATACATGTTGTTAGGTGGGTCTGGTTATAAGCACACACCACTGTTTTTGTGTGCTATATGTATATAATAGCTATTATCTGATCTTTTAGTTTACTGGAAATCTTATTTTAAGTATAAAACTAGCAAAAATAAATGTATTTAATGCTGTCAAATGCCGCACAGTGGGATTTCAGCAGAAAAAATTATATTGGCGACGGTCACATTTTGTCGACTGTTTAATGGAGCGTTTTGATCAAATAAAAACGCGCGTAGAAAAAGTACAAGAAATTGAAAGGAAAACTCGAAAGGTTACAAACGAATCAAAAAGGAGTGAATAGACAACAGAGAAAGAAACCTGAATTCCATGCCAGGTTCGTAAATCTTACAGAAGTTCCCATCAACAAAGAAGAAGCGCGAATTATAGAAAAAGGACTAAAACATAATATCCAAAATTACAATAAGAAAAAGGAGATCGAGCAGACAATTATAGATGCGGAAATAGCTATATCTATGCTGCCGAAAGAGGAACAGGAACACACTAGGCACATGTTCAAACAGAGAGATCTGGTAGAGGAAATCCGAAGGGAGCACAAAAACAAAAAGCCAAACAGAAGAAAACAATGACAAAAATTAAGCGGTATCAACCTACACAGGAAATTCAACGTATAAACTAGCAAAGATGTTCCAGAAACACAACCTTCGCACATCATTCAGAACAAATAAAAACGAGGAACGGATACTACGGAAAACCACAAACAAGAAGAACCATTGGATAAACAAGGAGTGTATAAACTAACTTGCAAATGCCAGCATAGTTATTAGGTCAGAAAGGACGTAAAATAAAAACAATATTCCGCGAACATATAAGAGACTATAACAAAAAGACACAGAAACCGAGCGCAATACCAGAGTCAAATTTTGCTAACCACATGTTTAACAACAAATGTTCACCAACGCAAATAGAGTCAAATTTTGCTAACCACATGCTTAACAACAAATGTTCACCAACGGAAATAAGGAAGGTAGCGATACTACTGCATGTACAACATAAAGGCCAACGACTAAACGTACTAGAAAATATGGAAATATACAAACTAAAAACCTTCGATGGCAAAATAATAAACGAACAAACAAATACCGAATCGGATGTATAACCCTTAAAATAGATTTACGAAAAAAAGAAAAATTACAACAAAACAACAGGCACGGACATTCCGAACGCACCAAAAAGTACCACCAGGCCAAAACCACCGACATTTACCTACCTGCAGGCAAAAACCGGTGGAGTGCAATAACGCCCGCGGAAATAACGCCCATGGTCTTTATTTCCCAAGAAAAAAGAACCAAAACCCGCGGACGTTATTGCCTTTTCGAAAAAGAAATATTATCCTTATAAATATGTATATGGCCAAAATTTGGGAGTCGTGCATTCATCGCTGCGCCTTTAATTACATCTTTAAGCGTTTTTGAGGTTAGGTTTGTATGGGAGGTATACGTTAAAGTAAATCGATTTTGCTAATTTTTTGTATGTTTACTTACTCCATTATGTGAATATATGGACGAAATTTGAGAGTCCTTCATTCACCGGTGCCGTTTGAATAGCATTTTTAAGCCCTTTTCGAGGTTAGGTTTGTATGGGAGGTATGCTTTAAAATAAACCGTCACACCCATTTTTCGTTTTTTTTTTCTTGATTTATGTCCTTAGAGGTTACATACTAAAAAGCAAAGCCCTACGCCTACTCCTTCTAATTTTCTCCAAACAATGTATGTCGCTAAACAACTGTGCGCCGTTTTCTTGATTAAAAGAAATGGTAGGAAAGAAGCCATTTTGATAGGACTTATAACCAGCTCTTGGTAAGAAATAAAGTTTTTCAGTGGTAGCCCTGGTTGTGATTGCAGGATTTCGACGTTGAGCTTTCCTTGCATTTTTGGGGCGTACATGCTTCTTTTCATAATGAAAAATATATACATTTTTAACTCCAATTACTAATTAGATACTATTAAGTTTGATTATACAAATTAAAAAAAAATCTGAACTAGATTTTTAAATATAATCTTCTGTAATCGAAATCCGGAAATCCGCCCCAATTTTAATCCGGATAGTCGGATAACAGAAAAAAGGCCGGATAAGTCGGATTCCGAATATCTACCGGATACCCCGCACATCCCTAATAATAATGTTACTTCTTTTCAAGGGATTGTTGTTAGTATCAATTTTGAGTAAATTAGCGTCCTTAAATTTCGAAATGTCGAAGTTTTAAGCATTTCTGAAATTAACCGTTATATGAAAAGTGGGCGTAATTTTAGTCCTATTTCAATAATTTTCAACACTTTGCTTGTTTGTGGCAAGCACAATAATCGTACAGTTTGGTACAAATTGATAGAATGGTTACCGAGTTACACATATCGTTGTTTAAAGTACAAAACCGCGTAACAACAAAATGCAAAACCGCGTATCAAGATAATGCAAAACCGCGTATGTGAATTATGTAAATTATTTTCGAGAGAATAAAAACACTCATATTTCAAAATGGTTTTCTTTTTTATAAAGCAAACGCATTTCTGGCTAGTATATTTTAGGACGAATGGATAAGGATTGAGCCAAAAAAATGTCAGTTACGCGATTTTACAGAATGACGATACGCGGTTTTGTACTTTAAACGACGATATGTATGTGGTCATAAGTAGCAGTGGCGGATCGAGGGGCTGTGTAACATGCATTTTCATAATATTCAACTGTAAAAAATGATGAGTGTGTAGTAGAATATAAATATTGTAGTAGAACATAAGTATTCTAGAAATAAGTATCTGGCAACACTTACCATGTAAAGGCAATACATGTAACCTGGCAACATTAACGATATAATAAATTCATTCGATTGTAACAAGCGAAGCGAAAAGACGTGTTTTTGAGAGAGGAGCCAACTACAACCTCAGGTGTGACAAGAGCCCAAAAAATTAAAATTAATAAAATATTATAGTTGAAAATCGGCGAAAGATGTCAGAGTCCATGCAGCGAAAGGAAGTTGCGGCCGCCCTCCAAGATATGGGCATTGAGCTCCCACAAACCGCAACGCTAACGCAACTGCGAAGTTTGTTGGCAGCAACAGTTGGTGCTACGGGCAAAGTTTACCAGCTCCGATCAACTACGGTAGCCGCTCCAGCACAAGATTGCGATAAAAAAATCGTCCAGCATTGACATTGGCGAAATCAGCGAAATTGGCGATTTTGGACCAACGGGAAACATTACAGGCAACGGCGAACACGTAGCGGCACAAAAGAACCGTAAAGCATCAGCAGCAACGTTGACCGCAAGAGATGGCAAAGCAGCGACTGCAGCAGTGGCTGCAAACGACGACGCAAACGCCGCGGCACAAAGCGATGAAGTTCCCCACGTGAACGCAGAAGCGACCGCGATGGCGATTGCAACCAATTATGCAACTGCAACAAATTATGCACACCACGCGGGCGACAGCAATTATCCAATCAACCAGCGCGATAAAGCGACCTTGATGGCCACTGCAAATGACTATGCAGACCATGCGGCCCACAGCAACCGCGCAGCTAGACAGCACAACGTAGCGACCGCGGCGGCGACTGCGCATAACGACGCAAACCCCGCGGCCCACTACAACCGAGCAGCCGACGGCGCAGACCTAACGGAAATAGAGGCACAGTTGGAAAGGCGCCTACGTATACTACAGTTAGAAGCAGAAATAAAACGGCTAGAGTACGGTAGAACTAACTACCGATTTCAGTGAAATCGAAAAAAGCCTTCCGAGCTTCAGCGGCGACGATAAACTAACCATTGAAAAATGGATTACGGAATTCGAGAGCACCACGAAGGTGTACGGTTGCGATGAAGAAACAAAACTAATCGTGGCAAGACGTCTACTTACAGGAAGTGCTCAAATATTCATGCGCATAGCCACTGTCAGCTCATGGCAAGAGCTAAAGAACAAGCTAAACGCAGAGTTCAAGAAGCCACTAAGTGTCAAAGAGGTCTTCCGTCAGCTGGAGAATCGGGTGTGGCAGCAAAAATCCGAAAGCCTCACCCATTTCGTATTATCTATGCAGGAGTTGGCACAGTCGGCGCCTGTAGAAGAGCACGAGCTGGTAGAACTTATTATAGATGGCCTGAGAGACAAGACTACAAGCATTTTAGTGTTTAGTGGAGTTACATCGTTGGAAAAACTAAAAAAACTACTTCCGCAATATGAAAGACTGGTAAACAGCAGCAGCGTCGGGAGAAATCGAACAACAGCAAACAGCGCCGAGTCTTCGTTGAGGTGCTATAATTGCTCGCGTTATGGGCATTTCTCAAAAGACTGCAAAGAGAAGCGACGCACACCGGGTTCCTGCTTCAAATGCGGAGAAAAGGAGCATCAATACATAAACTGTCCTATGAAGACGGTGGCAGCGCTGGAGGAAGACAACGATGACCGAGAGGCAGTATACTTTAGAGAAATGGTAAGTGTTGATTTCAGTCAAAATCGTAGGAAATCTCCTCAATATTTGAAATTTTTCTCTTTGCTCGACACCGGTAGTCCATATAGCTTCATCCAATCCTCCCGCATTCCAAGTGTAGTGAAGTGTTTTAGATCTCAAGTGAATTCGCCACAATTGAGAAGCGTTGGAAGATCTAGAATTAAACCTCAAGGACGAATTTCCGTTTTAATTAAATTTCGCAACATTGTAAAAGCATTAAAGCTTTATATACTAGATGACAATGAATTACCTTTTTTGCTATTGCTAGGAAGAGACTTTCTTAGCGTTTTTGAAATTTTCTTATGTAAACGCAAAACATCTTTACCTAATAAAATTCGTACCTCTGAATTATTAAAAGAATCGGAACTTATTTCGAATGTAAAGAAAAATATACAGGTAGAGTGGAATGAAATATGCAATATAGTCAGTAGCGTGGGGATTAAGGAGTTAGTTGACATAAACCCAAAATTACCTTCAGTTTGGGCGGATAACTTATGATAAAATTATTATATTATCAATTATTTAATAGCCCATAGAGCAGGTACAAAAATGCCACACGTAGATGCGCTTAGCAGAAACGAGGTCGACTGTGAAAATGTTATAGCGGTAGTCGACAGTGAAAATGTAGACTTCCAGCTGCAAATTCTGCAGTCCCGTGATGGAGATATAGTGCAATTAAGGAATAAACTAGAAAAAGAAAGCATGGAAAGTTTTGCTATGGAAAACGGTGTAGTATTTAAAAAAGACAAGAATAACTTACAATTATATGTCCCTAAGGAGCTGGAAAAAGAAGTCATTAGAACCATCCACGAACAGTTAGGACACCAAGGGGTTGAAAAGTGCTATCAAAAAATTAAAGCAAACTACTGGTTTCCGAATATGAAAAACAAAATAAACCTATTTAAGCAAAACTGTATAAAATGTATCATGTATTCCGCACCGAATAAGCCTGGCGCTAGACAACTGCACAATATTCCAAAATACCCGAAGCCATTCCATACAATACACTTTGACCACTTAGGGCCACTTCCGTCATTAGTGTCGAAACGAAAGCACATTTTAGTTATAATTGACGCCTTCACCAAATACGTAAAATTGTACCCCATCTTAACAACAAGTACCAAAGAAGTTAACTGCGCACTGAATAAGTACTTTGAATATTACAGCCGCCCTCAAAGATGTATAACTGATAGAGGTAGTTGTTTTACTTCAAAGGAATTTCAAGAATACTTAGAAAATAAAAATATTATACACGTGAAAGTAGCAGTACACTCACCGCAAGCTAACGGGCAAGTTGAGAGAGTAAATCGAAGTTTAATAGGTATGCTGGCGAAACTGAGTGACCCTATTACCCATGCGGATTGGGTAAAACAACTAAGCAAAATAGAATTCGCACTAAATAACTCAGTAAATAGGTCAATCGGAGTAACACCAAGTCAAGCTTTATTTGGAGTAAATCAAAAAGGCGAAATAGTTGATAAACTTACAGAATATCTAGACGATTGCAATTCAGGCCCGGTGGGGAGGGACTTAGAGGCAATACATAATAGCGCTGAGGTAAATATTGGGAAAACACAAGAGTACAATCTGAATCGAAGTGAACAGAAGAGAATAAGGGTGAACACATTTAAGGAAGGCGATTTTGTAGTGATTATAAACGTAGATACCACAGTAGGTGTGAACAAAAAACTTCTGCCGAAATTTAAGGGACCTTACGTGGTTTATAAAATACTTCCGAATGACCGTTACGTTATAAAAGATATCGAAAATGGACAAATTACCCAAATACCTTATGATAGCATTATCGAAGCTTGTAACATAAAACGCTGGAAAAGCAAAGAGAAGGAGGATGATTACGCGATTGAGACTGAAAGAAACACAGTGGAATCTATCGGTACACAACTAGCCATAAGCTGTGTAGCAAATGATCGGGTCGATCATTTAGGTCAGGTTGGCCGAGCTGTAGTAGAATATAAATATTGTAGTAGAACATAAGTATTCTAGATATAAGTATCTGGCAACACTTACCATGTAAAGGCAATACATGTAACCCGGCAACATTAACGATATAATAAATTCATTCGATTGTAACAAGCCAAGGGAAAAGACGTGTTTTTGAGAAAGGAGCCAACTACAAGTGAGATATTTTAAATCCGAAAATATTTCAATTTCCCTGAATATCGTGAAATACCTTTGATAAAAAATTATTTTTAATTATTGTATGTAAATAACTAAAAAAAAATAAAAATATAGGCGTAGTCCGCCTTGTGCTCTTATTTAAACGGTATATAACTTTTTTTGTGCAAACCTATTTTACAGGTGCCACAAATTTTTTAAAAATCAGTTCAATTTTTTTTAAATACCTACAAGGTTTTTAATTTTTCGAAGATCTGACCTTTGACCCCCTATAGCATCTGTAATATAAGTTTGTACAAAAAAAAAAGTTATATACCGTTTAAATAAGAAATTACTTTTTTAATTATGGTCATTAGACCATGGGTATTAACCCAGCCGAGTGCTGTACAGCGTAATTTTTAGGAAAACTTAAAGAAAATACTGATAGTTTTTTTTCTTGCTTCGTTCTGTTTCATGAATTTTTGGTAATCTTTGCTTGGCCCCTGATCCCTATATTAAAAATATAGCAGTGCAGTTAACTGTGTTATGCGCGTGCCGAGAGAATTGAAAAATTATGTTTTTATCATTAAGGTAGAAATACACCTTTTGGAACAAGTACCAGTTTTAAAACAATATTATACATTTTTGTAGAAAAAAAGAATTAAGTCGCCCTGTGAACACACGTGAGGTCGATTTTCCTACAACATCGTGAGCACTTACAAAATTGCCCAATTATTGGTCGTATCTGCGTCCGCATAATTCCGCAATGATTGATGAATTTCGTTACTTTTCTGGAAAATTGTATTTGTATCATATAATTATAACACACTTGTGAAAAATGCCTATCAGTTCTTCGAATTCACTGAATTTTCAAATTACTAAATTTTCAATTTTTACTTTTTTTGTTGTATTTTCGAATTTGTACTATTTGACATAGTTGAAAGTCACAGCAAGTTTGAATATTTTCGTAGGTTTAGAAAATAACAAAAATTCCAAAATTTTAAATTTTATGAAATTATTAAATTTCTTGAGATTTCTTATTTTTAGGATAATTTCCACAATTTTAAAAACTATTGAAATCTGGGAGATTTTAGAAATTTTGGCAAAATGAGATTATTTTGAAATGTACAAAATTATATATATTTATATTTTCCAAAATTTTGGGAATTTTATTTATTCTGAAATCCATCCTAAAATGTAAAGATGTGAAATATCACAAATCGTTGAAAAATTCTTATGTTCATGGTACTTGTGTATAAAACCTAAAAAATTCTTAGCATTCTAAAATATATTAACATTTTTGAAAAATTCCAAAAATTTCCACTTTTCTGAACATTTATTTTGTGCTTTGTCTACTTCAGTACATACTATTTTAGTATATTCACGTTATATGTTGAAAAAATATGGAAAAAATTAACAATAATTTATAAATGGTAGAAGTGATAGCTATTTCGGAGACCACCACATCTCCTCATCAGACTGCTTTAGGGGGATTCGAACGGACGACCCCAGCTGACTCGGCCAGTTGCCTACACACTGTGCTAGGTTCGCCTTATAAACTGTTTCTGCTTTTTTCCACTTTTTTCATATGAGCCAACTAAACAAACGCAGCTATTGCGCTGCAACTCACACTTGATCATGTGGTTGTTGGTTTTGTTGGTATTCTTTAACAATTCTATTTTTAGAATGTTTAACATTTAGGTGTGCTCTTAGCACACTGTGTAGGCAACTGGCTGAGTCAGCTGGGGTCGTCGGTTCGAATCCCGCTGAAGAAGTCTGATGAGGAGATGTGGTGATCTCCTAAATAGCTATCTCTTCTACCATTTATAAGTTATTGTTAAATTTTCCACAATGGCCTCAAGCTCAATAAAATTGTTGAATTCTTATTTTTCGTCTAAAAATCATTATGAATATTAATTTTGAGTGAATGAGCTTCAGTAGTTACTAAAACATCGCAGTTTTCGTATTTCTGAAAACTTTCGATATATGGGAGGTAGGCGTCGTTATTGTCCGATTTTACCTTTTTTCAATACCAACCGTCCTACCGTGAAAAGAAGTACACTATCAAGTTTCGTTAAGATATCTCGATTTTTACTCGAGTTTTCGTGTGTACAGACGGACGGACGGCCGGGCAGACAGTCACCGCTTAATCGATATCTTTTTTCATTCTGATCATTTACGTAAACATTTGTCTATATCTATTTCCATTCGTTTTGGCTGTTACAAACAACCGTTATGTAAACAAAGTTATAATACCCTTGTGCACAAGTGCGCTCGGGTATAAAAATGTAGCAAGACTACGAAATGTAAGTTTTTATACCTTTCATGAGCATGAAATGGTATTATAACTTAGGTCCGATGTTTGTAAGTACCAGAATAAGAAGAGTAGGACCCATTAAAATGTATACTTAAATGATCACAACGTCGAGCTGAGTCGATTTAGCCATGTCCGTCTGCCTGTCTGTCCGTCTGTTTGTATGCAATCTAGTCTCTTAGTTTTCGAGATATCCGGACGAAATTTGGTAAGTGGGTGTATTTTTATAATGTATTAATCAGTTGTCGGAAACGGAAGAATCGGACCACTATAACATATAGCTCCCATACAACTGATTGTTCAGATATGAGATTACTCGTTATAACTTCTCCATTTATGCAGCTAGGAACATGAAATTTTGCAATACTTCCACCCATTATCAACAAAAAATTTAGAGTGAAAATTACAAAGATCGGGTTACTATAACCTATAGCTCCCATACAGCTGATTGTTCAGATATAAGATTTTCCTTATAAGTCCTCCATTTAAGTAGCTAGGAATATGAAATTTTGCACCGTTGTCACTCATTATCAAAAGAATACTTTCAGTGAAAATGGCGAAGATCGGGTCACTATAACCAATAGCCTCCATACAACTGATTGTTCAGATATGAGATTTTTTGCCATAACTTCTCCATTTATGCAGCTAGTAACATGAAAATTCGCACCGCTTTCACTCATTGTTAACATAATTCTTACAGCGAAAATAACAAAGATCGGCTAATTTTTACATATAGCTCCCATACAACTGATTGTTCAGATATATGTTTTTTGTTGTGACTCCTCCACCTATGCAGCTGGGGACATGAAATTTCGCAATATTTCCACCCATTATCAAAAGAATACTTACAGTGAAAATGGCAAAGATCGGGTCGCTATAACCTACAGCCTCCATACAACTGATATTTCAGATATGAGATTTTTTGTTATAACTTCTCCATTTATGCAGCTAGGAACATAAAATTTCGCATTATTTTCACCCATTATCAACAGAAAGATTACAGCAAAGTGAACAAAGATCGGGTCACTATAATCTATTTATTGCCACCATACAACTGATTGTTCAAATATGGGATTTTGCTGTAAGACTCCTTTATTTGGATAGCTAAAACCGATAAATTTCGTAAGCTATTACGTAAATGATAATACAAAGTCTACTGAGAAAATCGTCAAAATCTATGCTGTATAAGCTTTTTCTTCTATACCACTGATTGTTCAGATACCAGTTTTTGCGATATATCTCCTTTATGTAGGACGCTAAACTCATTAAATTAAGTTACCGGTTTACATACCGATCACACAGCAGTGAAAATCACATAGATTGGTTATATATAAGGTATATCTTCCATACCTCTCATAGATATGATTTTATATATATGTAACTCCTCTATCTATTTACGCTGTGAATAAGTATATACTTACTAAATTTTTTCGAATGCAGTAATCTGTTAAAGTAAAATTTTCAGAAGTTCATGAAAGGTATGAAGCCTTCGGCATAGCCGAATACAGCGTTGCTCTTACTTGTTTTAGTTAGTTTTAGTTTAGTTGGAATTCGACACAACTTCAAAACAATAAGCAACTTTCTTAAATAAAATTTATTATTTTCGGAGATATAATTTCTTTTCTTTTTTGTTACATTTGAAATCATAACGTTAAACCGAACTTAAGACAGGTGGAGCTGCGTGCAAAAGCTTGTAGATTATACAAATTAAAACTATTACTGCGGCAAAAACAAAGTACTTTTAATATTTATAAACACCCAAAAAAAATACGCGGAATGAATGTCCTATTAAAATAGCTTGGAATTTGTAAGGTGCAAAATAAGTACCAAAAACGTTACGTTTTTAAAAGGGCACACACAAAATGAAAAAATTTCGCAACTTTAAGAGCGTATTGCAAATCAACGTTACATATCGTCGTTTAAAGTGCAAACTGCGTATCAATAAAATGCAAAACCGCGTATCAGCAAAATGCAAAACCGCGTATGTGAAGTTGTAGGAATTATTTTCCAGAGCGTAAAAACACTCATATTTCAAAATGGTTCTGTTTTTTATAAAGCAATCGCATTTCTGGCTAGTATATTTCAGGAAGAATGGATAAGGATTGAGCCAAGAGCTTGTGTGAGCAAATCCAATTTTTGGCAGCCAATGTCAGTTACGCGGTTTTGCAGAATGACGATATGTGGTTTTGCACTTTAAACGACGATATGTATTTATACAAAATTTATTTACAAGGTTATGTAGAAGTTTATCTACATACTTATGTTCTGTGCCAAACGTTTAACTGTACCTGGATATTTCATTTCTCCAAAAATGACATAAATTACCCCAGTGTGCACCGCAAGACGTAAGAACAAAGATTATATTAAAGTGAAAACAATTGAGAACAAATATTCATAAGATGAAGCGTTCATAAAAATTAAATCAGTATACACAAAATACCCATGTTTCAAATCTATACACGTTTCGGTGCTTGTTTGTGTGGGCAATACGTCTAAAATCAGAGCAGCATGGATATTATGTAAAACTTAAGTTAAAGATGAGCTCGTCGAGAATTATGATACCCCAGAGAGCAAAATAATACAAGTGCTACCATACAATGACCCTGTTGGGTAGGTACGTGCATACATACAATAGTTTTGCGTACCTACACTGAGGGAAAAAAATATTAAAATCAAATAGAAACGTAATTGATCTTACTA
>NW_023458556.1:83323669-83332567 GCF_013731165.1 Rhagoletis pomonella
TATAAACGTCAAAGTACTGTATATTGGTAAATATTCAATTCAATTACGCGCATATTAAAATAACCGCGTTCGTACTGAAAAAGCATCCGCGAAGTGAATAATCAAGACAAAAACTAAAAAAAAAGAAATGCTTTGCATGTTGCCTGCAGTGGAATTCGAACCTGACCATCTCCGGATAGCAACAACTCGTTACAAGCATCTTTGCGCACTCAGCTACACCCAGGCATATAAATTTGCTTTCAAATGTTGAATATCTATCAACATCACAGCACGCGATTTGTACGTATAAACATGTACTATGTACACGATTGAGAGAATTTTATCATTCTTGTACTATGTATGTATGTGTGTGTTGTCAACGCTCTCAGAGCGGCGCTCTGCATGCTTGGGGTGCGTATGTACACTCATATATATACTCAGATGTGAACAGTCAAATACGAGCGTAATAAATTTTGTATGAAAATATCATTTTTAAATACGAACATTTTTAAACGATAATCAAATATAAAGTATTCATTTTTACTATGCATTATTTCCCTCAGTGTATGTATGAAAGTTTATTTATGTGATGTGTTGTATATATATATATATACATACTTATGTACATCCATACATAAGTACGTAATTTTGAATAAAAATGCCTCATACATAATGTGACCAACCGTACTTCTTTCGGAAGTACAGTACTGCATTTTTAGCTCTTGTACTTCGTACTTCGCCGTGCAGTTAGTTGGCTTCTATTTATGTGAACTGCGTGAGGACAGGGTACATCCCCAAGCCTTGGAAGGTAGTCAATGTTGCGTTCATCCCGAAGGCCGGAATAGGTTCCGAGGTTTACCCTAGGGATCAGTCTGTCTTCGTGTTTGTTAAAAAATCTAGAGAGACTAATTGGCCTGTAAATAAGAGCGGCGATTCCTTGTGACTGTCTGTCAAGAGCTCAACATAGTTCTTGCAAGTAAAGGTCAGTGGATACCGCCTTGCTCACATTGGTAAAGTGGTGACAGGAAGCCTTCACGCATAAAGATTATGCAGTAGAGGCCTTCTACGATATGGAAGAGGCCTTCAACAATGTCACTCGAGAGGCAATAGTCAAGTCTATTCATAATCTGGGGGTTGAAACCAACCTAATAAAGCTTATATACAGATTGCTTCGTGACAGTAATGTCACGGCGGAGTGGGGAGCATCTGCACTCAGCGAACAGTCAATAGGAGAACTCCTGCTCTGAATTGCGGTTGTAAACGACCTTCTAGAGGAACTGGAAAAAGTGCGCTGTCGGGCGATCGCCTATGTAGATGATGTGGAACCTTTGGTCAAGGGACGATTTCTAGATTCCCTTTTTGATCTGTTTCAAGGTTACTTGAAACAGGTAACTAGGTGGACGATCAACGGCGGCCTCGCAAAATCCCATCAAGACAGAACTGGTGTTATTTGCCAGGAAGTACAAGATACACGTTGTGGCTCTTCCCACGATTGTGGTTTTCGTCTGCGGCTGAGACAGGCTTGATCCTGGGTAGGAAGGTGTCGTGGAAGCCTAACATTGAGGAAAGTATAAGAAAGGCATCGGCTGCCTTCTACTGCTCTAGGGGAGCTATCGGAAAAAGGTGAGGTCTCTCGCCCAAAGTAATTCATTAGCTCTATGAAACCAGATTTAAGCCTATCTTGTTTCACGGATCCCTTGTCTAGAGAACGCTATACTTATAAAAAAAACTGGAGCGTTTACAGCGGATCGACGTAATCGGAATTAGTGGAGCATTAGGAACCACACCTACACTGGCGCTTAACGTCATGTTGAACACGGCTCCTGCATATTTTGCAGACAGATTTGTCGCAGCACGAATCGCTATTAGGCTCAGGGAAACTCTAGAGTTCTAGAAGGCTTTGACTTCGATCTGAACACCTAGATTACAGCGCCCCGAAATGGCTCCCAGAAGCTCCTTCTCTACTTATATTCCTTCAAGAGAGTACGGGGTAGGGCGCGGTTACTCGAAGAAGGGAGCAATAAACTTCTTAACGGAGGGATCAAAACTTGAAGACAAGGTTGGTGGAGATTTCTTCTGACGGAAACTCTCCAAGAAAACTATGTTCAGGCTTCCGGACTTATGTAGTGTCTTTCAGGTGGAAATAGCTGTCATCAAGGAAGCGGTAGACTCACTGCTAAAGGGTGTCATGGTGCGCTCGAAATCGATAAAGAATATCTGAGCTCTCTATTAATCGCGTCGGAGTACTTCTTAATAAGTCTAGTTTAAGTGTCGGTTCACAGTGATATCGCGAGAAACTGCGAGCCTGATGGCCTGGCCTTGGCCTTAAAACGTTAGCCCCAGATAAAGAGCCACTAGAGACGCCTGTGAACTCCTGCGGTACACTCTTTGATGGTTGGGCCTAGTGTTAGCTCGATGGGCGCTATCCCCAGATAAAGAGCCACTAGGGATGCCTCTGAACTCCTGCGGTACACTCTTTGATGGTTGGGCCTAGTGTTAGCTCGGTGAGCGCTAGACTAATACGCATAATTCGTACTGGCGATAATGAAATTGCATACTCTACTAAATACCTAATAAAATGGACAAAAGAAAGCGATGCTCCTTTTGTGAAATAAAAAAGGAAAGAAGACGTTTCTTTGCTGTAGCAAATGTTTTATAGGATAATCTAAACTACTTTTGCAGCACAAGACACCAGTGGCTCATCGTTACCTCTTAAAGGTGCCGAAAAACATGTTACCTCTCAAGGGCTAATGATGTGGGTTCTGACAGGCCATTGTGCGATTGGTATTCATGCGGTAAGACTAAGAATTTTAACTGATCCCTTTTGTATCAGAAAAAGATGAGGTGGAATCATCTCCACACTTTCTTTTAATCTGCCAACCTTCGTTAAGCTATGATGGACGAATTTTGTATAGCACTTCTTAACTGACACTGACCTATCAGGGATCGAAATTTGCCGCATTAAAAATTTAGTAATCGGCGTTTCCCCCGACTAAATTAAGCGTATTCCTTCAGTTTTTTTTGTGGTATCACAAAGAACTGTCTCTTAATTGTCCAAGTGTGTCCCTTGAATGGGGCAACCACTTTAACCTAACCCAGCCTAACCTGTACTTCTTTGAGCTATGAAATAGTTGGTCACATTACTCATACACATACAGCAACAAGCACAGTACTCGTCTATTGAGGGTTGGTTGTTCAACAGAAAATCATCCCTGACTGCCACTGTGAGGAGATAATAAAACAAACACACACATCAACCCGCGACGCTTTGGAAATAAAATCTCTGGGATGGGCGGGGAACCAAATTGGCTGCGGCATTAAGGGCATCGGCGTTAACATGCCAACATGTTCCTGGGCTCTGTATTATATTGAAACAGATTGCCGTTCTTGAAAATGTTGTGGTCTGCAATTTAGAGTAAATGACTTTACGCTTTGCTGCCACCACACAGCGATAGTAAAAATGAAAATAACTAAACTTGAGGCCAATAATGTTATAAAAAGACTTTGGCTTCAACAAAGATACACACGCATACATACAAGTATACATATACATATAGAGTTGTATATGAATATAAATGTGTGCACTTTTGCGGGTTGTAAAGTCAAATGGTGGCCTACTATGGCTCAGTGGTTTTGGCTTTCCCCAACAGGCATACCTTTATCTTTCCAAAGGCGACAGTTGTTGGATTCGTCTGCACCGGGAGGAATTGTCTCCGTATCTAATACATATAAAATATCCTTCTGTTCTGGGGTGAAGCTTAAATAGAACCTACACCCACATAAAGGCCGTTATGGGGTATACATATGTACGTATGAATGTATATATGTTTGTATGTGTGCGTATGTATACCAGTAAATGTATTATGGAACGAAATTCACTCACAGAAACCCACAGGACTTGTTGTACGCGTAATTTGTTGGCTCTTCGGGCATTTGTTTTCGTTATCCTTGCGACGTTTTGTTGTCAATGCACGGTGTGCGTCGTGGGCGTAGGAGAAGTTGTTGGTGCCGCTTAAAATTGGCAAATTGGTTTCGTGCATACGTTTATAGAAATTATGATGTATATACATATGCCCGTGGAAGTATGTTACAATTCAGACATACATAAACATATAAGAATTTATTTAGATTAAAACATACATACATATATGCCTGTAGAGCAGTGATACCCAAAGTGGTCCAGGTGAACCCCTATGGGTCTACGGGAGACTCGCCGGGGTCTACGTTGGCGTGAAAAAATATGGGGGTCCACGAGTTGTAAGTGGTGGTCCACGAAAATTTATCTGGTTTCGATAGTAAAGAACCAAAATGGTTGCTTGATAGCCTCACTATTTAACGATCATTTTTTTGAGTGGTGTATATTGCTCTTGACGCACTGCTGCACTTACCATATCTTTGTGTCTTCATACTTGGGACACGGGCGTCGCCAGGATCGAATTTAGGGGGGGCTGACATATAAAAAATTCCAGGAAATTTTAATGTAGTTGATTGATTAATCCTTATTAATGCATATGTGTAAACTAAATGGTTCCATTTGAAAAGACAATCTTAACTAAATAATAGCCAAATATAAATTTAGTTTAGTAAGTAGAGTGGAGTACAAAACTCACATTTTTTTACTTGTTTTCAAGCAAATACATAGAGGAATATCAACAGGAAATCGATATCTGAGTGGAAGATCGACCTATCTCGGCAGCCAGTTCGAAAACGCGCTATTTCAGAAAACTTTTCAAGAACGCCCTATCTCAGAATTCGGTTCAAAAAAGCCCCAACTCAGTTGCCGATTCAAAAGCGCACATTTTTAATACATTTTGATTTGAAATAGGGCGTTTTTGAACCGAATTCAGAAATAGGACCTTCTTAAACCAAATTCTGGGATAGGGTATTGTTCAAATTCTGAAGTAGGGCGTTCTTGAAAAGTTTTCTGATATAGGGCATTTTCGAACTGGCTGCCGAGATAGGTCGATCTTCCACTCAGGTGTCGAAATACGACTACTATTTTCTTACTACAAAGATATGTAGGACAGGCGTATAAAAAATTAATAAATGTGAAGTAAATACATATCGTCACCCTTATGCCAGATGCATGAATGTGCAAATTTACGAATTTTGAGTTATTGGGTTGACTTGATTAACCTTTGGACTTTCTATGTTCTATGCTATACCAAAAGCCAGAATACCATGCGTGGAAAGCATATATTTCACGATGTCAATTACATAAATGTAGAGTTAAGTCTCGTGAAAAAACTTCTTACTTGATTTCCCAAAATTTTAATTTTTACACTTTCATGTTTCTGCATGCGGGGAACGATATGTACTTGCCGATTTGTTTTGCAAAAATTATTTATAAAAGGAGACGTCTCCGTTGCACAGCAAATCGGTTAATCGTTTCTGCACATTGACTCTCTAAACCAAAATTTCGATGTATGTTTAAGATGTAAAAACTTAAAGGTAAATTTTATAAGAAATTAAACTGACAATTTATTAAAACTAGTAGTAACCCCCGAAATTCAGGTGAATGCAGTAAATAAATACTTACTAAAATTAAGAAATTAAATTCAAGCATATAGATAATAAAACGTGATATTCGTAAATATACTTCAGTGTTTAGTTGAAGATTTATTTAAAGAACTTCGAGAAAGACAATAATTGATCGTGTACTGCTAGAGGCCCGATAACTCAGAAAATTGGTGCCGTTTATGGTGAAAGGCATTTAGTATCACAATTTTAAACTGAAGCTTTCTTAACCCTTTCAGTATAAAATTTCAACCACTGATTCTAAAAATTTTAAAATATGTATACCGGCTAATTTTGTATCGTTCATTTCAAAAATCAACAAATATGTAGAGCTTTGAGCTTTGCCGTCATTCAGGGTCCTTTACAATGGTCAGTGTTAAAAAAGAAAGTGATGTCAACTATTTTTATTTTTTGCTTTCATGAAATATATTTCAAAACTATGAATAACACTGTGCCGAAAAAACAAAAAAAAATGTCAGAACACACGAAAGAATCGATATACTCACGAAACTATGGGCCAAATATAGTAAAACTACGTTTTTAGCTATTCACTCTGACGTCAGGATTTTTTTCAAAGGACTTTGAAATTTTAAAGCTTTGATTAATTCAAAAAATGATATGGGAACCAAATGAAATAGAAAAATCTGTTGAATTTAAAAACAATAAAGTTTTTTTTTAATATTTTTATTGAGCTTTGTACCACGATTGTTTATTAGGAAAAATTGAAAAAGCAACAAAGTCTAAGCGGTAGAAGTTATAACAGCTATTTCGGAGATCACCACATCTCCTCATCAGACTTTTTTTTTTCTAGACTTCAGCA
Organism: Rhagoletis pomonella; assembly: GCF_013731165.1. Taxonomy (NCBI): domain Eukaryota; kingdom Metazoa; phylum Arthropoda; class Insecta; order Diptera; family Tephritidae; genus Rhagoletis; species Rhagoletis pomonella. Next base: position 83,329,986 of record NW_023458556.1, read on the forward strand.
GGGATCGAACCTGCGTAATCGTACATAGTTTAGGAAGAGCCTGCCTGAAACTATACAATAAAGCAAATAAGCAAATGGATGTATAGAATTGACAACAACAACCACGCTGTCGATTTTAAATAGCGGCAAATCAGCTGCACTTGATAGTAGTTGGTTGAATAAGGAAAATGAATTAGCAACAAGAGTTTACGGGATGTACATACCTCAGTGGTTAGCGCCTCTGACTTTGAACATCGATTACGCAGGTTCGATCCCTGTTGAAGTCTAGATAAAAGAAGTCTGATGAGGAGATGTGGTGATCTCCGAAATAGCTGCTATAACTTCTACCGATTTTAATAAAAATTTATCTTTTCAAGTTAATAAAGTTTGCAGGACGAAATTCGATGATGTGGTCGTATGTATATTAGTCCTCAAACAATAATTTTTTCAAAAATAAATATTGCAAATGTTCATGGACTTTTAAGGACAAAATTTGTATTTAAAATTTTATACCCATTCGTCCTTATGCACCAAAAAATTTATTCTGTTATAATTCTACAGAGTTTTTTCTTATATTTGATACCCTTATCTTTATACTACATTGCAATGAGGTTTTTAAATAATTTTCTGAAATAATCATATTTTTTTAATTCAATAGTCCTTATAAAAAGAATCCTGACGTCAGAGAGAAAAACTAAGTACGTGACTCAAACAAATGACGAAGTGTTGATTTTTTTTAAATATTCGTAATGCTTTTAGATCTAATTTTTTTTGTTATTTTTCTATAAAAATACCGTTCAAGCTTTAAAACACAGTCACAAACTTTATACAAAATTTAGGGAAATTCCCCAAATTTTCATCAAAATTTCACCTTTTAAATCTGATTCTTTAGAAGATTTTTGGGTATGCAATTTTAGTATAATGAATTGCAAGTTTCTAACGGCTAAAAAATCCCGTTGATTTCTGGTAATTTTTTTTTTGGTGACGGATCTTTGCACTTTTTCCATATAAGCATTAGTTTCTTATGAAACAAAATGCCGGAGACCGTTAGCAACAAAATTTCAAAAAATCAACGCCATTTTTTGTAAATTACACTTGTTATATAAAAAAAAAAAAAAACAATTCCAAAAAACAATTATCAAAAATCAGCGCGATTTTTTAGTTCGTTGAAACTTGCACTTCATTAGATTAAAATTGTATGGGCTCGAAAACTGCACACCCAGTTTAATAGATTAAAAAGTTGACCTTTTGTTGAATTTTCCTAAATTTTGTATCAACTTTAGAACTTTTGGAACTGTGGTTTATATGTTTTTTTACTACCGAGCAAAGAATTTTACATTCAGCTGCCATTTCTTAGTATTGTATTCTACATAGAAGGTAAACTTCAAAGGTTAGGGGGGGGGGGGAGAGACTCGAGCCGAGTCGCTCTGGTGAAGTCGTTTGGGTGAACTCGAAACGAAGTCGTTTTCCCATACAAAATTCAACGTCGTTCCGACGTCGTTTTTTCTCATCGAATCGAAGTCGTTGCGACGCACAGTGTTTCGACTATATGGAGGCAGGTAGAAAAAAGGCATGATGACAGCTGATAAAAAAAAAACCGGTTGGGCTTAGAGAGGGAAAAGTAAAAGTCATAAATACCAAATTATTTACTCACCCCCTCTTCTTCACGAACGATACATTTCCAACAAGTAAGAAAGTCTAAGTTCGTGCGGAGCCGAACATTAAATACCCGGCGCAAATATTAAATATATGTTTTTTCACCTTTCCGAAATCTACTGCTAGATGGTAAGCCGGGGTGTATCAATTTTGAGTAAATTAGCGTCCTTCAATTTCGAAATATTGAAGTTTCAAGCATTTCTGAAATTTACCGTTATATGAAAAGCGGCCGTAATTTTAGTCCGATTTCAATAATTTTCAACGCTTTGCTTTCATGTGGCAAGCACAATAATCACACCGAGTTTGGTACAAATTGGTAGAACGGTTACCGATATACATATGTGTGATCATAAGTGGGCGGTGCTCCGCCCATTTTCCAAAATTTTACCATAAACGTATTTCTTAGAAAAGAATTGTTGCAAGCAACAATTTTTAATAAATTAGCTTTAATATTTACTGATTTATCGAGGATTTCGTATTTTTCTAAATTACCGTTATATGGGATGTGGGCGTGGTTATTGTCCGATATTAAAAATTTTCGGCCATTTGGTATGCTGTTCCAGGACCAACAACAATGCCAAGTTTGGAAGAAATTGGTGCAGCGGTTACCAAGTTATCCACATGTAACCATAAGTGGGCGTGGCTACGCCCATTTTCCAAAAATTTTTAATATTCTCATTTTTCGTCTAAAAATTGTTGTAAATATATAATTTTGAGTGAATAATCTTCAATAGTTACTAAAATATCAGAGTTTTCGTATTTCCGAAAATTACCGTTATATGGGATGTGGGCGTGGTTATTGTCCGGTTTTAAAAATTTTCGGCCATTTGGTATGCTGTGCGAAGGCCAACAACTGTGCCAAGTGTGAAAGAAATTGGTGCAGCGGTTCCTAAGATATACACATGTAACCATAAGTGGGCGTGGCTACGCCCATTTTCCAAAAATGT
>NW_023458556.1:83332577-83347668 GCF_013731165.1 Rhagoletis pomonella
GTGGTTATTGTCCGATTTTAAAAATTTTCGGCCATTTGGTATGCTGTGCGAAGGCCAACAACTGTGCCAAGTTTGGAAGAAATTGGTGCAGCGGTTCCTAAGATATACACATGTAACCATAAGTGGGCGTGGCTACGCCCATTTTGCAAAAATGTATGCTATTCTTATTTTTCGTCTAAAAATTATTGTAAATATCAATTTTGAGTGAATTATCTTCAGTAGTTACTAAAATATCGCAGTTTTCGTATTTCTGGAAATTACCGTTATATGGGAAGTGGGCGTGGTTACAGTCCGATTTCGCCCATTACCAACCTACCTTGGATTAAGGGAAACCTACGTACCAAATTTCGTTGAGATATCTCAATTTTTGCTCGAGTTATCGTGTACACGGACGGACGGACAGACGGACAGACGGACGGACAGACAGACATGGCTTAATGGATTTATTTTTTCATCCTGATCATTTATGTATACATTTGTCTATATCTATCTCGATTCGTTTTGGCTGTTACAAACAACCGTTATGTGAACAAAATTAATATACCCTTGTGCACAAGTGCGCTCGGGTCTATAAAAATTACGGGAATTGGCGTCATACCGACTAATCACTTTAGTTGCCTTTGGCGATTAACCCATTAAAGAAAGTGTTTATTTTTCAACTATAATCAATTGTTTAAATGTCGTGGAATATTCAGGTGAAGGTATTTACCATTTATTGGTACTTTCCAATTTTCTTACCAAAAAATTTACTATGATATGTAGATGCTAAAGATTATTAGTAAAAAAAAGTGTGAGTACCAGTCCGTCAGGTCTTGAATTTAGACGATTGTTTTAAAGAATTTTATGTAGTTTTCGAGTATATAATTTGATCTTTGCGCGACTTTGCAAATATATATATAATTTTTGATTTTCTTAATTTTTGATTTTCAATGTCTTTTTGCATAATTTCGCGAAAAGAATTTTTCGAACAGTGAAAAAATCTCACCAAACATTGGGAAAAAAGCGACTATTTACACCTAAGTCATGTTATAGTGTAACCTTTGTTTTCTGAGAGTGGAAAGCAGGAAACAAAAATTAACCAAAATTCCATCACATTTAATGACTGGGCCAACATTTTTTGTGAGTTTTGGACGTTATAGTGATCCAATCTTCCCCATATTTTATACTTAACTATTTAAACTAAATTTCATCGAAATCGGATGAAATTTAATGTTTCCGCCTATAAGAGTAGAGGGCGTGGCAATTATTCCATCTTTACAAAATTTCATAATTCTCTATTTCTAAGTAAAACTAGAGCACATGTCAAGTTTCAGTGAAATCGGTGCAGGTTTACTATTATTTCCACCTGCCTCCATATAGTCGAAACACTGTGCGACGTTGGTCTGAGATTTTTGATGCTATTTTTGAACTTTTTTCAAAGACTGGTTTAAGAAAAACTTGAATAACTCAGCCAAAACCTTACCAATTTGGACTTATGAGGTATCATTGATAAAGTTTCTTCTAACTTTTTTATTTTCTTTGCGAATAAGCTCATTCAAAGTACACTGAGGGAAATAATGCATAGTAAAAATGAATACTTTATATTTGAATATCGTTTAAAAATGTTCTTATTTAAAAATAATATTTTCATACAAAATTTATTAAGCACGTATTTGACTGTTCACATCTAAGTATGTATATGTAAGTGTACTTACCCTGCAGGGAAACCGCGGACTAGTGAATCAAATTTCTAGTTCCGTACTAGGTCTTTATCGCCAAAAAGGAACTAGTCCGATAGGAATTAGATCCCCACCAGTACAAAATCGGCGAAAAGTGGTACTTTTAAATATCTAATTTTTTTCAGTTTTTTTACTAGAAATCTATATCTAAAGTGACGAATTTAGAAATGGTTCGGAACTATAGAAAAAGGGATGCAGAACGAACTGGATCTAATTTGTCGAATTTAGAACTAGTTCGGAACTATCGAATAAGGGATGCAGCGGGGGGCTTATTTACTTTGCATAGATATGTGTTCGGCGACTTTTTCGTTCAAATACGCTTCTATTCTGTGCTTCGCAGATGCTTTTTCATAGCTTGGTAATACAAAACTTAAATTTGTGTTAACATTTCAACATCTTGGGACCGTCTGGAATATAAGAAATAACAGCGAGCGCCTCTGCAAACTCAGCTACAGCTAAAGGTATGTAAACGTACATTTCTTCATTCAAACAAATTTAATTTCAAATTGAAAACACATTTCTTCCAAAATAACTTAAAATCGCGCCACGGATGAACCAAAAAGATTGAAAAATCATGATACTTTTTTCTTTCGTCTGTCGATTTTCGAATTGGTTCGGAACTATAGAATTTAGGTCTAGTTCGGAACTATCGAAAAAGGGATGCAGCGGGGGGCAATTGACACTTCCTAGGACATCACCTTGTTAAATTCGCCAGTTGCTTGCATGCAAAAGAGATTTATCGCGAACCAGTACTGGGTCTAAATGTACTAGAAGCGCACCAGTTCAGAACTAGAGATTTTCCCCACAGAGTACGCACCCCAAGCATGCAGAGCGCCGCTCTGAGAGTGGTGACAACAAACACATACATACATAGTACATATGTACATATTTATCCGTACAAATCGCTTGCTGTGGTGTTGATGGATATTCAACATTTGAAAGCAAATTTATATGCCTGGGTGTAGCTGAGTGCGTAAAGATGCTTGCCACAAGTTGTTGATGTCCGGAGACGGTCGGGTTCGAATTCCACTGCAGGCAACATGCAAATTAAATATTTTTTTTAGTTTTTGTCTTGATTATTCACTTCACGGATGCTTTTTCAGTACGAACGCGGTCATTTTAATATGCGCGTAATTGAATTGAATATTTACCAATATACAGTACTTTCGTTGACGATTATAGTAAGATCAATTACGTTTCTATTTGATTTTAATATTTTTTCCCTTAGTGTATGAAAGAGGAAGGTAAGATAAACGCGTGTCATTCCATGTTGAATTCAGATGTGTTGGTATTTGATAAAGAAAAATTTGGGACGTGAATGAGTTTTTTTTTGCGAAAATACCTCTCCACTGATACCTCATAAGTCTATATCGGTAAAGTTTTGGAGCAGTTATTCAAGTTTTTCTTACACAAATCTTTGGAAAAAGTTAAAAAATAGCATCAAAATCCTCATTATTATGATTCCATTGATACAATTTTTTAATATTTTTACGTAGTTTTTTTAAGCTTAAACTGTCTGGGGTGTTTTTTTCCAAAAAATACTTTAAGAAACTATTTTTATTCATAAAAAACTCCATTTTTAGAGGTGTTTTCGAACCGGTCCAGCTCACGAAAATCTTAATATTTTTCCGAAATATTTTGACAGAAGTCTTAAAATATGCTAGGTTTGGTAATCCCGCCGGAAAATACCGCAACTTTTTTTGGTGATGCAGTCTAATGTACAGTAGTCGAAAAAATTATAGCCGCACCAAACTTAATTTTGGTTAGTTTTTTATAGTTCATTCTTTAACAACATCCGTATAAATACAAGTTTAAAGGCAGTGTCACAGGATTGGGTATTTGCCAAAATTTGGTGCAAATCGTATCCCAATTGTGTGAATACCCAAATATTTTTCTTTATCCCAATCACGAAAATTAATTTGTAGAAATTTTTCAACAGAACATCGCTGTATTGTACCAATCTTTTGACTACAAAAAAAATTTCCCATTTTTTATTTTGTACCAATAGCCCAATATAAAAATGTACTAATCTGTACAAATGTACCAATCGAGTGACATTGCCTTAAAAATGTATTCAATTTAAAAAAAAAATCAACAAATCTTCGATAAAATTTCGAATTTTTTTAAATAAGATTCTGAGTACGCAGTTGTAGTAGAATAATGTACAAGTTTCAAATGGCTAAAAACTACGATTGATTTATTAGAACACCTACAAAATATCGGATAAAAATATCGATTAAAATATCCATAACAAAATCGATAAAAATATCCATAACAAAATCGATAGATATCGATAACAAAATCGATAAATATCGGTAATAAAATCGATAAATATCGACAACAAAATCGATAAATATCGATCATAAAATCGATAAATATCCGTAACAAAATCGATAAATACCGATAACAAAATCGACAAATATCGATAAGAAGATCAATAAATATCGATAACAAAATCGATGAGTATCGATAACAAAACCGATAAATATCGATAAGAAAATCGATAAATATCGATGAAAAATTCGATAAATATCGATGAAAAAATCGATAAATATCGATAACAAAATCAATAAAAGATACTGCTAACAAAACAGTTAAAAATATCGATTACAAAATCGATAAAAATATCGATAACAAAATCGATAAAAATATCGATAACAAAACCGATAAAAATAACGATTGTTTTATCGATAAGTCCCGAGAATACCGAAAATCTCTAAAATCCCAAAATAGTTCCCAGATTGAGTCTCTGTCTCTATCGATATCCTTTCCTCTTTAATTCCCTTTATTTTAATCTTTCTGCCCCTATCATCATCTTTATCGGTATCCTCCTCCTCCTCTTCTTGGTTTTTACTTTTATGTTTATAATTTTCTTCATCTACATATTCCCCTTCACCTTTGCCCTAATATATATAAGTAAAGTGTTTAAATTTACCTTGGTCTTTATTTTTGGCTTATCTTTACGCATCTTTGTTTTTGTTTTTATTTTTACCTTTGCCTTTATCCTTTTCTTTATATATGTACGTAGTCACCTTTACTTTCATTTTTGTATTGGTCTTTTTCTAAGTGTTATTCTTTAACCTTTTATTAGCAAATTTTTGTTAAATTAATACCATATGCATACACACAAGAAGCACTTGTTTCAGTCCCAACCATTTCCGTTGCACCATTTCCGTGTGCAATTCCCGTTGAAATGCCAATTTACTCCCAACCAACCAACCGCCGCCGCTAAAGAAGTTTCACTTCAAAAAAAAATATTGTATGCTGCACGCAACAATTTAAATTCATTGGCCCGTAGTCATAGAGAAGTTAGAAAAAGGTTTTAACGATTAAAATTGTGTTTTATTGTAATCACCATTTTAACTCTTTCATAGTCAACTTAAAATGCATTTTATGGCAAAAACAGAATTTTAACTTTAAAATGAGGAGAATGCGGTTTTAAAATGGTAAAATAAGGTTCTTAGTTTTGTTTTGTTGTTGAAGTAGTAAACGCAATAGCACCCAGGTTCGGTCCCCACTCCGAGCGATTCCAAACAATTTTTTTTTATTTTATATTTTTATTTTAACATTAACATTATCTTTTTTATTTTATTAAATTTAGTTTTATTATCTTTTTTTGTTTATGGTATTTCATATACAAATTTCGTTATTTATCAAATTTTTTGGAGTTTAATTTAAATTTAAAAGGTCACAACAACTATAATTAAATAACAAAAATTTAAATAATATTTAAAAGAACAAAAACAGATGTAAAAAAAATGTTCCCTGGCAGTGGGATTCGAACCCGCGACTTCCCGGCTTGCTAAATCTGCAATCCTGCAGCGGACACAGGGTGAACTAACTAAAGTACTCATAATTCTATATAGCATTTTCAGTTTAAATGAAACCATTTTCAAATTACGTGAAACCTTTTTCAAATTAAATGAAACCTTTTTCAGCTTAAGCGAAACCATTTTCAAATTAGATCAAACCTTTTTCAGATAAAGCGAAACCTTTTTCTAATTAAATGAAAGCTTTTTCAGATTCAATGAAACCTTTTTCGGTTTCAATGAAAATTTATTCAAATTAAATGAAACTTTTTTCAAATTAAATGAAACATTCTTCAAAGGAAGTTTCTTTTAATTTGAATAAAGTTTCATTGAATCTGAAAAAGGTTTCATTTAATTTGAAAAAGGTTTCGCTTTATCTGAAAAAGGTTTCATGTAATTTGAAAACTGTTTCGCTTGACCTGAAAAAGGTTTCATTTAAGTTGAAAAAGGTTTCGCTTTGTTTGAAAATGGTTTCATTTAATTTGAAAAAAGTTTCATTTAAACTGAAAATGCTATATATTGCCGGGTAAATTTTTTCTCTTCATATGGATAGAACTATTCTCTCTCATCTTAACAAAATTCTGTTTCTAAGATGTCTATTATTAAACAAAACTTAAAACTCTATTCTAAACTTAAAACTGTATTTTAACAAGAATGAGTTTTAACTTGCGACTATGACTATGGGCCATTAAATTTGAAAACTCACAACTGCCTCCACCCCGATGTGAACTCGCGACCAACGATGGCTGAGTGGGAGGTCTTCTCGCTGAGCTACTTTCGTATTGTACGAGTAGTGAGCATTTGCACATTTACACCGCCAGTTTCAACTGTCACGCTCTGCATTCCTTTTGCACTAGTTCAGAGATAGTTCTGAGATATGTAGTTCGGAACTAGCGCTTTGTCAGACTGTCTCTAAATTTTACTGCATGGTACATATGAAAAGCATCCGAGACGTTCAAAACGCCATACTTGCAGTGAAAAATGCTTCATTTTAATACGGGCGTATTTGATTTGAATATTTCCATTATACGTAGTGTATGCATAATGGAAAAATCCATTTTTTATTACTTTTCACTTGGTTTAAATACGAACATTTTTAAACGGTAATCAAACAAAAAATTTTCATTTTTACAACGCGTTTTTTTTCTCAGTGTAGCTTAAGAAATAATCGGCCTCATTGCGTAAGTCGTAAATTAGGCTAAGTTGTACGACTCGACAACATTGGAATTGTCTACTGTCATACTGAAATAAGTAAACAAAGGAAATCGTCGAAAACTATACAGTGCTGCCAAGTTTTTCCATTTTAATACACTAGTCGAGTGGAAATTTTAGGCAATGACGTGAAATTTTCGATACGACTCGACTCTCGAAAAACGACGACACGACTCTCGTAATTAGGGTGAATATGTTTAAAGGCATTTATATCAAAGTTGATAAATATGACATTTGACCAGTTTTGTTACACAAATACTCCCACTACCACAGGCAAAAAATATTGTCTACAATTTGTCATTTTGTTTGCCAGATATACGTTTTATCAGTGCACTTGCACAACATTCGCATTCGCAAAAGCTCCGCATTGATTATTGCGAATGCGAATGCGAATGTTAAAATTAATGCTCCGCGGTTGCGAATGCGAATACGAAGATTCGAAACAACCCTGGTAAATACATACATAGGTATTAACGGCAACCGACCTCGGGCCGAAGCAGATCTAATGATGAGTTGCGCGAGCGTCTATTGATATGTATATGTATAACTAAACAAAAGGTATCCACGAGTACAATGAAAAGTTAAAGTTCAGAATCACCTGACCGGTATAAATAAATGGCTCAACTTTGCTAAGGAGAGATGCATCAATACAAGTATTAGAATATCATTCCCACCTGACGTTCGCTGTACTTACCACATATTACCGATGTTGTTAATTTAAAATGATTCTGTGAGATATCCCTCTCCTCCCAGCAAATATTCTCCGACGCCTATGTGTACACGCTATGCCAAATGTACATTTATAAACACGTATAATAGGTACATACTCAAATGCAACAAATACACTGAGAAAAAGGATTAGTTTCGACAACTAAAGATATTTAGTTCCCGAATTTTGACAATATTTGGGAACTGTGACCAAGGATTGGGAACTATTACCATGGGTTGGTAATTATAACTAAATATATTAAAGCTTCTAATATTTATCTAGGTTGTACCAAATCGTTAATTTAGTTGAAGGGTTTGGTAAATACTAATAAATATTTTTTTGAAGCATATTTCTACAAATTCCATTCAACTTAAAGTATGGTTCATAAAAGGATGCCATTTAGCTCTGCTAATAGAGATAAGCTTTCTTTCAACACATTGATTAGTCATAGTTACCAAATCTTAGTTGATCGATTTGGTTTGAGAGCGGAATATATTCGTGCTTATGAGCACCCCCCTAAATAATGATCAGCGCTCTCTGAGCTCATGTGTGTTTCACATACGAAGAGCGCCAGCTAAGCAATGCACACAGTCCCACTTATTGAATCGTTTGAATGCGCTAGTATGCCGACCATTGCATAAAAACGATTCAATGAATGAGACTGTGTGCGTGGAAATCATTGCTCCGCTACCGCTGTTCGTATACGGGTGAAACACGCGGGTGGTTACAGAGCGCTCAGTAAGCTGTGGCATGTCGATCACTGCGCTGGGTAGAGAAAGAAAAGTGTGTGCTATGACATGCCCAGGCTTGTTTGTCTCAGTTTCAGTTTTGCCATCGCCGCGAGTTGTTTCGGTGCGGGTATGGTTATTTAAAAATATAAAGTTTGATGCCAACCGGCGTTTCTCAGTGGATATATAATTCATGTGAATTATAATTAGAAAGTATCTATTTAGCCAAGGAAAAAGCAAGCAGTATACTCAAACCAGCACTTCCAGCAGATATTGACCTGGGTTTTCGCACGACTATTCCGGTTTAATCGTTTCTTTTTAGGAAATTCTTACCACCATATACATATGTATTACTTACACTAGTAACTATTTATGTAAATATGTTTGTATTTTGTATGCTTAATATATGCAAATAAAAGAAGTAAACACAACAACCATCGAGTAAATTTTTATTTGTGTCAAACTGAAGCTTTTTTTCCAATAATAAACGGTTAGCTGATTCACGTCTACAGCAAGTTCATAAAATTAATTGAAAACTTGTATCAACCAAAGCATTGTTTATATTTGCTCAACAATGATTTTATTCAACTAACAATATTGTCTACTCAAGGTAGTCGTTTTGTAATTATTAACAAATATACATTTGTCCCAACTAGAAGGCTCAAGTAAATTGCAGACTTTCGTGAACTAGATATTTATTTCGCCATATCCAACTGTGCCACTTGGTCACTATAACCAAATCTTGGTTATTATAACTAAACCTTTTTCTGAGTGTACTTAAAAGTGCGCCCAACCACATAACTACACACAGACCATCATATTTCAATTGAAAATTAATTTGCAAGCGCAAACAGCTGAGTAAAAACAGACAGGGCGGACTAAAGTTGCTACGTTAAATCGTGGAAAAATTGCGCACATCACTTTTATGGGCCTTGATTGAGTTATCGTATTTTATGACCATAAATATATGCCTGACCATGCATGCGACGAGCACCGGCCGGCAGCCAACACCCAGCCCAGCCGATTGTGGAATATGTAAACGTATCCAGCACGAAAGTGAGTCAATGTGATCACTCTGAAATGATCTCGACTCTGCCTTTGGAGTTATAAGCACCCAAAGGAATACGCGGTTGAACGGACGAGGAACCGTTGCTGTGTGATATTCAGGTGATAATATGCCCGCCATTTTCGTAATGGAAAGTAATTATTGTCTGTGGCAAACGAATTACAGTAATCGTCATAAAATGTTTCCCCATGACTGCCTGCGGTAACAGCCAAACAACTAACCATTCAGCCAGCCAGGTAACCAGAGAGACGAGCAGACGGATGCACAACTTCAGCGGCAGCAAATGCAAAAACAACAGCAACTGCTTATTTAATATGGCCAACACCGAAGCGAGAACAACAAACACTTGCCGCTTGTCTTCCTCCTATAATCAAGGGAAATAACATTTTGAGGCAGCGTTAAAACTAACATTAATTATGTCGAACGATCGGTCCAACGTCAGCGCAAATAAAGAGCAAATTTTTTCCACGGCTCTGATCTGCACCTGAGTGTATGCATGTGCATCTTTTTTGGTTTGGCAGACGAGTGGTCAATGCTTGGCCATACATACAAACATAAGTATGTATGCATAAGTAGTTAAGGATATTGTGTAATGCCTCATAATATTTGCTATTGACGATTCAATTTTGCAATTTCGGCGCTTAGGAGCTGGTGTTTTGATCGGAACAGCAACCCTTCGGCGATATTGGCAGACCCATGGAGCTCGCATCAGCTGTCTCTGCTACAATCGCTTTGACGCTAGTTGGTTGTCTCAAGTAAATGCTCTTCGCTTATTGCTTTCCACTTATTTATGTATGTATGTATATTTGGGTGGTCCTTAAAATAAATGAACGATTTTTTCCAGTTTCACCCCCTCAATCCGTAATAACACGGTTACAGATGCCACTTATAATTTTTGGTCCCGATTGGAGACGGTTAAGGCGTGTCGCAAAGGGGTCAAAGGTGAGATGCCTCTATGGACTCAAAAAATTAAAACTTTTTTTCTTATTTAATAATATATTATAAAATAATTTAATTTTGGTCCGGACTGAAGTCGGTTAAGACATCTTCAAAAGTAATCTGAACTTTGACCCCTGTGCAACACGCCTTAACCAACTTAAATCGGGTCCAAAATTTAAATGTGATATCTTCGACTATGGTAGTATCGATTTTGGGTATTAGATGAGAAAAAATTTAATTTTAATTTTATGAGTCTCAAAACTTAAAAATTTATTGAAACGTGTAAGCATTAGAAAGAAAAATTGTTTGCTAAATAAAATAAAATCGGGCGAATATTTCGCGATTGGTGCATCAGGCTCCAGTGACGTATGGAAAAGCTTTAAACAAATTATAAATTCCTGCATGTCTGAAATAGTTCATAATTAGAAAGTTAAAGCTTGGATGCAATTTTACTTTATGTACGTTCTCAACACAGTTCTCTATTATAAAATATGAATTATAAAATTAAATAAAAAGTTCAATAAAGGTTGTTTTTACAATTAAGTCATATTTTTAGCCGGAAAAGTATTAAATATTTTGATTTATTTCATTATTAATGGCGATGTTTCAAACATATGTATTTGTTGCATTTCGCTTAACTTTTTTCCCACGTAACGCGCTTATGGCGATGCCAAAATAGTAATCGTCTGATGCTAAGATGTCGCATCGGCAGAATCGGCATCGTGTGAGCAATTACACGATTCCAAAAAAGGATCGCTGTACTCATAAAAATTACTAGTACTCGTGCTCTTACGATGCCGGAATCACTCGTGCAGGTCTCTAATATATACATATGCACCCATTTATGTACCTTACTTACATACATATAAATACATACAGTCAGTCAATAAAGTTTAGGTACAGGGAATTTTTTACAATACGGGCAACTAGTTTTTAAATATTTTATTTTTCGCTAATCCATGTATATACATAAAAATGAAATGTTTTCCGTATGACGGTGATGCCTGACCTAACGGCTGATCCGATTTCAATTCTGTAAAAAGTACTTTTTTGGACCGTCTGTGTGGAAGGTTCTTTGATTTAAAAAAATTTTAAATTTTTTGTTGTTGTTGCTGAAAAATGAAGAATGCTGAGACGTCACGATTTCACAATTTCATAGAGTTTTCTGCACATTAAATGTCACTAAACTACTAAACGGCTGGACCGATTTGGTTCATATTTGGAACATGTGTCAGCACCTTGAAGGGAAATATTCTGAAAAAAATTCCCTCGATAGGTGGCACTAGGGTCGGAATATTCCTAAAAACTGCATTTTCTTGCCGATCTGGCTCATATTTAGAATACAATTTAGCCAATTGAAAACAAGTATTTTAACTTAAAACTTACACGATAGGTGGCCCTGTGGCCGAGATACCCCCAAAAATTATTTTTCGCTAAGAGAAGGATAGATCTACTATATATTTGTGAAAGTATATATGTATGTATGTATGTATGTGCCAGGTTGTAGTCTAAACGAACGGACAGAATCGAACAAAATTTTGACAGTATTGCCATGACACCTGGGCCTATAATAGGGTGAAAAAAATTGGGATCCGACAAGGGTGCGTGGCACCTCCCATGAAATTTTTAATCAGCCATAACTTCCAGACCATAAGCCACATGAACTTGAAATTTGGTATGCAGGCATAGCTACGGCAAGTGCTTATAGTAAGCTGTATATGAATGAGTTTATAAAAGGGGGCGTGGCACATCCCGTAGGCGTGGAATTTTTTATCAGCTATAATTTGGGAACCATAAGCCCTACGAACTTGAAATTTGGTATGCAGGCACAGCTACTTTAGGCGCTTATAGTAAGGTGTATATGAATGAGTTTATAAAAGGGGGCGTGGCACATCCCGTAGGCGTGGAGTTTTTTATCAGCTATAACTTTAATAATAATAATATCTCAACGGTTTTTACCCTCCATTCCCGCCCATCCGCACGAGGGGCGCAGTCCGCATGACGTACGGAACCAATATTTTAAATTTTTGTTGCGAGTCACGATAGGCAGGAGTTTGTTAAGTGTCGAGATCTAAAACTGTTCAGCTACAGAACTAAATTCATGAGCTGATTTTAAGTATTTATGTCAATAATTCACTTATTGAGAGAGGAGAGTATCGCTTTCTTAATGCTGAAAAGCGGATCTGATATATCAAACGTGCTGGAATGAGAGTTAAAATCCTGGCATAAGCAACGGAGTGGGTCGTGCAATTCAAAAGTGGTTTTACAAGCTTTCAGAAATATGGGACAAAAGTGTCTTGATACGCGTGACGGAACATTAAAGCTTACATCAGCTAGAAGAGACGGACTTGAAATTGAGCCTGTCAGTAATTTAACCATAAAAATTATACCAAGCATTTCCCTGCGACTGGCAAGTGTAGGAAGGTTAATAAGTTTTAAGCGACTCGTATAAGGTGGAAGACTATATTGAGAATCCCATCGGAAATTTCTTAAAGCAAAAAGTAGGAATTGTTTTTGAATTGATTCTATCTTGTCTGAGTAAATTTGATACCTTGGATTCCAAACCACCGAGCCGTATTCCAGAATCGGCCTAACTAATGTTGTAAACAGGGTTTTAGTGATATACGGGTCACTAAATTCTTTTGACCATCGTTTCACAAATGCAAGTACACCTTTAGCCTTGTTGACTGTCACATTAATGTGAAGATTAAAATTAAGCTTAGGATCCATTGTGATACCAAGGTCCACAAAATTGTATACCTGTTCCAGGTTATGGTTACCTATTATATAAGAAACTGGCAGAACAGCTCTTCGCGAGAAGCACATTACTTTACATTTCTTAAGATTTAGAGGCATAAGATTTACTTTACACCAGTAAGCCATGCTGTTTAAGTCTGATTGTAGCAAAGACCTTTCTTCAATTGAAACGTACGATTTATAAAGTTTTACATCATCTGCATACATTAAAATTTTGGAGAATTTTATATCTGTAGAAATATCGTTTATAAAAAGCAAGAACAGAATCGGGCCTAGGTGGCTACCCTGAGGGACTCCTGAAGTAACATCAATGACGTCAGAGATAGTATTTTTAAACAATACCCTTTGTGATCTATCATAGAGGTATGAAGAGATCCAACGTAGAAAATTAGGTGGAAGACCAAGAAGATCAAGTTTATAGATGAGCAACGAGTGGCACACTTTGTCAAATGCTTTACTGAAATCAGTATATATAACATCAACAGTTTTGCTCTCACTAAATGCTTTTGAGATATAGGATGTTAATTCAAGTAAATTTGTAGAAGTTGATTTGCCCTTGCAAAATCCATGTTGACTGTATGAAATGCTTGAAGTGATAGAATGCGTCAACCGATTTGTTATAATTGCTTCAAATAATTTAGGAATTGCAGAAAGCTTAGCTATGCCCCGGTAGTTCTCCACTGAAGACCTGCTACCGCTTTTATGTAAGGGGGTTATGAACGATTCCTTCCATACAGTTGGAAAAACGCCCTCTTTAAGAGACAAATTAAGTAAGGCTGTTAACGGCTCATAGAGATAATCAGCACAATTTCTAAGAAAACAAGTGGGGATCTGGTCAGGACCATAACTAAAAGACTGCTTTAAGGACTTCAGGTAAACTAAAACATCATCGGGAGATATTATAGGGTTATGTATTGAGTTAATTGGACTTAGTTTAAAAGGATAGTCAAAGTATGCTTGGGAGTTAGTGGAATAATTGGATTTAAAAAACTGAGCGAACATGTTAGAAATTGTTTGATTATCACCAGAGACGGTATTTTGATACTTCATGGCGGAAGGAAACCCACGTACATTTCGCTTGGAGTTTACGAAATCATAAAATGATTTGGGGTTATATATTATACGTCGTTTGATTTTACACAAGTAATCTTTATAACACTTTTTGTTTAATTCAAAGAACTTTTGACGCAAAAGTGAGTATTTTACAAAGTATGAGTGTAAGCCGGTTTTTTTGTGTAATCTAAAATAACGTGACTTTCTGTTTTTCAAGTTTCTCAGTTCTTTAGTGAACCATAACTGTGTTTGTTCTACAGGAACACAAATGCGTTTAGGCACATACTTTTCAAATAATCTATGTACAGTAAAATTAAAATGTGCAACGCTTTGCTCAACTTTTTCTTTGTATATAGGCCACGACAATTTAGACAATTCTTTATTCAGTTTTTTAAAGTTGGCTTGCGAAAAATCAAAGCGAATATTTGGCTCGTATGTTTGGATATCGCAATTTTGACCATCGTTTATAATTTCGTAAGATATCTCAATAGCAGGGTGGTAGACATCTTCGGGCAAAACTAGTGGGTCACATTTATTTACAGCCGACTTAGATGCATCATCAACATAAACAAGATCTAATACTTTGCCAAACTTATTGCGAAGTACATTAACTTGATTCAGGCAGAGTTCAGCCATCTCCTCTAAAAATACGTTGTTGCACGCGCTAGACGAGAAAGGTACAATATCATTGTCAATGATGTTCCATGATACATTTGGTAAATTAAAGTCACCCAACACAATCAATGAATCAGAGGGTTTAATCATTGAATTAATTGATTTCAGTAAAGATACATGTTGTGAATACACTGATAAGTCAGATCGGGGAGGAATATAGCATAGAGCTAAGTAAGTAAACCCCCTTCCAACCTGAACACGAATGCATTTGAATTCTGCAGATTCGATGTGTGGAAGACTAACTTCTTCAGATGGTATTGAAGAGTCTACGGCAAAGAGTACGCCACCGCCGACTCTGTCCTCCCGATCTTTTCTGTAGATATGATAATTATTTGAAAGAATCTCTGAATTAAAAGTGTGAGGTTTGAGCCAAGTTTCAGTCAAAGAAATTATATTATAATTGCATTCAAGGCCATTAAGATATA
>NW_023458556.1:83347768-83351111 GCF_013731165.1 Rhagoletis pomonella
GGTAAGCGCCCACCAATCACAAGCCGAGGAAAGCTCACAACTGTTTCTCATCGTACCAGTTAAGCTGTATAATGGTGAGAAAAACATAGAAGTATATGCCTTTTTGGACGAAGGTTCATCGGTCACGCTAATTGACCAACGGATATTCAATGAATTAAATCTTAAGGGCACACCAGATCCGCTTTGCCTGCGCTGGACCAACGAAACTACGAGGACCGAGAAAAAATCAGTTCGCGGATCGATGCAAATATCAGCAGTCGGCAGTAGTTTTGGCTCAATGACGTGCACACCGTCGCCAACCTGTCCCTCCCGCGGCAAACGGTCAATATCAGCATCTTAAAACAAAGGTACAACCACTTGCTGGGCGTACCGATATCTTCGTACACGAATGCAAGTCTGGTTATACTCATTGGTATCAATAATTGGAAACTGGCAGTTCCTCGGAAATTGCGAGAAGGGAAATGGCGTGAACCAATTGCAACCAGATGCATTTTGGGCTGGTCAATACAGGGTGCCAGCGGGAAGTCTGAAAGGGCATTTGCCAACGTACACAACTGTTCATGCGACTGGGAAGAGATGCACGAGGCAGTGAAAAACAGTTTTGATCTAGAAACTGTCGCACCAAGAAACATGACGTCCAGCGAAGAGGCCAAATCTATCGACAGTTTGAAAAATACGTGCCAAAAGGTCGGTGATAAATATGAAGTCGGTCTATTGTGGAAAAGTGATCAAGTGAGTATGCCAAATAGTTATCCAGCGGCATTGAAACGTGCAAAGGCTTTAAAAGCTAAAATGCAAAGCGATGCGGTGCTCAGAGGAACTGTTGACGAGCGAATCGGCAATTTACTATCTAAGGGCTACGCCAGAGAGGTATCCGAAGCAGAGTTATTTGCTGAAAATGGTCGCGTGTGGTATCTGCCAAACTTCGTAGCATTAAACCCAAATAAGCCTAAAAAGGCGCGCCTGGTGTGGGATGCTGCCGCAAAGGCAAACGGACACTCTCTCAATGATTTTCTGATGACCGGTCCCGACCTACTGAAACCGCTCATCGACGTTCTAATGGCTTTTCGAGTGGGCAAAGTGGCTATATGCGGTGACATCGCTGAGATGTTTCACCGAATTAACATCAGAAAGGACGATATGCACGTACAGCGATTTTTGTGGTGGCCAAACAGCGAAGAGGATGACCCAACAATTTTCGTCATGCAGGCGATGACGTTTGGTATTCGGTGTGCCCCTTGTATAGCACACTACGTGCGCAATACGAATGCTGAATCGTTCGAGCATAAGTATCCACGGGCGTGCGAAGCCATAAAAGAAGCACACTATGTCGACGACTTTATCGACTCAATGGATAACGAAGATGAAGTTCGGGCGTTAGCTGACGAGGTTCGCACCATTCATGCAGCTGGTGGCTTTGCTATACGAAACTGGGCCTCCAACTCGGCTGAGGTCGTGAGATCCCATCAACTTACGTGTGATGAAATTCAAGCGCCTGTCACACTCGGCGATTCAGAAAAAGTTCTTGGTATGTATTGGGACCCCAACAAAGATGTTTTTAAGTACACTTTCAGATTTGCAAGACTAAAAAGAGATGTTCTTCGCGATGATGTCATACCGACTAAGCGGGAAACTCTTCAGGTACTGATGTCCATATTTGATCCCCTGGGCCTTTTAGCACCGTATACGATCAGCCTTAAAATTCTGCTGCAACGAGTGTGGCAACTGGGCTGCGGCTGGGATGATGAACTGCCACCGAAACTTCATCCGGCGTGGCATCAGTGGAAAACAGTACTGCTACACATTTCGAGTATTGAAATATCCCGATGTTATTCTCGTCTACTCCAAGACGCATCAAATATACAAATCCATACATTTGTAGACGCCAGTGAAGCCGCGTATGCCGCCGCTTGTTACCTACGCGTTCAGTGTGGTGATGACGTTACAGTTTCACTCGTCGCGGCCAAGTCGAAGGTCGCACCACTCAAGCCGTTATCTATACCCAGGCTCGAACTCCAGGCCGCCGTGATCGGTGCTAGACTTACACAGAAGGTCAAGGGCACCCGCAATTTAACTACACGCAGCTGTTTTTATTGGTCAGATTCGAAAACAGTTCTGCGATGGCTGAAAATGCATCGTATTGGAGAACTGCTCGAAACTACAGATGCCGGCCAATGGCGGTGGGTACCTTCAAAATCCAATGCAGCGGACCTGTCCACAAAAATTCACAAAAAAATTGATAGCCAAATGTGGCTCTGTGGTCCGTCTTTTCTTCAACAATGCGTAGAGGAATGGTCCATCTGTGCAGATCTTGGACCAACAAATCAGTCTGAAACGAGAAAATGCGTATTACATATGCATCCAACACCGTGCGTCAACATGTTTGTTGAATATTACTCAGACTGGCGAAGGCTATAGCGAGCTGTTGTCCTATGGATTCTATATCTGGCAAAGGTAAATGCGCGCCGGTGTAAAGCGCCCGAACCGACTCACCTGGCGTATGTTCATCTACAAAGGGCCAAATTAGCGCTTTATAAACAGGCGCAAAAATCAACATACCAATCCGAGATGTGTCTTTTAAGCAGAGGGCATCCAGTCGAGCGAAAAAGCTCGTTAATAGCACTTAACGTCTACTTGGATAAGGACGGAGTTTTGCGAATGCAGGGCAGAGCGAATAGCTTAAATAGCCGCACCGACGCTATAATTCTTCCTAAACGCCATTACGTGACATTTTTGATTGTAAAAGGTTGCCATGAGATGCTTCATCACACATCGCCCGAAACTGCTGTGAATTTGATTCGATCAAAGTTCTACATACCAAAACTGCGTGTGCTGTATAAAACAGTGCGTAAAAGCTGTCAAAGGTGCAAAATCGACAACGTGCAGCCCGATTTTCCACAGATGGCACGTTTACCTGCATCAAGGCTGGCTAGCCACGAGCGACCGTTCACCTTTACAGGGGTCGACTATTTCGGACCAATTATGGTCACCGTTGGTAGACACAGGGAAAAGCGGTGGGGTGTCATATTCACCTGCCTCACGCTACGTGCCGTCCATTTGGAGGTTGCCTTCAGCCTTGACACCAACTCGTGCGTTATGTGCCTGCGAAATTTCATCGCTAGAAGAGGTACGCCGAAGGAAATATTTTCGGATAACGGGACGAATTTTAAAGCCACAGCTAAATTAATCCGCGAAGAGCTTAAAAATGTCAGCTTTGCGGCGCTTCAAAAAAAGTTCGATGGCATAAAGTGGAGAGTCAATCCACCGGGCGCACCTCACATGGGCGGTTCATGGGAACGCCTGGTAAGGTCCGTCAAGACAGTTCTTCACAAAATGTGCCCGA
>NW_023458556.1:83351211-83354165 GCF_013731165.1 Rhagoletis pomonella
GCATTTTCTTGTTTCAGACTGATTTGTTGGTCCAAGATCTGCACAGATGAGCCATTCCTCTTCGCATTGTTGAAGAAAAGACGGACCACAGAGCCACATTTGGCTATCAATTTTTTTTGTGAATTTTTGTGGACAGGTCCGCTGCATTGGATTTTGAAGGTACCCACCGCCATTGGCCGGCATCTGTAGTTTCGAGCAGTTCTCCAATACGATGCATAACATATTGATTGAATCCTCGTGGGTCCATTTTCAGCCATCGCAGAACTGTTTTCGAATCTGACCAATAAAAACAGCTGCGTGTAGTTAAATTGCGGGTGCCCTTGACCTTCTGTGTAAGTCGAGCACCGATCACGGCGGCCTGGAGTTCGAGCCTGGGTATAGATAACGGCTTGAGTGGTGCGACCTTCGACTTGGCCGCGACGAGTGAAACTGTAACGTCATCACCACACTGAACGCGTAGGTAACAAGCGGCGGCATACGCGGCTTCACTGGCGTCTACAAATGTATGGATTTGTATATTTGATGCGTCTTGGAGTAGACGAGAATAACATCGGGATATTTCAATACTCGAAATGTGTAGCAGTACTGTTTTCCACTGATGCCACGCCGGATGAAGTTTCGGTGGCAGTTCATCATCCCAGCCCCAGCCCAGTTGCCACACTCGTTGCAGCAGAATTTTAAGGCTGATCGTATACGGTGCTAAAAGGCCCAGGGGATCAAATATGGATATCAGTACCTGAAGAGTTTCCCGCTTAGTCGGTATGACATCATCGCGAAGAACATCTCTTTTTAGTCTTGCAAATCTGAAAGTATACTTAAAAACATCTTTGTTGGGGTCCCAATACATACCAAGAACTTTTTCTGAATCGCCGAGTGTGACAGGCGCTTGAATTTCATCACACGTAAGTTGAAGGGATCTCACGACCTCAGCCGAGTTGAACGCCCGAACTTCATCTTCGTTATCCATTGAGTCGATAAAGTCGTCGACATAGTGTGCTTCTTTTATGGCTTCGCACGCCCGTGGATACTTATGCTCGAACGATTCAGCATTCGTATTGCGCACGTAGTGTGCTATACAAGGGGCACACCGAATACCAAACGTCATCGCCTGCATGACGAAAATTGTTGGGTCATCCTCTTCGCTGTTTGGCCACCACAAAAATCGCTGTACGTGCATATCGTCCTTTCTGATGTTAATTCGGTGAAACATCTCACCGATGTCACCGCATATAGCCACTTTGCCCACTCGAAAAGCCATTAGAACGTCGATGAGCGGTTTCAGTAGGTCGGGACCGGTCATCAGAAAATCATTGAGAGAGTGTCCGTTTGCCTTTGCGGCAGCA
This sequence comes from Rhagoletis pomonella, assembly GCF_013731165.1. Lineage (NCBI taxonomy): Eukaryota > Metazoa > Arthropoda > Insecta > Diptera > Tephritidae > Rhagoletis > Rhagoletis pomonella. The sequence continues at coordinate 83,352,555 of NW_023458556.1, forward strand.
TCCCACACCAGGCGCGCCTTTTTAGGCTTATTTGGGTTTAATGCTACGAAGATTGGCAGACACCACACGCGACCATTTTCAGCAAATAACTCTGCTTCGGATACCTCTCTGGCGTAGCCCTTAGATAGTAAATTGCCGATTCGCTCGTGAACAGTTGCTCTGAGCACCGCATCGCTTTGCATTTTAGCTTTTAAAGCCTTTGCACGTTTCAATGCCGCTGGATAACTATTTGGCATACTCACTTGATCACTTTTCCATAATAGACCGACTTCATACATATTTATCACCGACCTTTTGGCACGTATTTTTCAAAATGTCGATAGATTTGGCCTCTTCGCTGGACGTCATGTTTCTTGGTGCGACAGTTTCTAGATCAAAACTGTTTTTCACTGCCTCGTGTATCTCTTCCCAGTCGCATGAACAGTTGTGTACGTTGGCAAATGCCCTTTCAGACTTCCCGCTGGCACCCTGTATTGACCAGCCCAAAATGCATTTAGTTGCAATTGGTTCACGCCATTTCCCTTCTCGCAATTTCCGAGGAACTGCCAGTTTCCAATTATTGATACCAATGAGTATAACCGGACTTGCATTCGTGTACGAAGATATCGGTACGCCCAGCAAGTGGTTGTACCTTTGTTTTAAGATGCTGATATTGACCGTTTGCCGCGGGAGGGACAGGTTGGCGACGGTGTGCACGTCATTGAGCCAAAACTTACGACTACTGCCGACTGCTGATATTTGCATCGATCCGCGAACTGATTTTTTCTCGGTCCTCGTAGTTTCGTTGGTCCAGCGCAGGCAAAGCGGATCTGGTGTGCCCTTAAGCTTTAATTCATTGAATATCCGTTGGTCAATTAGCGTGACCGATGAACCTTCGTCCAAAAAGGCATATACTTCTATGTTTTTCTCACCATTATACAGCTTAACTGGTACGATGGGAAACAGTTGTGAGCTTTCCTCGGCTTGTGATTGGTGGGCGCATACCGGATTTTGAAAGTTTTCAGCACCTGTTGCAGATCCGTTGCGCTTAATGTGTAGCCGGGAGTGGTGTCTTGACTTGCACCCGTCTACACCGCACACCTTCTTCGAAAAGCATCGTCCTTTGTGAAGTTTTAGGCACCTGCGGCAAATGTCATTGTTTGTTACAAATTGCCAGCGTTTTTCGACAATCATCCTTTCGAATTCTTTACAGTCGACCATTCGGTGATTTTCGATTTTGCATACACTACATGTATTCCTATCTTTTGTATCGATATTTTCCACGTGAGTGTGAACGTGCTGCGTTTTCGATGTCGATATTGATACAACCTTAGGAGCAGCTTCGGCCAAATTATAGATCCAGTCGCTGAAGGCTTTCATAGATGGGACGGATTCGTCTCTGTTGTGCATAGCCCAGCTTAGTTTGTGCTGGTTCGGTAGCTTATCGACCAACTCTTTCACAAGCATAGGGTTTTCTAGATGTGCGTTTAATTTGCATGCTTGCATTGTAGCGCAAATACTGCGTACACCGAGCGCGTATTCGATTAACGTTTCCAGCTTTTCTTTAGGCGCTGGCATTTTACGGACTTTTTCGACGACACGCTCAAGAATCAGCTCTGGTCGTCCAAAAAA
>NW_023458556.1:83354265-83363848 GCF_013731165.1 Rhagoletis pomonella
TTAGTTCCTCTACATATTGTTATCAACACCTAGTTTCTTTAAAATAAGACCGCAATAAAGAGTTCTAAAATATTCGGAAGAATAACTCCCTTTTAATCGCTCGCTGAAACAGTTATATATCTACATATCTATTTTGTCTCATAACCAATATACGTACAATGTACATACATACATACATCTGCTTTTGCTTAAGGTTATATATTTTTTCTTCTTTCTATCTAGATCCCTACTTTTACCCCTGTTCGTTCTAATTACATTTATGTTATTCTGTATTCCTTTATCTTCATTTTTATCTTTTTACTCTGTCGATAGCAACATCGATAGTAACATCCAACAAAATATCGATTACAAAACCGATAAAAATGTCGATAACAAAATCGACGAAAATTTCGATAAAAATTTCGACAGCAAAATCGATAATAATATTGGTAGCAAAATCTATTAGAAACCCGATAAAAATATCGATAAAATTATCCATAACAAAATCGATAAAAATATCCATAACAAAATCGATAAATATCGATAACAAAATCGATAAATATCGATAACAAAATCTATAACAAAATCGATAACGAAATCGATAAATATCGATAACAAAACCGATAGATATCGATAACAAAATGGATAAATATCGATAACAAAAATGATAAATATCGATAACAAAATCGATAAATATCGATAACGAATTCGATAAAAATATCGATATCAAAATCGATAAAAAAATAGATAAAAATATCCACAACAAAATCGATTAAAAATCGCTAAAAATATCCATAACAAAATCGATAAATGTCGATAATAAAATCGATAATTATCGATAATAAAATCGATAAATTTCGATAACGAAATCGATAAATATCGATAACAAAATCGATAAAAATATAGATAACAAAACCGATAAATACCAATAACAAAATCGATAAAAATATCGATAAATATCGATAACAAAATCGATAAAAATATCGATAACAAAATTGTTAAAAGTATCGCTAACAAAATAGTTAAAAATATCAATTACAAAATCGATAACAAATCGATAAAAATATGGATTACAAAACCGATAAAAAATATCGATTATTTTATCGATAAGTCCCGAGAATCCCGAAATTCTCTAAAATCTCAAAATAGTTCCCAGATTAAGTCTCTGTGTCTCTCTCTATATCCTTTCCTCTTTAATTACCTTTATTTTAATCTTTCTTCCCCTATCTTCATCTTTACTTTTATCGGTATCCTCATCCTCCTCCTTTGTCTTTACTTTTATGTTTATAATTTTCTTCATCTACATATTCCCCTTCACCTTTGCCCTAATATATATAAGTGTTTAAATTAACCCTGGTCTTCATTTTTGCCTATATCTTTACGCGCCTTTGTTTTTGTTTTTATTTTTACCTTTGCCTTTATCCTTTTCTTTATCTATGTACGTACTCACCTTTACTTTCATTCTTGTATTGGTATTTTTCTAAGTGTTATTCTTTAACCTTTTATTAGCAAATTCTTGTTAAATTAATACCACTTGTTTCAGCCCCAACCATTTTCCGTTGCACCATTTCCGTTGCATCATTTCCGTTGCACCATTTCCGAGTGCAATTTCCTTTGAATTTGCCAATTTACTCCCAACCAACCAACCGCCGCTAAAGAAGTTTCACTTCAATCAATGGTAAGTCCTAGCTACCTCAAACTTGCACTTTATTATACTAAAATTAAATGGGCTAAAAAACTGAATACTCAACTTTTTTCTAGAGAGCGTAAATAAAAAGTGCAATATTTGAATGAATTTTTGCAGAATTTTCTTTCATTTTGCACAAGGTTTGGAACTCTGATTTTTGGGTTTTTTGTTGTAGAATTAACCATATTTTTATACAAAATTATCGAAAAATAAAATATTTAAAAAATAGTTACCTGTATTGTAAAAATTCGCTGTTCCTAAACTCTATTGGCTGACTATATAACGTATAACGATTTAAAAACTTTCATTTATCAATATGCAAGTGATCTTCGAAATTCACAGTAGTCAAAACTTCCATATGTTACTCCAATGCAAGTTTGAGTACTATAATGAAATAATATAAAGTCTGCCAGGTAGTTTAACGCCTTCATATTAGACACCGAAATTCGCTGTATGTTATTTTCGTTTTTTCATTTCTGCTATTAACCCTTAGTCAGACAACAATTTAAAAGTAGCCCAAATCATTAAGAAAAAACATTAAAGTCCGTTCAAATAAAAATCTCGCTTATTTATTTCGAATTTTTATTTTGTATTAGTTTCTGTTATAACTCGTTCTTTTTAATTGTTTTATTTAAATATTCCAAAATGGATGCGGCGCTTAAAGAAGTTTTTTTATTTTATTATTCCGCAAAGTTACATCATTACTTTCAGAAACCAACCATCACATAAATGTGTATACTAACGATTTTGTCCACATTTTCTCCAATTTGATCGATTCAAGGCCAATTTTAGTCATTAAAATTTGGTTCGTTCAAAATATATCCGGTTACATATTCTAAGCTAACTCTATGTAAACTATTATGACCCACTGTCATGCATTTAGGGCGTGTGTGAATCGGTAACAAAGTTCTATGGTGAAAGCTGTTGAATAATATTTTTACTATGGTGAGACAGTTTTGTCAATCTGCTGTGTGAAATGAAATCTTTTTTGACAGCAGTAAATTTTTGATAACCGCAGATTTATGCGGAATAAAATATTAAAAATTGAAGTGAAATTAATATTTTAAGAAAACATCTACCACCGTTGATTGCAATTCATCAATTTAAGCTTTTATTTAACGAAAAATTACACACATCAACCATCCTTGCGATTGTCAAAATTTTCTATGCATTTGTCAAAAATTTCACTAGCCTCATAAGCTACTGAAATTTTATTCACCTCATAGTTGTCAAAAATTTACTCGCGAACTTTGTTACCGATTCACACACGCTCTTAGTAATAATAATATAATAATAATAGATTGGGGCTTACACATATGTTAGTGTTTGGCCGAGCCTCTCCTCCGATGTGTGGCGTGCGCCTTTATGTTGTCACACAAATCGGAGGCACCTACAGTTTTACGCCGACTCCGAACGGCGATTGTATTTTTATGAGAAGCTGTTTTTCATGGCAGAAATGCACTCGGCGGTTTGCCGTTGCCTGCCGAGGGACGACCGCTGTTAAGAAAAAACCTTGTTCTATATTTTTTGCGATGTTGATTTGACCAGGGCTTGAACCCAGGTGTTGATGAGTGAAAGCGCGCACTGCTTACCACTACACCACAGCGGCCGACGCTCTTGTATGTATGTATAATATCGAACCGATACCTTTTTGTCCGACAACATTTTGTTAGCATTAGTCCATTCTTGATGTATATAAAATACTAGCAGACCCGGCGACCTTCGTCCCGCCCAAAATTTTTATATATTTTATTGAAACTTTTTGGTCCAACATTTTCACCAACAATTCACGTCTACGATTTTCATTGGCACATTTGTCTGCTAAGATTAAGGTTTGGTGGTCATTTGCCGCTTTAAATAACCTAAGGAAAGTGTTATATCCGTTCTTGAAATTCTCCAGTTGTGCGGCATTTCATAGCACGGTTATTCGCAAAGCGAAATAAATTTTTTCCTCTTCACTCCCTGGCGGCAACAATGACCCGGTTCTATAGTGAATGTCCTAGAAGCTTTACAGTATAGTAGGTGGCAATTTCAAAATGGGTGCGAATCATTGTTCTACAGAAATGCAGTATACATATACTTATTTCAGACGAAATACCTTAAAAGTTTGAACGCACAATAGTATTGGAAAATCACATCCATTGGGCCAATTGCAACGCAGGACCGTCGATATACTCAATGGTGCAACAGGTCGATTTAATCTGAACTTCACGGCCCCTTTTCTCACTTGGCTATTTTTAGTAATAGCTCGACTTCAGCACCAGTTGGCAGCACGTTTTTGCAATAGTATTGCATACATATTTAAAACATTAGCCAAATCGGATCATAAATAAGATTTTTAGTAATAACTCAACTACAGCGCCAACTGTCGGATTAAATTGTGAAACTAAACCATCCAGAGACTCACTCAAAAACACAAAAAGTTTCGTTAAAATCCGTACAACCATTTAGGAGGGTTTCACTCACAAACACACCTACAGAAGAATACAAAAATTCATTCAAAGATAGCTAAAGGTAGGTTTGTAGGCCTCACACCCCTTTTCAAATAGCCCAAATTTTCTCCATGAGTATGGGCTTGATTTCAACTATATACATATCTCCATACGAAGTTCCAGTACTGTACCATGAATACTTTCAGAGATATGCAGTATAAAAATTCGATTTATATGGGAGGAGCCACGCCCCCCTTTCCAACAGCTGCCCTCTTTCTTCATGAGTATGATTGATTTCGTATATCTCCATACCAAGTTCCAGAACTCTACCATGAACACTTCCAAAGATAGGCAGTATGAAAAATTCGGTTTGTATGGAAGATGCCACGCCCCCTTTTCCAATAGTTCCAATTTTTCTCCAAGAGTATGCGATTTATTTCGTACATCTCCATACAAAACTCTAGAACTCTACCAAAAAATTTCCAGAGATAAGCAGTATAAAAAATTCGGTTTGTATGGGAGATGTCACACCCCTTTTTACTATAGCTAACATTTTTCTCCAAGGGTATGCGATCGATTTCGTATATCTCCATACCAATTTCCAAAACTCTACCATGCACACTTTCAGAGATATGTAGCATGAGAAATTCGGTTTGTATGGGAAGTGCCACGCCCCCTTTACATATAGATTTTTCAGCCTAAAACCATCCTTGGGACACGTGCGGCAGGTGGCAGTTTCAAAAAAATCGGTTCAGCCGCTCTCGAGCCTTGCGAAAACTAACAAACGGCTTTCTAAATATAAATTAGTTGAGATATATTATATATTATAATTATATTTTGACAGTATCCGTTGTTTCTGATTGGCGCAAAAAAATCTTGCCTAGAGACGAATTCGCCCCTTGATATGGTCGTTACTTAAAGCTATTTATATTCGAAATTGCATGAAAATTGGAAAACAGGAATCTATAAGCTTATCCAGGCAAAAAGCTACCTATGTACCGAATTTTAAGCAAATCGGACCCTAAATTCGATTTCTTCGAACAGATCGGTCCCTGGTCGACTTCTCGTGGACAAAATGGATCATATATGCTAAAAAGCTATCTACGTACCGAATTTTAAGAAAATCGGACCATAAATACGATTTCTTCGAACAGATCGGTCCCTGGTCGACTTCTCGGACAAAATGGATCATATATGCTAATATATGCTAAAAAACTACTTACGTACCGAATTTTAAGCAAATCAGACCATAAATGCGATTTTTTGGAATATATCGGTCCCTGGACCACTTCCCGGAAAAAATGGGTCATATATGCTAATATATGCTAAAAAGCTACTTACGTACTAAATTTTAAACAAATCGGACTATAATAAGATTTTTTCGAATAGACCGGTCCCTAGTACACCTACCCGAAAAAAAGTAAAATTTTTTTAGCCTAAAACATGGTGGTTACTGAAAGCTATTTGTATACAAAATTTCATGAAAATCGGACCAGCCGTTCGCGAGATTACTTGTTAGAAAAAAGGGACTTCTCTTCATATAATTAGTATAGATTAGTATAGATAGATTCTTTTCACTACACAAACGCGTGCATTCTTTACTAAAACATCCAGATATAATAAAATGGCGATGAGTAAACCAGGCGAAAATCACCATGGACGCCATTCAATTTTCGCAGTTACTAGAAGCAAATTCGGGTCTTCAAACACAGCAAGAGAGTGCTCCGCCATTACAAGTGATGCTGCCGCCATGAGGAAAATTTCAGGTTATATCTTCAAAGATTCGAAAATTATTTGACGATGAGAGTCTTTCTGCAAATAAAACACTTTGCCATCAAATGCTCTAGTAAGTCAGCGCAGATTTTTATGATCATATCAAAGCGACCACCATACAACAGCTGAATATGTAGCACTATTACGTCGAGATATAAATGAATGCGATCTTCTGTCCACATGCAACTGTAAAGCGGATATTTCAAACATTTTTTTACGCGCACAATTTATTCGTGGCATATCCGATAATACAATCCGAGGAGACAGACTTCGAAAAAATTGTACGAAAGGCACTATCGCTACAGGCATCAAAAATAGACAGCCATGAGCATAATTCAAAGCAGTTCAGTAGTAGTGACGTCAACAAAATTCAAACCATTAGCTCGTTTCTGTACCAAGGCGAATTTAGATATGAATTCGCCGCCCTGTTCTCTACTGCTAATGAGTAGTAGAGAATGACGTATATTCTCTACCAGTAGAGAAGTAATCGGTAGAGAAGAGTTACAGAAACGAGCTACAGAACTTCGAGTCGCCGTCGAAGCTGAAGTAGAAACCTTTAAAAAAAGCAGGTACGTTCAAAATCAAGAATAAATTATAAACAGTTAGGAATTGATCATCTATGCATACGGTGTGGGCGAGACAACCATACAACTCAGCAGTGCCGTACCAACCCACAAAACCTCAAATGTAAATCCTGTGGCAAAACCGGTCATGTTCAACAACGTTGTTTAACGACACTGATAAAATCTTCAAAATTCCAGGGATCAGTACAACCGACTCAAGATTAATGAACAACTGCAACCATCGAGTATAGATTTCCGTTCATACACGAAAAATATCATATATCCGGATGGAAAAATTAACGTACGAGTAAGGTACAATAATACCACGTCAAACGAAGAAATGTATATTGTTCCGAATGAGTACGATGTCCTGTTAGGCCGAGTATGGATCCGGAATTGAAACATCAATCTCCAGAAAGTGGAGAGCGAGCGTTTTCACGACATTAATAATGTGCACTTATAAAATTTCCCCATAGCTTGCCTCGCCAGTCCTACAGGCATAGCAGGCGTACTCTCTTACATAGTCAATGGCATTGAACATCCAGTCGCATTCGCATCGAGATCACTGACTGCAGCAGAAAGAAATTACAGTCACATAGACTGTGAAGCATTGGCCATAATATTCAGCATCAACCATTTTTTTTATGTACGTCTACGCTCACACGAATTTTTCATAAGCACAGCAAAATGCCAACTATTACATCAGCCAAACTTCTACGATATGCAGAATTCCTGTCAAGCTTCAATTACGAGATAGCGTACAAAAAAGGGTCAGAACACAGTAATGCAGATTGCCTCTCCCGAGCAACACAAAATCCAGGAAAGCCCTGCTCGGATAAATTAATGAATGAAGAGGTAAATGAACTCTGTTTGCTATCTATCTTTGAAATTTCCAGTGAACACATAAATGCTGAGATATTAGCGTCAGAAACCGCAAAAGATCCAGACCTGTCCAAAATCGTATCAAATCTAACCAATGCAAACGTAGATGAGACCTACCTGCTCAGAAATGGTATTATCTTCAAAGGTCAAGGCGTTCTAATCTGAAAAAGCCTCCAGTCCAGAGTCTTTCAAGGATTGCACCACACTCATCCAGGAGTTAGCAGAATGAAACAGCTCGCCAGGAGGTATTGTTTCTGGAAAGGAATTGACCGAGATATCGAACGAACAGTGCGATCATGTGAACCACCACTGGGAGGAACCAAATGAAATCTAGGAAAGAATACACATACATTATGCCGGGCCATTCCAGAAGCATCACTTTCTTGTAGTCATCGATGCATAGATGGGCTCACTTTCGGAACGTACGAGATGCTCCAACAACTCAATCTAGAATTAATCATCTCTCTGATAATTTCGCTACTCAGGGGTTTCCTTATTTTGGTATCTGACAACGCCACCATTTTTACAAGCACACAGTTCAAATCTTTTTGCAGCGAAAATGGAATTTCCCAGCCACTAATTGCACCCGGACATCCTAGTACGAATGTATTGCAAAACGTAAGGTCCAAACACTAAAAAGAAAATTAAAGGCCATGTCATCTGAGCCGGGCTCCCTTCATAAGAAAGTTAATGAAATTCTACAAATATACCGGGCAACCCCTCTTAGTAGCGGCTTGAGCCCAGCAGAACTTTACTTCAACAGGCGTATCCGAATTCGATTGGATGCCCTAAAGCCAAAAATAAATAGCAAATGCACAAAGCCTGTTCCAGGTGTGCGGAAAATCGGCGAGGGGGAAAGAGTCCAAGTCTTACATACGCAAAACAACAAAACAATTTGGAAAACGGGTACAGTACTACGCAGGATGGGACAACTTTATTACATCGTTAAACTGAACCAACCGACCAACTGAAACCCACAAAAGTTCGACAGCGCAAAAATAGGTTTGCGTCATAGCTCCTGATATTAGCAACAAACAAGAAAATGTGCAGAATACCCTGACCAACCCTGCAGACCAACAAGTTTACTATTATAGCCAGTACAACTTCCGACAAGACGAACCGGGAAACCTGCCTGATCCAGAATTTAACGAAGCTGAATCTCAAATCTACTCAGAAACATCACCAGAAACTTCAGGTCATCGAGAGAAATAAATTCCAGCACAATTTCAATCAAGCCCAGAGCAAGTGATTCGAAGATCTGAAAGAATACGAAATAGACCAGCACGTCTTCGCGAGTATGACTTAAACATAATTTCCTAATTAAGCGGGGGAAGCTGTTATGACCAGCGTTGCCGTTTTGGTCCAATTGGACCAAAATTGGTAGCTTCATTCTCCGTTGGTAGCTTGGTTGGTTGGATGAAGCTTTTGGTAGGCAAAAATGTTTTGAAAATACAACCAAATTGAACATTAAAATTTGTTCGCTTAATTTAAGTTTACACGTTCAAAACACTGCTTTCACTTTGCTTATACGTATAAGATTTCTTTATTTTTTTTCTATATTTTATTAAGCAGACGATTTTCTGCAAACAAAAACTCACTTCCCAAAGCTATGACCGATTAGCTGTTGAAAGAAAAATTGGTGATAGGCAATTTGCAAAGTGTGAATCAAATTAGGATTTTTTTTTATTGAAATGCATAAAATGTCTGCTTTCGTTTTTTTCACACACAAAAAAAAATTGTTTGATAAGAATTGAATCAATCTCAAAGATATTAACATATTTTACAATAACTTAATTATTTTATTTAAAGGCCCGAATTTATTTTGTTTAATCTTAAAGATTAGTGTGAATAATTAACCAATACCGTAAACAATATTGTGTGTAGTTTTAATTTTTACTGCTAATCTGTGTAACCCCGCAAACTCGAGAAATCTCGTTTTAATGATGAAAATTTTTTGGTAGTTTGGAAACTTATTTGGTAGGCGTTTTGGTACCTAAAAATATTTTCAAGTGGCAACGCTGGTTATGACCCATTGTCATTAGTGAGTTGATACCGACGGTGGCGTTACTGGAGTTGATACACTAATTAGCAATACTGTGACGCTTTGGCGCCAATAACGCCAATAACGATGAGCTTCCGCACACTGGACGAAAATGACATACAGAAGCAAGAACGATAGAATACGAAGATTGCGCCGACAGGGGTGCAAAATTTTTTCGTTTGCTCATCTAAAAAAGGTAAACAAAGAAGATGGGCAAGAAGAATGA
>NW_023458556.1:83363948-83366338 GCF_013731165.1 Rhagoletis pomonella
AAGAAGAATGAGTTGACAATTTGAAAACATTTGTCAATATGCGTAAAAGATATAAAAACTTCGTAAAGCAATAGAAATATAAAAGTGTGCTGTGTAAAATGGAGAAAACAATCTCAATTACTACCCTTTTGCAAGTGTGAATCCAGAATCCAAAGCAGCAGCTTATTGTAGAAAACGCTATAAAAGATATGGCCACCATTCGATAGCGATCCTGGTGAAGCGCGTAAATTTGTTCCTGGAGCGACATGGTTTTTTTAAGTTTGGCATTTTTAAACGTTTACGTCCCATACCTACCAAGAAGTTGGACAAAGTTATAATAATTGGAGCAGGCATCTCAGGGGTAGCAGCTGCCCAACAGCTACAGCAATTCGGTACGGATGTCATTGTGTTGGAAGCGCGCGATCGGGTTAGCGGCTGTATTTCTAATTTTCGCAAGAACAATTATATTGCTGATTTAGGCGCTATGGTAGTAACAGGTGTTTGGGGCAATCCAATGACTATACTAAGCAAACAAATTGAATTGGAGCATGTGGAAAACCTGTGCCCAAGCATAAGGACGATATGATGAGCAGAAATTATACGTAGTAAGTATAGTTTATTTTATAAATATTATTGTTATTGTATCTGTCTCATCAGCTAGACTTTAACTACGTCTACGATGACCCTATCTCATTGGACCCAGCACTTGAATGGATCATTAAGCTGCAAGAGAAGGCGGAGTTAGTGATAGAACTTTTTCGAAAAGTATCGATACTAGTACTCGTTTAGAATACTCTAAAGAGGAATCGATGCCAGTACTCATACTTGCAAAAAAGTATCGATAATACTCGTACTTCCAATTATTTTTAAGGCAAACGTGAAAAGTAAACAAAAATCAGATTGCTTTGCTTTTACCTCTTTCTCTTTGTAAGTTCAATAGACACTGCTGAAATCTCATCTAACAAGGATTTCTAAAGGAATTTTCGAAATAAACTTGTAATAAGTATACTTCTACATGCATAAAATATATGTTTATAGCAAAAAGCATATTTAAAGTTTTAAAAGCAATTATTTTAAAAGTTTTTGACTTTTATTGGAAGAGGAAATGTAATTCTACGTTGTGTAAAAATTTCACAGCTGTACCAATTATCAGTAGCTCACTAGAAGAAATTATCTTTGTTTAAAGTACAAAACCGCGTATCGTATCCTGCGAAACCGCGCAACTGACATTTTTTTCCAAAAATTGGATTTGCTCACACAAGCTCTTGGCTCAACCCTCATCTATCCGTCCTGAAATGTACTAGCCAGAAATTCGATTGCTTTATAAAAAAGGGAACCATTTTGAAATACATATGAGTGTTTTTACTCTCTAGAAAATAATTTATGCAACCTTACATATGCAGTTTTACATTATCTTAATACGGGGTTTTGCATTTTGTTGATACGCGGTTTTGTACTTTAAACGACAATATGTATATTAATTTTTATTATGGCAGTATATGTACTAAATTCAAATCTTTAAATCCGTTTTTCTCGAGTATTGGGTTTTTTGAGTTATGACAGTATTGAAGTAAATGAGCGCTATATTCATTAACACGACATTCATATTGGATAGACATAGAAGATAATTTTCGAACCTAATATTTATTGGCAAATTTTTTTTTTAATTTTTCAATGTAATTGAAAGATCGAAATTTTTGTGTAATGCTTAAAAATGTTTTAACTTAGAAAAGTTTTTAGAGATTTCGACTTGAATAGACATAAAAAACAAAAAAAAAATGAAAAACCGGTTTTCGAGAGACTACAATCCCTTGGAAAATTTGGTCAATATATTAACCAATTTCAGTGAAAGGAGTAAAAAATTCAAGAAATTTTTTCATTCTATTATTATTTACTTAAAAAATTAACACAGTTTACATTGAAATTCAGGCATTTATTTAGAATATTTTTTATTATATTTACGAATATGACTTAAAGAAATAGTGTTATAACTTTTATGAAAGCAAATAAAATACAACAAAAATTAAAATATCCTTTCAATTCAAATTGCAGCCAAAAATTAACTAAAATATGCCTTACAATATTAACAAACGACAAAATAAATACATATTCAATTCAGTTCAATAAAAAAATATAGTACGTGCAAACATACATACATATGTATATAATTATAAAATATGTTTAGTTACTAGAATATTTATGGAAATTTTGGAAACATGTTTTTTCACGTGAAATACATAAGTGCACTTTACATTTTGGGCAAATAAAGTAAGTACGCGCAGTAAAACCAGGATTTTTACATCTCGTAGGATATGTAAAGCCGTCATGTGCTGGGACGTGTTCCACTTTGTCTTCAATAATTCTTTATCTGGTCGTGCCTCATACTTTTTTTTGCTGGTCGATGGTTCAAG
>NW_023458556.1:83366438-83368713 GCF_013731165.1 Rhagoletis pomonella
ACAACTTCTAGACACACTAATTGGTTTACTTATGTTTATGCATACAAAATAAAAATTGCAAATATAAGAAAATGATAAAAAATTTTGTTCAAGATTTTTTCTATTTTAAATAATTTGTTTATAATCTGAACTATTTTAGTCATATTATTATCAAAAATCAGTAACCTTAGGTCTCGCCTTCAATTTGTTAATTATTACGCACCGATCGAGTAACATTTACCAAAGTTATATCGAAAAACTTAAGTGGATTTCCAGTTTTTTTCTAAAAAAATTTCTCTTCAATTGTATAAATAACCTTTAAATAAAAGAACAGGTTTACAGAAAACTGTGCAAGCGAGTGACTTTTTTCGTTCAAGCTGAATGCAAAGCAATATCGTCCAATTGGAGAGTCCGCAAAAGGATTTCCCAGGATATGTTAAAGACTATTGCATTTACTTCCAGACACTTTTTCACATAATGGAATTAACTAAAATATTTATGTATATCTAAACACTTATTGCACGTCCCCTACTTTCATATAACGGCAAATTTAGAAACCGCGAAAAATGTGCTTCTGCGGCGACTAATGAAACCATTCCGCACCAGTTTTCAAGACTGCAAAAATGGACTTAAAATGGGCGTTTCTCACCCTAATTGTAATGTATGTAAATACTTATATGTTTGAAACTACTATTAACTTGTCGAACGATTCCTAATCTTTGACAATACATTCATTCACCACGATCTTGAAAACTGACCAAATCGGCGTGACCAAGTACATGGTCATTTTAATATTATATAAACATTAAAAGGTTTGAAATAAATCTCGTCTCACTTTTTTGTATTTTTCACTTGATTGCTGAAGTAATGAAGAATTGAAAATTCATAAGGGAAAATCATAGTTTTCTTATTTTTTATTTTAATATCTTAAAAACGTGTAGACTTATTGAAAAATGATAAATGAACGTGAGGTTCTAAATTTAATAGCCCTTAATTTGATATATCGTCATGTTTATAACAATAACGCATTCCATAGATATTACAAGCCAAAGTTTCATTTTCAAAATTCATACACTTTGATTCAATTGCGCGGGCTAAAGATAAGTTTTAAATTAATTTTTCGTGGCCAATAACAATTGGCTGAGACCTACAACATCATAATATTACTATTACAATGCGGTCAAATGACTTTTATTTTCCCCCATACAAAATCGACCCAGCCTAATATACATACATATATGTATTGTATGTTCCTTACGTTTTTATATATACATACTGTAAAACTGTTAGGGCTGTTAACTTATCTATTAACGATTTAACTATATTTTGTGTACTGCAAATATCTAAGATGGTGCTAAAATTTAAGTTATCATCAACAATTTTAATTTATATAGAGAATATTTTATTAATATTATTCTATAACTTGAAAAAGTACCAGCAAATGGGACCAGACCGGTGAAAACTTCGATATATTTCCGATAAATATTATATCGTTCGTCATTCGCCAGTTAATTCGATCTGAATTACCTACCACTGAGGGAATCCGCTCTCATGTTTTTGTATGGCGAATTACGTAATTCGGAAGGTAATTGGCAAGGCGAATGACGAATGGGAGAGCGAATTACGAATGCGAGAGCGAATTGCGAATCGTGGAAACGCCGTATTAAAGAAATAAATTTTGTACCAGCATTGGTAAGTTATATGCTTCGAGCATGATAGTGCAATCACATGATGGAGCCAGCAAGCTGGTGTCGTATATTTCCCCTTTTATACAAAAGGGTTTTTGGATGGATAAAATATTAGCTTTTTTCCCAGAGCTGATTGTTTTCTATACCATTACTTACTGAAAATGTTTTGCGAGTATACCTACATGGTATATGTAAGTATCAGCTATCATTTTTGGGCACAACAACTCTTTTTAGCTCTTTTTTAGCCCTTTTTAAAGGAATTTCGCTACCACTAAAAATGATTCGCGGCAACACTGATGGGGTTAGTCGTTGAGGTGAATTGAGTCGAGATTAAATCAAGTGAGTTGTGGTGAGGAGAGTGGAGGCGAACTGAGAGGAGTCGATGCCAGGTTAGTTGAGTTGAGATGAGTGGAGTTGAGTTGATTTGAAGTCAGCTGTGATGAGTTGAGGTGTAATGTGTAACATATCACAAGATAACATATACATAACAAAACATAACATAAAATAACTTAGCATTAGAAAACGTAACATAACATACCTCATTCTTTTTCTTTGTCTCTATAACTTTCTCTATATCTGTCACTGTCTCTATCGTTTTTTATCTTTGT
>NW_023458556.1:83368813-83372087 GCF_013731165.1 Rhagoletis pomonella
TATTAGTGCTGTTAATGCATGAAGCTTTGATGTGCTTGACAAAAACTCCAAGGCGGCGATTTTGGGTCAGAAGTCTCTACCAAGACCGGGACAAGACAGGCCTGTTTGCCTCCAGTTTTGAGGAAATGTACCAACGCGATTCGGAACAGTTCAGAAAGAGTGTCCGGATGACCACTTCGGTTTTTGACTTGTTGCACCAATTTTTGGAGAAACGTCTTACAAAAATGTCCAACAGGCCGTCAATATCTTCAAACATGGTGTAATAATAACAAGGTGTTGTCAGTAACTTAACCTCACTTTTTCGGCAGGTCTATTCCGGTCACGCATTTTAAAGTAGTAGAAAAAGTACTAATTATTTACCACTTTTAATCCGTTCGTGCATACTATTTCAAATTAAATGTAGAAAAATGTTTAATTACAGGCTTATAAGCCTGAATATATGTTTGTATCGTAAGCTCCACACATGTTGCACATATTTTGTAACTTTTAAACAAGTACAGGCCGTAAAATAAGGCAATTTCCTATAAAATTGTAAATGATTTTTTAAATAGATTAGTAATAATAATAATAGATTGGCGCTTACACATTTGGCCGAGCTTCTCCTCCGACTTGCGGCGTGCGCCTTGATGTTGTCACACAAAGCGGAGGGACCTACAGTTCTACGCCGACTCCGAACGGCGATTGCATTTTTATGAGAAGCTGTTTTTCATGGCAGTAATACACTCGGTTGTTTGCCATTGCCTGCCGAGGGATGACCGCTATTAAGAAAAAACCTTTTTTCTATATTTTTTGCTATGTTGCTTTGACCAGGGCTTGAACCCAGCTGCTGCGGAGTGGAGCGCGCACTGCTTACCACTACGCCACAGCGGCTGACATATAGATTAAAACACATAAATATCGATAATATAAGCGAAGTCGTAATTTAACCATGCTGCCGCTCTATTCTAGTGTATCGGAAGTCCATTTGGCTCGATATTATGGCAATGCAGCAAAAGATATTTAATATAAAAAAATCGCCTTTCCGTACGATTTTTGTGTACGTCTTTTTCCATTGATAACGACGATATCTTTTATATTTTATATTTTGAGGACAAAAATTATACAAATCCAGCAATTTTAAATATTAATATCGTTCTGAAAACACCAAGTTCTTTCAAAATCACGATAAAATTAAATACTAAAATGGAGTATTTTAAATACAATTTCCCAACTAATAGAATTATAAAAAATTAAGATCCGCAGCACTGAAAATAAGCATGCCGATCTTGTCAAAATTACAACAAACACGTCGCTACTGACAACACCTTGTTATTATTTCACCATGATCTTCAAAGTGCAGACTTTTTTTAACGCTTACGTGACTGACTTGTAATTCAGTTAGTAAAATACCTATGTATGTAGATAACTTAACCATAAATATACATTCATATGTATTCTTTAACATTTCATTTATATGCAGATACCTAGCACATGGCGACAGTAAACAAACACTTGCCACGGCATTTAAGATGGGGCGCTCCACAGTGGCAGCTATAATAAGTGAGGTATGTGATGCAATTTGGGAGGAAGTGGGGAGCATCTACTTGTCGGTTCCGAAAAAATATGAGTGGAAACGCATTGCTGCTGACTTTAATACTATGTGGAACTTTCCAAATTGTGTTGTCGCGGTAGACGGAAAGCACATAACCATTTCATGCCCCCCCAATTCCGGCTCTATGTATTATAACCAGGGAACGGATTTTTAGGACCTAAAAACCTATAAAAAAGGCAAAATAAAGTAACGAAATAAGCTGGAAAAGGCAAAATAAAATAGCGAAAAAGGCAGGAAAAGGCACTAGGTATTGCAAGAATGGCAAAAAAAGGCAAAATAAAATAGCGAAAAAGGTAGGAAAAGACAAAAAAAGGTATTGCAAAAAAGCAAAATAAGGCACTATAAAAAGACAGAAAATACGAAGAACAATCAAAAAATATATTTATTTTAGAAATGCTTATATTACAAGTAAAAAGAGAAAATCTATGAACTAGTTTCATTATATGAAAAATTTGTACTTTGAATCTTTGACTATTTTATCCTTTCGAGTTTCTAACTCATAAAACTTTAATCTGTATAGTTGTAGTAACATTGAACCATAAGATGCATTTTGATGTTTTCTGGCAGCATTTTCATTCGATTTTCGCGAAGAAAAACCTTGAATGTACTAAATGTGCGCTCGACGTAAGTTGATACAAGTGGAGCCCAATTTAAATATGGAACCTTTGAAACGTTCATATTATCAGAAATAATGGCGTTTTCCTCGCCCTTTACAATTTTATCCACACCCCTTATTGTCTCCAAGCCTACGTTAGCTGTAAAACGGCTTTGAATTTTTCCAACACCAATTTGGCAAGAGGTCCCTGCGCTTCTGTAAGCCGCATGGGCATGTGTATATTTTTTAATCTTAAAACAAAAAACATTGTAAATGCTATAATCACTTTTTTAAAGGTAGAAAAGGCAAAAAAAGGCAAATATCTTAAAAAAGGCAAAAAAAGGCAACTTCAAATGTGTATATATGGAATCAGGGAAAGCTAAATCGTGGACATTCTTAATGAAATATACTCTATCTCTTTAGCAGAAAAAAAGGCAATTTCCATAAAATCCGTTCCCTGATTATAACTATAAACGAAATTACTCCATCGTACTCTTGGCGCGTTGTGATGCCAACTACACGTTCACGACCGTCGATATCGGGGCTTATGGATCCCAAAGTGACGGTGGAATATTATGGAACTGTGACTTTGGGCAACGGCTGTTGAGTGGTAATTTAGATTTACCTGTTGACGATTACCTGCCAGGGACACTCATCAAATTCCCTCATTTTATGGTTGGTTGTATTATGCGGCCATATCCGGGTTTGTAAATAACAACTTTAATATATAGAAATGTTTGATATGCATATCTTTTTTCATTTAGGAATACGTTTGCCAATTGATCGTGAAGTTTTTAATAAGCGGTTATCCCGAGCGCGAAGAGCTATAGAAAACGCTTTTGCAATTTTATGCGCTCGTTGGAGGGTCTTGCTTGCACCGTTATTTATGCACCCACAAACAGCAGAAAAAATTGTAAAAGCGGCAGTGTTGCTACATAATTTTGTAAAATTCCACGATGGAAGTTAGTGTCCCGCTGATTATGTGGACCAATACCAAGGTGAAGAAGTTATTAATGGGCTGTGGAGAAAAGAAGTCCCAACGCCGTTGCGAAACCATGGTCGCATGGCTTGCAATAATGCAACAAGAG